>NC_138768.1:306509893-306732393 GCF_965119305.1 Pelophylax lessonae
GACAAAAATCTTTCCCTTAGTTAGTAAACGCAATAATCAATCAAAATACGCTTTTTGCGATTTTTTTTTTTTACCAAACATATGTAGCATAAAACAAATTGGGCAAAAATGTTAAAAAATTTTGATTTTTACATTTTTTTTTGGGAATTTCATACTGTATAAAAAAATTTGAAAAATATTGTTATTTTTGCAAAATTGACGCTCTTTTTTTGTTTATAGCGCAAAAAGTAAAAATCGTACAGGTGATCAAATACCACCAAAAGAAAGCTCTGTTTGTGGGAAAAAAAGGACGTCAAATTCGTTTAGGTACAGCGTCGCAGGACCACGCAATTGTCCGTTAAAGTCACGCAGTGCCGAATCGCAAAATACCCCCTGGTCAGGAAGGGGGTAAAATCTTCCGGGGCTTAAGTGGTTAATAATGCGGTCAGAGTCCCCCTTTAATAATGCGGTCAGAGTCCCCCTTTAATAATGCGGTCAGAGTCCCCCTTTAATAATGCGGTTGGAGTCCCCCTTAATAATGCGGTTGGAGTCCCCCTTAATAATGCGGTTGGAGTCCCCCTTAATAATGCGGTCGGAGTCCCCCTTAATAATGCGGTCGGAGTCCCCCTTAATAAGCGGTCGGAGTCCCCCTTTAATAATGCCGTCGGAGTCCCCCTTTAATAATGCCGTCGGAGTCCCCCTTTAATAATGCCGTCGGAGTCCCCCTTTAATAATGCCGTCGGGAGTCCCCCTTTAATAATGCCGTCGGAGTCCCCCTTTAATAATGCTGTTGGAGTCCCCCTTTAACCACTTGCCGACTGCTGCACTACTATTTACGTCGGCAGTCAGCCCCTCACAGGCAAAGTGACGTAGATCTACGTCGCTAGCCTGTGAGGGTCTAGGGAGCGAGCGCGCGCCTCCGGAGGCGTGCTCCCGCGTGGTCACGGACCCCCCCTGCGCAAACCAATCAAAATACGCTTTTTGCGATTTTGTTTTTTTTACCAAACATATGTAGCATAAAACAAATTGTCCGAAAATGTTAAAAAATTTTGATTTTTCCATTTTTTTGGGGAATTTCATATAAAAACATGTGAAAAATATTGCTATTTTTGCAAAATTGACGCTCTTTTTTTTGTTTATAGCGCATGATCAAAAAATCGCACAGGTGATCAAATACCACCAAAAGAAATCTCTGTTTGTGGGAAAAAAAGGACGTCAAATTCGTTTAGGTACAGCATCGCACGAACGCGCAATTGTCCGTTAAAGTCACGCAGTGCCGAATCGCAAAATAGGCCCTGGTCAGGAAGGGGGTAAAATCTTCCGGGGCTTAAGTGGTTAATAATGCCGTCGGAGTCCCCTTTAATGTGCCCCGATAAGAGCTGTGTTTGTGTTCTCTAATCAGACAATATTCCGATATATATATATATATATATATATATAATATACACAGTACAAAATGTCAGCTTCACAGAGTAATGAGACGCCTCCTACTCTCTCTCTACTTATCTGCTATGTAACCCCGATGGTGTACACAGAGCCTATGTGTGCTGCTGAGCATATAACTTCTACTGTCTGATTGGTAGGTGGGAGTGGTTTATGCAAATTACCCATGGAACTGCATGTATTTATTCTTTTCTAATATATATATATATATATATATATATATATATTGTGCAGAATGAAATTTAAATGTCTTTAATATATATGTGCATTATGAAGTACATTGAATACAACATTTAAATGGCTTTTATTATTCATGACAGAATTCATCACCGTAAAGTGAAAAGGCAGTTGTTATGGGCTGGCAGCAGTGACTGCCGGCTATTTACTCAGATGCGGCTGTGGGTTGCTACCCACAGTTTGGAAAGTCCTGCCCTAACTGAAAGAAGTAGTCTGTGGGGCACATGCGCAGTAGCACAATCCCACGGACACAGGGACAGGACGCAGAGACACTTGGATTTTATTATTATAGATTATATACAGTATATATATATATATATATATATATATATATATATATATATATATACAGTATATATTTTTTTAGATTATACAAATTTTGTATTTTGATTTGAATTCTAAAAACAATAATTGGAAACAAAAGGAAAATGGGTAAATGTTGTAGGTCTCATATTTTTCTGTTGTATTCCTTTATAGCACAGCCACTGTCTGGAAGGATCTAAACCCATTTTGGGGGGAAGAGTTCACCTTGCACCTCCCACTTGGCTTCCACACACTCTCATTCTATGTGATGGATGAAGACACAATTGGGTAAGATGGCTTGCTTTTCTTCTGGGCCTTATTTGAGGACTTTGAAAACTCTACTTTCCTGTGCTTGTGTGTATCTACAGACAGGGACAAATTTGTTGGCAGAAATGATGGGCCCCTTAAAGAAATATTAAGCCCAAAAGCAAACATTGTTGAATTGCATTTTACCAGTTCAAATGTGTGATAGCTTCATTAGTTTTATTATTTAGACTTACTTTATTTTATTTCAGAAAGGTTTTTTTTTTTAAATTTACTTATGTAAAACCCTTTATTCCAAAAATAGCAAACTTGTTGCTGTAACTATTTAAAATATGTTAGCTGGAGTTTGGCTTCAATTTGTTTAGTGTGTCTAAATCTGCTAGTACATCTAACACTCCCCTCCCCCCAAACTGGCAATGCTGCTGTCGAAAAGTGTCCCTGTTACACCTTCATTCAGAGTGTAGGTATCCTAGAACAGGAGGTTTGTTTTTGGCCAGATCACAAGGTGGAAACAAAAAAAATCCCCCCAAAAACTAATGCAGCCACCACATCTAATTATTAGTAAGTTGCAATATATTAAATTTTTTATTTGGGTTTAACCACTTCCATACCAGGATACCAGGATTTCTGGCACTCCGCTCCTACATGTAAAAATCATCATATTTTTGCTAGAAAATTTCTCGGAACCCCCAAACATTTTATATATTTTTAGCAGAGACCCTAGGTAATAAAATGGCGGTCATTGCAACTTTTTTATGTCACACGGTATTTGCACAGAAACCTTTCAAACGTTTTTTTTTTTAAATAAAAACTGTTTTATGAATAAAAAAAATACAAAACACTAGATTTAGCCCAATTTTTTTGTATAATGTGAAAGATGATGTCACGCCGAGTAAATAGATACCTAACATGTTGCGCTTTAAAATTGCGCACACTCGTGGAATGACGCCAAACTTCAGTACTTAAAAATCTCTATAGGTGACGCTTTAAAATTTTTTACAGGTTACCAGTTTAGAGTTACGGTGGAGGTCTTGGGCTAGAATTGTTGCTCTCACTCTAATGTTTGCAGCGATAATTCACATGTATGGATTGAACGCCGTTTACGCATGTGACCACAACTAACGCACGCGTTGTTTATTTTATTTTTATTTTTTTATTTTTACACTTTCCCTTTAATTTGTTTTTTTTTTTTTTATCACTTTTATTCCTATTACAAGGAATGTAAACATCCCTTGTAATAGAAATAGTGAATGACAGGTCCTCTTTATAGGGAGATCTGGGGTCAATAGGACCTCAGATCTCTCCTACAGGCTAGAAAGCCTAAAATAAAAAAAAATGTAAAAAAATGATCTCGGCTATTCAGCTGAGATCAGTGCAGTATTGAAGACTGCCAGGCTGGGCGTGACGTTATCACATTGCGCCCAGGCCTCCAAGAGTCATATAGACTGCCGTGGACCATCTGGTCCTCGCAGTCTTTATGGTGACACTTCCGCCAGTGGCCGATTCCTTCTTCGGCTCTCTGATCGTACGGGCGAGCCGGTAGATGTCCCCTCCCACCGCCTGTAAGAACGATCAAGCAGCTATGATTATTCCTATGGTGAAGGGAATCACCGGCTGAAAAAAAATGATATCTGAATGATGCCTGAAGCCTGATATCCCCACTCAAAGCCCAGGATGTCATATTACGTCCACCTAAGGAGAAGTGGTTAATACTGCTTTAATTTGATATCTTCTTGCACAACACTGAGAAGAATCGCTACAAACAAGAAATTCTGTAGCTCCAATGACAAAAAGAGAGAAGACCGGGCGCCGATCTAAGTGTAGCAATAAAACATTTATTAACAATAGAAGGAGTACTACTCACAGGAGTACGATAAAAACAGGCATCTCAATAGAGTGGTGGGTATGCAGAGTTCGTCCAGGGGGTCGACCACTCTATTGAGATGCATACCCACCACTCTATTGAGATGCCTGTTTTTATCGTACTCCTGTGAGTAGTACTCCTTCTATTGTTAAAAAAAGTTTTA
The DNA here is from genome assembly GCF_965119305.1 of Pelophylax lessonae. Classification (NCBI taxonomy): domain Eukaryota; kingdom Metazoa; phylum Chordata; class Amphibia; order Anura; family Ranidae; genus Pelophylax; species Pelophylax lessonae. The sequence continues at coordinate 306,514,147 of NC_138768.1, forward strand.
TTGCTACACTTAGATCGGCGCCCGGTCTTCTCTCTTCTTGTCTTGGATCATACAGGGTTACTTCACCCTTCACTGGAGGCAGCCATCGAAGTGTATAGCAAGCAACACCGGACTTTGTGTACCGAAGCCCACCTTGCCATATTTTGCTCTATGCATAGATACTGCACGCAGTTCTGACCATCTGATTGCGCCAATCTCTCCTCTCCTCCTTGTAGCTCCAATGAGACTTCTCCTGATAGGTAGACTGGCCCACTCTTCTAGAGCAAACTGCTCCAATTGTCTCAGGTTTGATAAGTTCCTTCTCCAGACTTGATGTTTCAGCTTTTTTTTAGGTGTTCAAAAGGATTCATATCAGGGTTTGTAGAATGCAACTTCAAAATAGTCTGTTTTGTTCTAAGCCATTCATTCCACCCCAAACTCACTCATCCATGTCCTTATGGACCTTGCTTTGTGCACTGGTCCAAATCATTTGGTGGTGGGGGGATTATGATGTGGGATTTTTTTCTGGGGTTGGGCTTAGCCCCTTAGTTCGAGGTGAGGGAACTTGACTGACCTGCACAGAGTCCTGACCTCAACCCGATAGAACACCTTGGGATGAATTTGAGTTGAGACTGCGAGCCAGACCTTCTCATCCACATTAGTGCCTGACCTCAGAATGATCAAACATTCCCATAAACACACTCCTAAACCTTGTGGACAGCCTTTCCAGAAGAGTTGAAGCTGTTATAGCTGCAAAGAGTGGGCCAACTCCACATTGAAACCTACAGATTAAGTATGGGATATCATTAATGTTCATGTGCGTGTAAAGGCAGGTGTTCCAATACTTTTGGAAATCTAGTGTATGTATTTCCTATGATCGAGAGCTTCATCTAGTGGCCATTCTGATACCATGATCAGGAAAATACTACTGTATGGATACTAGATATAGCTGTCAATCACGGGGAATACACATATTAGTCCCATTTTGGGGGTTATTTGTGATGGCATGTAATTATCAATTAGGCGGGCCATAGGCAGTTCTAATCTTGGTTGGTTCAGCAGGAACTGGCCAAGATTGGAACCACCCAAGTACAACCAGCTTGCCAGATTTTACATGGGATTACCACATGTAATACTGTTATAGCCAGTAGCAATAATCACTGTTCTCCAGGTGGGGACAGCTTTCTTCGCAAAACTGGGAGAACACAATGGCTCTATGGGAGGAATTCCCCCATCAACACTGACTGTGTTATTGGGGGAATTGAGCGGTTTTCTTTCCTGCAATTTGTCTATGGCTGTCCTCATTGTAAACCACATTTTCATGAGTCAAAGACCAGTGCTACTCAATTCCTGTGGCACAGACTAATTTAGCTGTGCAACAAGAATATCCTAAAAACCATTAGAGCCGGTTCACACTACCGCGACTCATAAGGGGCGACTTGTATGATAGACGACTTTGTACGACTTTGTATTTGGCCAATCAGAATATGATGGTTCTGGGTCATACTCACACAAAAAAAAGTTCTTAAAAATTGTCGTTTTTGATAGAGAGACAATTATTGAAAAAATTATTGAAAAAATGAGGTTTCTTTGGATTAGTGTCTGGGGGGGGTCTAAAAAGTGTACCTGTGAAGTTTCAGCCCTGTAGCATGTCCAGAACCATAAAAAAAGATAATTTTTCTTAGAATTTTTAGTAGCACAGGCATAGGGCTCTTCTCCAGAAAAAGATTAGTGCGGCTCAGCACTCAGCACCCTGCTCCTGCGCTCAGAACCTGGTCCTCAGGCTGCCTCAATCTTGGAACTTTTACTCATACTTGGCATCCAATATGGCTAGGCTTAGCTGCCCTCTACGACCGGGGTGGTCGACCAGACACTGTAAATACAATAAGATTCCAGAGAGCCTGTTCTTCCGCTGCAGGAGTTCCCACTTGTATATATTCCAGAAAAAGATTAGTGCTGCTCAGCACCCTGCTCCTGCGCTCAGAACCTGGTCCTCAGGCTGCCTCAATCTTGGAACTTTTACTCATACTTGGCATCCACTATGGCTAGGCTTTGCTTCCCTCTACGACCGGGGTGGTCGACCAGACACTGTAAATACAATAAGATTCCAGAGAGCCTGTTCTTCCGCTGCAGGAGTTCCCACTTGTATATATTCCAGAAAAAGATTAGTGCTGCTCAGCACCCTGCTCCTGCGCTCAGAACCTGGTCCTCAGGCTGCCTCAATCTTGGAACTTTTACTCATACTTGGCATCCACTATGGCTAGGCTTTGCTTCCCTCTACGACCGGGGTGGTCGACCAGACACTGTAAATACAATAAGATTCCAGAGAGCCTGTTCTTCCACTGCAGGAGTTCCCGCTTGTATATATTCCAGAAAAAGATTAGTGCTGCTCAGCACCCTGCTCCTGCGCTCAGAACCTGGTCCTCAGGCTGCCTCAATCTTGGAACTTTTACTCATACTTGGCATCCACTATGGCTAGGCTTTGCTTCCCTCTACGACCGGGGTGGTCGACCAGACACTGTAAATACAATAAGATTCCAGAGAGCCTGTTCTTCCACTGCAGGAGTTCCCGCTTGTATATATTCCAGAAAAAGATTAGTGCTGCTCAGCACCCTCCTCCTGCGCTCAGAACCTGGTCCTCAGGCTGCCTCAATCTTGGAACTTTTACTCATACTTGGCATCCACTATGGCTAGGCTTTGCTTCCCTCTACGACCGGGGTGGTCGACCAGACACTGTAAATACAATAAGATTCCAGAGAGCCTGTTCTTCCACTGCAGGAGTTCCCGCTTGTATATATTCCAGAAAAAGATTAGTGCTGCTCAGCACCCTGCTCCTGCGCTCAGAACCTGGTCCTCAGGCTGCCTCAATCTTGGAACTTGTACTCATACTTGGCATCCACTATGGCTAGGCTTTGCTTCCCTCTACGACCGGGGTGGTCGACCAGACACTGTAAATACAAATGTATTTATAGGGCTCCTCTCCACCTAGGCGTTTTCGTTGCAGGCATTTATCGGGCATTTTTGGAGGCAGGCATGACTTTTTTTGGATTTAGTGTCTGGGGGGTCTAAAAAGTGTACCTGTGAAGTTTCTGCTCTGTAGCATGTCCAGAACCAGAAAAAAAGATAATTTTTCTTAGAATTTTTAGTAGCACAGGGATATGGCTCCACTCCACCTGGGCGTTTTTGTTGCAGGCATTTATCAGGCATTTTTTGGGCGTCTTTGGAGGCATGCCTGCAAACTATACTTCATATGTATACTTCACAGGTACACTTTTTAGACCCCCCAGACACTAAATCCAAAAAAAGTCATGCCTGCCTCCAAAAATGCCCGATAAATGCCTGCAACAAAAACACCCAGGTGGAGAGGAGCCCTATGCCTGTGCTACTAAAAATTCTAAGAAAAATGATCTTTTCCCAAGTCATCCTCCAGGACGGTCACATGAGAGATGGCTCCTCCTCCTACAGGAAACACAAGCACAGTTAATTTTAAAAGGCCGCCCCACAGGCTGCCCCACAGGCTGCCCCACAGTTCTTGTGTTTCCTGTCCTGCTTACACAAGCATGGTCCTGAACATCCCCTGTTTGTTTTTTTATTATTCCCTATCCTGGGCAGGCGTCCTGGGATACCTCTTCCCTTCACCGGCCTGTGCCGATAAGGGTATCTGGCGGGCCGGTGCCAGCAATGGGGGCAAGGAAAGAGGACGTCCACGGGAGAGGAGGGGGTCGTGAGGCTTCAGAAGATACCCCCTCCTCTCTCTCTCTATCTTAGGGGGCAGAAGCAAGGCTGGAGACCTAGGCAGGTAATACCCAGTATCCAGCCCAAACGCTTACCTTACTCCAGGGGAACCGAGGTATAGCGGACCAAGAGGGGACCATGGCAGCCAGCTGGAGGCCGTGCTGAGCCGCTCCCCATTTCCCCTCGGAAGGGTCATCTCCACGCTGGGCTCCCGGTGGAGTTTCCAGCATGGGCTGTGCAGCCAGTGTCGCCGCTGGCGCCGCGGAAGTGACGTAGCCAATATGGCGCCGCCACCGGAAGTGGGGCGGCGGCCATTTTGGATGTGGGCAAAGAGCGCCGGAACAGCGTCGGAAGCTCTGGCGGGAAATTCAAATATAAATGGCGCCAGTTCACAGGAGATCGGCTTGGCTACGCTTCACCTGCTGCAAGGCTCCTTCCCTCTAGGCGGTCCTAATGGCGGAGGACCAGTCCCTGTTACCAGAGGCTGTGGTGTGTGGCCCCAGCCCGAGTATGGTAAGTGGAGGGAAGAAGAGGGGAAGGGGGCGTGTCCTTCTGGCTGGAACAGCTAAGGGGACAGTTGGAAAAGGTCCCAGGTAGCGAAGAGGCACAGGATTCCCTCCTCTTGATAGAGAAAGGGATGGCCTATATGGCAGATGCAGCGGCGGAAGGTGTACGGATAGCAGCCCGAACCACTGGTCTGGTAAACTCTGCCAGAAGAGCCCTCTGGCTTAAAACATGGGAAGGTGACTACGCATCCAGAAATAAGCTGTGCAGTATCCCTTTTGACGGGAAGCTACTTTTTGGCCAAGAACTGGATAAGGTTCTGGAAAGATCGGCGGACAAATCAAAAGGATTCCCCGCCAAAAAGAAGGAGAAACAGAAGAGATTTTTTCGCCGCCCGAGAGGCGATACACAATCCAAGGGAGGAAAACCAAATACCCAGAGGAAGTGGGTATACAATAAGAGCAAGGGTAGACCAAACAACCCCTTCCCCAATAATAGCAGCAATGTCAGCAAGCCCCAGTGACGCCAGACGGCCGGTAGGGGGGAAACTGAGATTCTTCTCCCCTCAATGGGAAGAATTCTGTACGAACCGTTTCATAGTACAGATTCTCAAGGAAGGTTACAAGATAGAATTCGTGACAACTCCCCCTCACAAATTTCGGGTAACATCTCTACCAAGAACATCACCAGCAAAAGAAGCCTGGGAAATATCAATCTCGAACCTATTGCAAGAGGAGGTAATAAAGGAAATACCCTTATCACACCAAGGGGAAGGGTTCTTTTCCAGAGTCTTTTTAAGGCTAAAACCATCAGGCAAACACCGCCTAATCCTAAATCTCAAGGACCTCAACCGAAGAGTAAGGTACAGGAGGTTCAAGATGGAATCCATCTTCTCAGTGAGAACCCTACTTCCCGAAGATGCTTTCCTAGTAACCCTAGATCTCCAAGATGCCTATTTACATGTGCCAATCCACCTAAGGCATCAAAAGTTCCTAAGGTTCGCAAACAGATTGGGGTCACAAATACGCCTATTCCAGTTCCAGGCACTCCCATTCGGAATCTCCTCGGCACCGAGAATCTTTACCAAGATTAGGGCGGAGGTAGTCCAGGACCTTCGAGTAAGAGGGGTCCAGATATTTCCCTACCTAGACGACTTCCTGATATACGGAAAATCAGAGGCAGAAGCGTTCGAAAATCTCAGAACAACAGAGGATTTCCTCACATCACTGGGGTGGGTGATCAACACCCAGAAATCCAACAGAATCCCTTCACAGGAGACAGTGTTCCTGGGTTATCGAATCAACACAGTGACACAAAAAATCCTATTACCAGAGAACAAGATTGTGAAGCTCAAAGAAGCTACGAGGCGCTTGATAGAGCTACACCGTATATCAAGAAGAGACACCATGGTGGTCCTGGGCCTCATGTCAGCAGCCATCCCAGCAGTACAGTGGGCTCAGCTACACATGAGACCTCTCCAGAGACATCTCCTGAGTCACTGGAATGGGAAGTCCTCAGAACTGGACGGTCTAATATCAATTCCACCAACCGTAAAAAGGTCACTGACCTGGTGGCTAAAGGAAGACTCCCTCTCTCAAGGGAGACTCTGGATGCCCACAGTACAGGTCAGGATAACGACGGATGCAAGCCTTTTCGGCTGGGGAGCCCACATAGGACATCAGGTGAGACAGGGAACCTGGTGCCAATCTGGGGAAGAAGTGTCCTCAAATATGAGGGAGCTAGCGGCTGTAAGAGAAGCTCTGGTAGGATTCCAACAAGAAACAAAAGGAAAACATGTCCAAATTCAGTCAGACAATGTTACGACAGTCTCTTACATCAACCACCAAGGTGGTACACGCTCAAATCACCTGATGAGAATAGCGCAAGACATTCTATCAGAGGCGGAAGCAAACCTTTTATCCCTTTCGGCAGCGCACATAAAGGGGTCAACAAATGTGCTGGCAGATCTACTGAGCCGGAAGCACCTGGACCCAGCGGAGTGGGAACTAAATCAACAGATTTTCAACCAGCTGGTACAGAAGTGGGGGACACCGGAGGTGGACCTTTTCGCCACAGAAAGCAACAGAAAAGTGAGGAAGTTCTTCTCTTTACACAAGGAAAGAAACGCATTAGGCATAGATGCCCTAGCATTTCCCTGGAGCTTCGGCCTGGCGTATGCGTTTCCCCCGATCCAACTGATTCCAAGAACAATCAGGAAAATCCATCGGGAGGGGACAAGGGTAATCCTAGTGGCACCCTTCTGGCCAAAACGAGCATGGTTTACTCCACTCTGGAAGATGGTGGAGGAAGAACCCTGGATTCTACCCGCTCAGGAAGATCTTCTGGCCAAAAAGGGAGCGCATCACCCTTCCAGTCAGACGCTACAACTAGCAGCATGGATCCTGAACGGGGCATACTACTAAATAAAGGACTATCTACAAGAGTCACAGAAGTACTGCTCCAGAGCAGAAAACCAGGAAGATTTACAACAAGATATGGAAGACATACAGATTTAAAATGGAGCCCAGCAACAGAAACCTAAAGGATATTAGCACTGTGCTGGATTTTTTTCTAGACGGAGTAGACAAAGGTCTGGCCGTAAACACCCTTAAAGTGCAGGCGGCAGCTCTGTCAATCTTTCTGGAAAAACCTATAGGAGAAGATCCTTTAGTAAAGAGGTTTTTTAGATCGATCCAAAGATCCAGGCCTAGCAAAGACCTTAGCTTGGCCCCATGGGATCTAACATTAGTATTACAGGCACTCACCAAAGCCCCTTTTGAGCCTTTAGAAGAATGCAATCTAAAGAATCTTACTCTGAAAGCGGCATTTCTTGTGGCAATTACATCAGCCAGAAGGGTGAGCGACCTACAGGCCCTTTCCATCAAGGAACCTTTCTTAAAGATTTTTCCGGATAAATTAATCCTCAGGACGGACCCTCTTTTCCTCCCGAAAGTATCATCGGAATTTCATCGGACACAGGAAGTAGTCCTTCCATCATTCTGCCAAAACCCAACCTCACCAGGGGAGGAGGTTTTTGCTACTCTGGACGTCAAGAGGTGTATCCTACAGTCACCAGAGAAATCAGGAAATCAGCTAACTTATTTATACTCTTTGGAGGCACTCAGAAAGGGAAAGCGGCCTCAAAATCATCCATAGCCAGGTGGATCAGAATGGCTATTGGCGCAGCCTACACAGTGCAAAACAAAAGTTTACCAGCCGGTATCAAAGCACACTCCACCCGGGCGATATCAACATCTTGGGCAGAAAAGGCTGGGGCCTCAGCAGAGCAAATCTGTAAAGCAGCCACCTGGTCAAGTTATCTGACGTTTGTCAAACACTACAGGGTCGACCTGGTCTCCGCCCAGGATCTATCCTTCGGTCACAAAGTGCTCCAGGCAGTAGTCCCACCCTAGGTATGCATCGTTGGGGTCTCATGTGACCGTCCTGAAGGATGACTTGGGAAAGTATGTTATTACCTGATAACTCCCTTTCCAGGAATCCTCCAGGACGGTGGACCCCCACCCTATTAATAAATTGTATACTTAGAATTATAGTTTGAGCTAGTCGCTTAAGCAGGCCAGTTCATCTTTTTACAACTGTGGGGCAGCCTGTGGGGCGGCTTTTTAAACTTAACTGTGCTTGTGTTTCCTGTAGGAGGAGGAGCCATCTCTCATGTGACCGTCCTGGAGGATTGCTGGAAAGGGAGTTATCAGGTAATAACTTATACTTTTTCTGGTTCTGGACATGCTACAGAGCTGAAACTTCACAGGTACACTTTTTAGACCCCCCAGACACCAAATCCAAAAAAAGTCATGCCTGCCTCCAAAAATGCCCGATAAATGCCTGCAACAAAAACGCCCAGGTGGAGAGGAGCCCTATGCCTGTGCTACTAAAAATTCTAAGAAAAATTATCTTTTTTTCTGGTTCAGGACCATTTTAATGGAAAGTCGGATCACAAGTCGCTTCAAATAAGATAAGGAGGCGACTCCCATAGAAGTCTATGTGACAAGTCGGATACAAGTCGCCTCAAAGTAGTACAGGACCCTTTTTAGAAGTCGGAGCGACTTCAGTAGTGCCAATTAAGACGGCACTCATTGATTAACATTGCTTTTGTTATGTCAAGCGACTTGGGGCGACTTGAGGGCACACAAGTCGCCTCACAAGTCGCGGCAGTGTGAATGGACTCTTAGGGGATTGTTTGGAAGTTTAGTTTGAAGTTTGGAATTATAAACCTTTGTCATAGCGATCTATTAAATGGCATTATATCTGTTTTACAGTTTTCCTTGGATGGTTAAAACAAAAAGAAGAAATAGAACTGCTGAAATGTTTACCATTCCTGGAGAAATGCTGTGCCGGGGTCCAATGAGTGCTGATTACATGCCTGAAAGCCTGGACACTGGATTATGTGAACTATGCTGAGAGAGAAGTTGAGTCAGTGTAAACCATTTAGCAAAAATCACATGACCAAGTGCCTAGATCTTCAAATGTAGCCAGCACCAAAGGGAGACTGGAGCAGCATTTTCTCAAAGGTAAATACAGTATGTCAGTCTTTGATGATCCTTGTTTATTCATCCTAACAAGACTGATAACATAGATTTAATGTCTAAGTATACAGTAGTTCTGCCTTAATGCCTTCCTCCTTGTCTGTCTACTAAGGTTATAAAGCAGTCAAATGGAGGCATGTTTCAGCTGCATAGACATATTGACCTTCCACACTGGATCCAGGGTCACTGTGTGTTTAGTGTTTACACAGTGTCATGTGCGTATCAGTGACATGTCTGTCTATATATCTTTGTGTGTCCTGTTCTGTTCAGAGTCACCTGAAGTCAGTGTTTTTTTCTGTCTGACAGGCATGATGACGTTATAGGCAAGATATCACTCACTAAGGAATACATTGCATCACAACCAAGAGGTAAACCTTCCTCGCATGTGCTTGAGATTTAAGAAATTGATATATAAACAACAATGCATAGATATGCAATATTCACAAAACACAGGGAGGAGTAGTGATGTGCAGTCGTGGAAACCAGTCAGATGCCAGCTCTAGGCAGGTTTGTGTATTCAGACTATTGGATTTTGACCTTTGTGTTTTGTACTGTGCACATCACACATCACTGGAAAAAAGGCAGAGTATACAATAGCACCAAAATAAAGCACTTTCTTGGTTTTTATTACTACAAAATGGCAAAAACCCCAAACTAGTTGGCAGTTTAAATATCTTTTTATTTTTCTGCCAACTAGTATGTCTCAGTGATTACCACGTGTCATTTAAAAACTTGCTTTACAAATTACCCTATTATTGTGAAAAATATGCAGACGTTGGGAAGTTAAACCACCAGATAATTTTCTATATACGAGGTGGTACCAAAATGTTTTGAGACTAGCTATGTTTAAAAGAAAGTACTTTATTTATCTACGTTTACACACCATCACCTCAATATAGTCCACTTGCACAGCAATACATTGTTCCCAGCATTCCTTCCACTTCTGAAATGTGTCCTGGAAGTCTATTTTTCCAAGCGTGTTTAGTACCTACTGCTATTCGCGCTGGAGCTCCACAATCGTGTCAAAGGGCGACCTTTGTGCTGGATCTTTAACTCATTGCAGCATCGCCGTAAACTGGCTGAATTATGTCAGTTGTCTATGTGGCAGATTTGTGGCAGATTTGCCCAGTTTCACGCATAATTTCATGTTTGCTCTTTGTTCTAACTTGCTTATGATAATGAAATAACAGATGTGGTAAGGCATGTGGTCAGAATAGCACCAGTTGCACAGCTCCCAATGTTCACAGGTCGATGTCTTTTGGCACACTGACTTATGAAGGTCGGTGCTCCCTGTGACTGTGCGTGTAGCCCTGTGCTGCCATCTGTTGCCATGTTACAAAAGTAGTCTCAAAACTTTTCGATACCACCTCGTATGCCAGGGACTCTTTTGGTGAAATCTCTGCTCTTACTGGGTTTGCACACCTGCTGTAGATATTATTATATTATGATGGGACCCCCCTGTCTTTGTTGGAGTTTAAACTCATATGATTGGGAATGCACAAAGGTGAATGGGAACATCCTGGCTGACAGTCAGGATTTATGGCAGGGAAAATCTATATATATATATATATATATATATATATATATATATATATATATATAGGAAGCTGGTGGCTGACTCATCCCATCAAGTTCTACCTGTAACTATCACTTTTCGAGGAGGGTTGGATCTTTTACTATGTAGAGAAAGTAAAATATTCTGTGTGTTCTTCAGGTATTGACAGTTGGATTAACTTGGGCCGTGTAAATCCTGATGAAGAAGTCCAAGGAGAGATCTACCTTGAGTTACATATAATGCAAGATCAACACAAATGTAACCTGCACTGCCATGTCTTAGAGGCCAGGTAAATGCTGCTAACTATTCTGTCCTGGTAATTCCCTGTAGATGTATTGTGATGTAGTAGAAAATAAGTTTGCCATAATACTACCTGGGTCCTGTTTATTGTGCCCCCTCAAGGGTATCTGGTAATACCCCCAATAATCACAGGTGTTGCTTTCAAATTAAGAATTACTTGCAATGATTAGGCTATTTCTGACCTCCCTAATGGGCTATTACAAGCACCACTGGCAATCAGAGGCTTTGATTTGTGCACAGAAGTTTTCAAACAAGTTGAACAGGGCGTCATTCTTCACTCTTCTATGAAGTAGGAATGATCAAATTTACTGCGTGCATGCTGCTACCACCATTGACCAAGAAAAGTGGCAGGTCCTGTGGCTCCAGACATTTATTCAAGGATAGGCAGGCAGGGATATACTGTATCTACCTGTGTATTGACAGCATTTGCCACTTAAATGGGTGTTTGGTATACACTTCCTCATTCTTCACTTCATCTACAGTAGCATGTACTTAAGCCCTCGCTTCCTCTAAATCAACAAGCACTTTGACACTTGCCTCCACTACACCAACTTTCACTTCGCCATTCACAATCCCTGCACTGGAGCACACTTTGGAACTTGCTGCCACTACATCAACGCATACTTTGGCACTTTCTGCTACTTCACCGGTGACACTCTCCATCACAATACTGACGTTCATTAAGGCACTGGCACTAACATGCCTTCTGCACTCTCCGCCAGTACAACAATGCACACTTCAACATGCATTGCCACTGGCTGTATTTGTCATGTTCAACAAACGAGCACACATTCGCAAGTGATATATGAAATAAATAAGGGAGTCTGCACAAGAAGGAAGATTAAGGTACCATAATAACTAATGGTTGGAAACCAGCGCAATGAACCCCAGGTATAGAGGCAAAGCAGAGTCTGTAAAATGAATAAAGGTTTGTCCTGCCAGAAGGATCAAAAAATGTTTACAACTAGATTGATCACCTTCAGAAGCCTAGTATTACATTGATTGTTCCTTGAAGGCACCAACCAGAAAGCAGAAATTGCATTAAATCAAAGTTGTAGAATGTTAACTTGTTCAGAGCAAATAGATCATTTTTGTAGCACATTTTCAGGGTGTACAGGAGGTTGCAGCTTTGATCTAGATTTAATATTTTAACACTTCCATTTTTTTTTGAGCGTGCATATAACAGCACAAACCTGGGCACTTCAAACTGAACATGGAGTGAAAAAATGCAGATATTACTTTCAATAAAAACTGCGTATTAAAGTGGTTCTAAAGGCCAATTAATTTTGAACCTTAATGCTGCATTAAGGTAAACACCTTATTAACCCCCCCCCCCATCTCCATCTCCTTCTTTAAATACTTATCTGGCTTTTCTTACTGATTCAGTGCTTTCCCATCAGTAGCACTGCTTCTCCACTTCCTGGCCTGGGCCGAGCTGTGCTTTGTGTGTCTCTGGACGCACACAGCCCGGGTTTGGAATGTGCCTGCACAGGTGCTCCCATACCACAGGGGTTGTTACAAGGACACCCACAGGAAGGAGTGGAGAGCACTGGCAGGGGACTGCCAAAGAAGAGGTAAGGAACTGCTCTGTGCAATATCATTACATGGAGCAGGTAAGAATAACCTCTTATTTTATTTTATTAAAACAAATTATCCTTTAGAATCACTTTAAAGCAGCCAGAAGGTCCATCAGCGTGGACAGCTGACATAATATGAAAATCTCCACTCAAAAAGGTCTCTTAAGATTCCTTCTATTCACAGGGAGAGCATTAATTGAACAACATTTGGGAACTACCACCATTCTACATATTCAGTATTGCCTCACAGAACCTAAAATGGTTATGAGAATGAAAGAACTAACCGCTACCTTGTATGACTGATACCCAGTTTTTAATACAGCATGGAGCACTTGGTTTAAATTTTCTAGTTCCAATCACTTTCATCTTTCTTTTTGCTGTTGCTGTTGGGCCTACCCAGCCCCCCTCCAGATACCTTCCTCATAGGCTATTAACTTCTCTTCTGTGTAAGCATAGTGGCAGAATGGCCCCTAACTACTGTATTCAGCACTTTATTTAGACTACCCAATGGAGTAGTAAACAGTCTTTCCAAACCCAACGCATTTGGCGCTACCCTTAAGCCACTGATTAGCATACTCTCTACGTCATTGTATTTTATTTTGATAACTTCCCTTTTGCGTATATTTTGTTACAGAATTAAATACCAAACCTATTGAGGGAAAATTCACAAAAGAAATAAGGACTGTTTTTTGGTGCTATGGCTCTTTAACATGGCCTGCGCCAAATTTAGAAATCTCTGTTGCCCATTTCTGTAACTTTACTGACACCTGCGGCAACTTCTTTTGTAGCCAATTTTACAAACAACTTTGTAGCCAATTTTACAAAGTGGCACCATTAATGCACTAAATACAAAAATGACCTCTAGTTCACAGATAACAAAACAGGAGGTAATTAAAGTGTTACTAAACCCACAACAGTAAAATCAGTGTGTAAATGCAGTAAAGCATGCTTGTTATACTCACTGTATAACCTAAGTGCTTAATCCTCTGCACTGTGCAAAAAGGCTGCTTGTTATCAGCACAGGGGCAATTCGCACTGTCCAGACAGAGGGTCTGGAGCCCTGCATTCTGATAGTACATCTCAGTGCAGTATGAAAACCCCTACAAGCTTCACCATGAACAGGAAGAAGTCACAAGACTGCTAATATACTGCTGATGAGAGGTATTTATATTTTCAATTTTATACAGAAAGATTTCCCAAGCTTTAAACATCCCAAGGAGCACTGTGCAAGCGATAATATTGAAATGGAAGGAGTATCAGACCACTGCAAATCTATGAAGACCTGGCCGTCCCTCTAAACTTTCAGCTCATACAAGGAGAAGACTGATCAAAGATGCAGCCAAGAGGCCCATGATCACTCTGGATGAACTGCAGAGATCTACAGCTGAGGTGGGAGACTCTGTCCATAGGACAACAATCAGTCATATACTGCACAAATCTGGCCTTTATGGAAGAGTGGCAATAAGAAAGCCATTTCTTAAAGATATTCATAAAAATTGTTGTTAAAAGTTTGCCACAAGCCACCTGGGAGACGCACCAGCCATGTGGAAGAAGGTGCTCTGGTCAGATGAAACAAAAATTGAACTTTTTGGCAACAATGCAAAACGTTATGTTTGGCGCAAAAGCAACACAGCTCATCACCCTGAACACACCATCCCCACTGTCAAACATGGTGGCGGCAGCATCATGGTTTGGGCCTGCTTTTCTTCAGGAGGGACAGGGAAGATGGTTAAAATTGATGGGAAGATGGATGGAGCCAAATACAGGACCATTCTGGAAGAAAACCTGATGGAGTCTGCAAAAGACCTGAGACTGGGACGGAGATTTGTCTTCCAACAAGACAATGATCCAAAACATAAAGCAAAATCTACAATGGAATGGTTCACAAATAAACATATCCAGGTGTTAGAATGGCCAAGTCAAAGTCCAGACCTGAATCCAATCGAGAATCTGTGGAAAGAACTGAAAACTTCTGTTCACAAACGCTCTCCATCCAACCTCATTGAGCTCGAGTTGTTTTGCAAGGAGGAATGGGCAAAAATTTCAGTCTCTCGATGTGCAAAACTGAGAGACATACCCCAAGCAACTTACAGCTGTAATCGCAGCAAAAGGTGGCGCAACAAAGTATTAACTTAAGGGGGCTGAATAATTTTGCACGCCCAATTTTTCTGTTTTTTATTTGTTAAAAAAGTTTGAAATATCCAATAAATTTCTTCCACTTCATGATTGTGTCCCGCTTGTTGTTGATTCTTCACATAAAATTACAGTTTTATATCTTTATGTTTGAAGCCTGAAATGTGGCAAAAGGTCGCAAAGTTAAAGGTGGCCGAATACTTTCGCAAGGCACTGTATCTCCTTATTTTATTTTATTATTTTATTTTATTTATGTTTATTATTATTAAAGGAAAACTGGCCCAAAATAGTAAAGAAAAAAAAACAAAAAGATTTTTTAAAATTTTATTTTTAATACTTTTTATTGAGTTTTACAATGTACAAAAGAGAAAAATAAACCAAGAGTAATAAGAATTAGCTTAACTATCAGGTCATAAAAGTATACCATATTTCAGATTACTATATACTGTGTTGCAACAAGGAAGAGAGCTTCTTCCCCTGTTATTGAAGAAGCTTATTTTTAAGCCCTCTTAAGATTTCTCATAGTGGTCAGAGGAGCTTTATGTGAAATATATCTTTCCCTGCCAATAATGTTCCAACAACATTTTAGGTACAAAACAGTGTCTTGCATACACATTATGTAACATATGGAGAGGATGTACTACCAATAGAGAAAGGAAAAAAATAAAAATGAAACATGAGATGTAAACTGAAATAAAACAAACCAGTCAGAGTGATGTTGATTACACAAACAGTGCAGAGCCATTTGTCTCATGGTAAGAGAAGCCACATCAAATTATAGGGTTTACCAAGACATTATATATATGGAATCAGAAAAAATAATATATGGGAATATATGGGTCTGTGGGAAGGGGGAATAGAGTTCAGTTCTAAAGATAGAATCCCCATTCCTGAAGATAGATCCCTGCTTAGACCTGTAAATTTGGTTATGATTTTCGCTACCTGGGTCTAAAATATGTGTAGTTTTGGACAGGACCACATGATGTGAATTAGGGTACCAGGTGAACCGCATTTTTGACAATCGGTATGGTGTCCAGTACCAGTACCATCTCAAAAGTATTTTTTGATGCAGTTCCCAGAGGTTGGCACTGTTGGTGGAGGCATAAATGGTACACAAGGTTTCCATCCAGTGTTTTGCAGGTTATTCTTTCCCTATTTCCTTCTCCCAAGCTATTATTGGAGAGGTTTTAGCGCATACAGCTTTCTCCTGTAAATATGAGTAAATAAGCGAACATCCCTTTTATGTGAGGTTGTGTGATGTTGGTAGTATTGGCCTATTTTCATGGGTAATGCTGTCAGCAGATGTTTATTCTTGTTCAATAAATGGGCAATTTGAGTGTTCTTCTACTATTCATTGGAGGGGAGATTATATTCCAGTTGTAGAGTTTAAATGTTTTAAGTGCTGGGCCAACCAGTATATCTACTAAGTAGTTAATACCTTTATCCCGCCAGTTATTGAGGTTAATATCTGGGATAAGATATGAGAGAGCAGATATAAAAAGCTTTAGGAGTATTACTGTACTACTCTACTGTTGGGATTTACAAAGATGTACCCTGGAACGGAGTGATGCTAGGATAGGTGGAGCTAATTTACTATCAAGGGACTGGTTGTGAGGTGCCGTTAGCAAAAAATCGTGTGGGTTTCCCCTGGGGATTTGGAATTGTTCCAGTTCAACTCACAGAGAGTTGGTTCCTGGGGATATCCAGTGTTTTAATTGCACTTTATTGTCGTAAAATAATAATCTTGAAGGTGGTCGTGACCTACTCCACCTGCCTTTCTATGTTTGGTTAGCTTGTTGAATGCGCACCAGGCTTTCTTACCCTTCCATAAGTAAGAATTCGGTATTAGGATTGGTAGCATTCTGATACTAGTTGATAATAGTTGTGTTAGTATTTGCATTTTGAAAGCCGCCAAGCGGCCTGTCCATGTTAGCTTAACTCGAGAAAGTTTGTCTAGTTTGGAGCTAAATGTATTTAGGAAAGGAATGTAGTTTGCTCTTATAAGGTCTTCGAGTTTGGGGGTTAAAGTAATGCCCAGGTATTTAATTCCATCGTCTTTCCACGTATATGGAAACTTGTGTTCCAGTTTTTGTTTGGTTTTATTCGGAATACCCTAATTTAGGATGTAAGATTTAGTCTCATTTACTTTATAACATGAAATACCGTTAAATTCATTCAGTGCCACGTGTACCGAAGCCAGGGAAGTTTCGACAATGGCGAGCATCAATATGATGTCATCAGCAAATAAGCTGATAGTGTGAGATCTATTATTTAAATTTAGGCCAGTTATTTGTGGGTGCGAACATAAATATGTGGCTAGAGGTTCCATCAAGAAGTTGCATATCATTTGAGACGGGGGGCATCCCTGACGCATCCCATTGGAGATTTTGAAAGGAGTTGATAAGGCTCCAGAGATGTAAACGTGAGTCAATGGATTGGTATATAACGCCATAAAAGCTGAAAAGATTGGGCCTTTGAGAATCCAAATTTAGCTAGAACCTGTGCAAGAAATTTCCAATGTATCCTATCAAACACCTTCTCTGCGTCCAAAGCCAGGAGCAGAGAAGGCGTTTTATGTTTGTTGGCTACGTGGATAACATTTATTAGGTGTTGGGTAGCATCAGCCGTCTGGCGCCCTTAAAGCCAGGCTGGTCTTTAAGTATGAGGGAAGGTAAAATATCCACTAGTCTGGTGGCCAATAGTTTTGCGTAAATTTTGAGATTGTTTTTAAGTAACGATATGGGATGAAAGTTCGGTGGTGTGACTGGATCCTTCCCTGGCCTTGGCAGTGCAACTATCATGGCTTTAAGCATTTCTGGAGGGAATGAGGAAGAGGCAGCAGCAGAACCAAAGAGCCCCACTAAGTGTGGAGTTAGGATAGCCTGAAAGGTTTTGTAATATTCTTCTGTAAATCCGTCTGGGCCCGGAGATTTGTTATTAGGTAACAAAATTATAATACAGTGAACCTCAGATTCAGTTATAGGAGAATTAAGATTGTTGAGATGTTCTTCTGAGAGTTTGGGGAGTTTGATAGATTTTAGACAATCTTCAATAATAGCTAGTGTAGGTTGTGGTATATTGGGATAATTTTTAAGGTTATACAACAAACCATAGTAATGGCTAAAAGAATCCACAATTGCTTGAGGATGAAATTGTTTAGTTTGGATGTATTTGCATGTATATATATTCAATAATAGCTGGTGTAGGTTGTGGTATATTGGGATAATTTTTAAGGTTATACAACAAACCATAGTAATGGCTAAAAGAATCCACAATTGCTTGAGGATGAAATTGTTTAGTTTGGATGTATTTGCATGTAATATATAAGGTATTTGAGTTTTGTATCTGTGTCCTTTAAGTCGATTAGCTAATAACTTCCCCGCCTTGTTACCACTTGCGTAATTTTATTGAGTCTCCTGGAGGCCTTTTCAAAGTCCTCCAAGAGAAGTAGTCTAAGATCATTGCGTGTCTTTCAGTTGCTTTGTCAAAATTTGGGAGGGTTTAATTTTATTTTGGTTCTCAAGTGTAATATTTTGGATGTTAGGGCTTAGACATGCTGCTGTCTCATCCATTTAACCCTCTCCCCATGTTGTATGAGATTGCCTCTCACAAATGCCTTGTGGGCATTCCACACAACAAATGGATTAACGACTGACATATGGTTCTGGTCAGAAAATTCTCAAATTTGTTGTTCAATCTTAGCCTTCGTCAGAGCATCCTGGAAGGGCCGTGGATTATAACGCAATACGGAAGTAGGGTTATTTGAGGAAGATTCCCATGCTACTAACTTGACAGAGGCGTGATCTGACCAAGTGAAGATATTAACCAGTTCTGGACCGGAAGGATTTGCCCCCTTAACCACTTCCATACCGCGTAATTGAAAAATGACGGCGGCAGGAAGTGCTCCTCAATCCAGGCCAACGTCATATGACGGCGGCCCGCTCTCGCCGCTATTGCGCGCACCCGGACTGAGCCCATTCCCGATCAAGGTAAACAGCCAATGAAATTATGGAAATTATGGAAGTGTTTAATGACCAGGCCATTTTTTGTGATTCGGCACTGCGTTACTTTAATGGAAAATTGTGCGATTGTGCGACACTGTCCTTTTTTTCCCACAAATAGAGCTTTCTTTTGGTGGTATTTGAACACCTCTGTGATTTTTATTTTTTGCGCTATAACCAAAAAAAGAGCGACAATTCTAAAAAAGAAAATGTATATATTTTTCACATTCTGCTATATAACATTCCCAAAATAAAAAAAAATTAAATTTTTCATCCTTTTAGGCCAATTTGTATTCTGCTACATATTTTTGGTTAAAAAAAATCGCAATAAGTGTACTTTTCTTGTTCTGTTCAAAAGTTATCGCGTCTACAAACTAGGGGAAAGATTTATGTAATTTTTATTTGTTTATTTTTTTTTTTTACTAGTGATGGAGGCAATCTGTGATTTTTAGTGGAACTGCAAGGAATAGATCAATTCTGCTATACAATTTATGGCTGTTAGAGAAGAGCGAATAGTCCCGCTGATTTGCATTAAGACACCTCCAAGCGTCATTTAATTCGTAAGCTTTCAATACAGTCTTTAGTGATGGTGGAGGTCTTTTAGACTTGGAAGTGAAGTTGAGAGATGGGTCAGGAGTCACGTTGAAGTCTCCACATAACAATAGCATTCCCTGTTGTAATGTGTGGATTTTTTTCATGATCTTGTGAAAGAAGCTGATCTGTTTGGTATTGGGGTCGTAGATGTTCGCCACAGTGTAAGTGGTAGAGTTGATGTCACAAACTATAATTATATAGCAACCTTGAGGATCCGTCTAAACTTTGTGGCGCTTGAAAGCAACCGAGTCCCTTATCGCCACCAACACTCCCCCTTTTTTTTTTTTGTATCTGCATTTGCTGTATATATAAAGGGAAACTTAGGGTGGGTGCATTTAGGAGGTGCAACGGTTGCTAAAGTGCATCTCTTGCGCACAGAGAATGTCATATTTCTCTTTTGTTCATCGACCGACACATCGCTCCATAAATCTTAACTACTGGGTTATATTGCCTTCTCCAGGAGTAGGACTAGGCAGAACAAAAAACACTTGGCTATGCCCATGGGCCATCCTCACCTTGGTATATAACCCCCCCTCTCTGCTCTAGGTAATCAGTTTTAATCTGTTTAGTCAGGACCTAGACTCCCGGCTGGGAATTCTGGTCCTAGCAATTTTTTTCTCCTTCCTTACATCTTTTTTTTTTTCTTTCTCTTGGGAGATCTACAATCAACTGCCGGGCTGGGCGATGGACTGGATAATCTAGATCCAGTGGTCCCCCCAGCCCAGCCAGCAAGCGCGTGCAGACTGCAGCTACGCGCTAGGTCGGCCGTGACATAGCCTCATGAACAGAGGCTGGCGCGCAAGTTAAACATCTTTCAGGGTCACATACGACCGGGCTTGGGTCTGAGTCACAGCGGTTCCGTGGCCGACAGCTCCCCTACTTCGGTGGTGAGGATTCTGTCTGGAGCGTTACCCGCACCATGGAAGGGTAAGTACAGTTCCCTCTCTCCCCTTTTGGTGTTTTTTTTGGGGTGGATGCGAGTAACCTCCAGGGGTGGTTGGACCTGCCTGCAGGTTCCCTCCTCCCATCCTTAAAAATCTCTCAGTGAGCTGGACTTCCCCTACTCCTTTTACCCCCTGTCTGGACCTAGAGTCTGGTGGGGGTCCAAGGGCAGAGGATGCAGCGGAGACCCCTTTGGTCTCCCCCCGCTATCCCCATTCTGTAAGGGTCCTGGGATAGTGTGTAATGCCCTGGTAGTCTGGAGGGGTCCCAGTGTAAGAGATTCCTAGGTGCATGCCCCACTGTTTGCAGTGTGGGTATAGTGCAGGGGGGTCCCAGTGCAGAGAACTGTGCAGAGTGCATAGCAGAGTCTTCCCTAACGTGTGTCCTTCCTTCAGGAGGGGTCCCTTTGCAGAGAGTGCAGCATTCCAGAGGGCACAGGGAAGATTCTGGCAGCATGCTGTAGCCGTTGGCAACCATTTCCCCTTATTCTGGCTGGTCTCAGGTTGACAGCCATGTTTGTGTAGCCCGATGATGTAACGGGGGCCATTTTACCTTACTCTGGCTGGTCTCCAGCTGTCGGCCATGTTTGTGTAGCCCGATGATGTCACGGGGGGCCATTTTCCCTTAGTCTTGCTGGTGTCCGGTTGGCGGCCATGTTTGTGCAGCCTGATGATGTCACGGGGGCCATTTCCCCTTAGTCCGGGAGATGCTGGAGACAACCGAAGCCTCATGGGTATGCCAAAGCTCCTCCTCAGTTTCCTCTTTCTGTGCCTGGGACATATGAACAGAGATAGTAAATAATAATAATCAGCGCAAACCATAAATTTAAAAATACAAAAAAGTGCACACAAGGCTGCGAACAATCAGTGCTAAACACAAAACACCAGTGACAAATCAATAAGTAATATTGTTGCGCCAAGTGAAAATATCAATCAATGTGTCAAATAAGGTTATAAATCAAATATCAAAATCAATCTTATTAAATCAACTCTATTATAAGTGATATCAAGTGATCTTAATAGTCCCTATTCACAGTGGATCATAAAGTGAAATCAAAATGAACAAAACTATCTTCATCTGTGATTATAAATCAAAGTGCTGCATGCTTCACTCCAAGTGCTCCCAGTGGATGGTGCAAGATAAGCAGCTCACCTTAGGATTAGACTCCTGAGAGTCAAACACGCTTTGGGATATATATAGCAGCCTGATGCCCCTTCCTTTCACCACCTCCAGCTATCCCTCCGAATTGGCCAGGAATCCGGTGTAAAAAGAAAAACAGATCTAATGCTGACAAAGTCTCTGACTCAACGCGTACGGGGGAGGAGCCTGCTCGGAGTACGTTGATTCCTGGAGGTGTATAGGAAACTGTGTATGACGCTGTAAAGCCCGCACTGCTTTAAGTGCTTTTTAATGTAAGTGGAATGTCATCGATTTGAGAGGAATAAATAGCCTTATTCAAACAGAGAGCATTAGATCTGTTTTTCTTTTTACACCGGATTCCTGGCCAATTCGGAGGGATAGCTGGAGGCGGTGAAAGGAAGGGGCATCAGGCTGCTATATATATCCCAAAGCGTGTTTGACTCTTATGAGTCTAATCCTAAGGTGAGCTGCTTATCTTGCACCATCCACTGGGAGCACTTGGAGTGAAGCATGCAGCACTTTGATTTATAATCACAGATGAAGATAGTTTTGTTCATTTTGATTTCACTTTATGATCCACTGTGAATTGGGACTATTAAGATCACTTGATATCACTTATAATAGAGTTGATTTAATAAGATTGATTTTGATATTTGATTTATAACCTTATTTGACACATTGATTGATATTTTCACTTGGCGCAACAATATTACTTATTGATATGAACAGAGATGGCATCCATGATAATGCTGGGTCTGAATTCTCGGCACTCCTCAAATCGGTAGGGTGAGTCCTTGGGGGGGGGGGGGTCCGTGTTCTCTCTCTCTCTCTCCTGATAGGTAACCTGAGCCTTGGGGGATCTTTTAGTGGTGCCAAAAGATCATTTTTGTACTGCAAGGTCTTCCTTTCCTTATGGAGTCTCAGAGTCACATCTCCCCCACTGACCCCCTCATGGAGGTGGCAGGTCCCTCGGAACCCCAGCTTCCTATGGTTGCTCTGACGGTGGTTCTGCAGTCCTTAGTGTCCCAGGTGGAAGTGGAAAAGGCCCAGATGGAAGCATCCCCCACCATTTTTCCCTGCTCAGTCTGTCTCATCTAAATCTGAGCCTGATGCCGCTGTGGACATGGCCCGTCCAGGAGGACTTAATATCACACCCCTAGATAACTCTGATAGGATGATTCCTCCATGGTCACAGCAGCGAATGTAAAAGCGCTGGTAGATGCACTTACAACTGCAGTGCTTGAGTGCTGATGTGTCATTTGGTACGCAAAAGTCACCTCACACTCCAAAGGTGTTTCCTTATGTGTCTTATTTTGACAGGTTTTCCTGTAAAGAATGGGAACAACCAAATGACCCTTTGTGGTCCCCAAACGTTTTGCTGTACATTACCTTTTTGAGGAGTCACTTTTAAAAAAGTGGACCAGTCCACCAGTGGTGGACCCTCCTGTTTCCAGATTGAACAAAGCTACCGTGATCCCAGTAGAGTAATTCCCATCCTTTAACCACTTAAGCCCCGGAGGATTTGGCTGCTAAAGGACCAGGGGTTTTTTTGCGAATTTTTACTGCGTGACTTTAACGGACAATTGCGCGGTCGTGCGACGCTGTACCTAAACGAATTTGACGTCCTTTTTTTCCCACAAACAGAGCTTTCTTTTGGTGGTATTTGATCACCTGTGCGATTTTTTGATCACGCGCTATAAACAAAAAAAGAGCGTAAATTTTGCAAAAATAACAATATTTTTCACATTTTTTTATATGAAATTCCCCCCAAAAAAAAGTAAAAATCAAAATTTTTTAACATTTTTCGGCCAATTTGTTTTATGCTACCTATGTTTGGTAAAAAAAATCGCAAAAAGCGTATTTTGATTGGTTTGCGCAAAAGTTATCGCGTTTACTAACAAAGGGAAAGATTTTTGTCATTTTTGGTGTTTTTTTTTTTAACGCGTAATGGCGGCGATCTGCGATTTTTTTTTCGGTACTGCGACATTGCGGCGGACAGATCGGACCCTTGACTGACATTTTTGACACTTTTGGGGGTACCAGTGACATTACTGCAGTAATCAGTGCTATACATATACACTGTTACTGCAAAAATGACACTGGCAGGGAAGGGGTTAACTTTATTGGACAGGGAGGGGTTAAGTGTGTCCTAGGGGCGTGATTCTAACGGTGTAGGGACATTCCTATTGGTGTAAAAGCAAAGATCAACCGTTCTACATAGTAGAACGGACAGATCTTCACTTTTACACAGGGAGAACTGACAGGCAGCTTGTTTACACAAGCCGCTCTGTCTTTCTCCCTTCACAGGAGCGATCGCAGTGTGACTGGCGGACATCGAGTCCGCCGGTCACACGCACTGACTTGTCTGTGAACGAGCCGCGGCGGGCGCGCGCTTCGGCGGGCGCGCGCCCGCCCGCGATAGGCTCGCAAGTCAGTGACAGGCGAGTGACGTACCGATACGTCACTCTGCCTGGCCGGGGCTGACCGCCGCAGTATATAGTCGTGCGGCGGTCGGCAACCGGTTAAGGACCCGGCTATCAGGAAAAGCGGAGGCTGTGGTACGCAGCATTTTTACTAGGGATCGACCGATTATCGGCAAAGCCGATATATCGAGGGCCGATCTGCACTTTCCCCGATATATCGGAATCTGCCCCTGAGGTTACCGATATTTCAGGAAAGTGCTGTATCGGGGTGATGCCTGCAGCTAGAGGCATCACCACGGTACCAGCGTCCATAGCCGACGGTCGGCTGTCTTGTAATGAAAAAATTTTTAGCAATCTCCAATCTGTACTTAAATACAATAGAATAATATAAAATAATCTAAATAAATTATATATACCACCTAAAGTGGAAATTGTGTAATAACTATGTGTGTATGTGTGAACCAAAAATTATATATCAAAGAAATATGATGCAAGATGTCAGCAGTTATATCCACAATACTGACACAAGTATATGAAGCCTGAAAAAAAGTGCACAGTGCAAAAAAGTGCACCATGCATAAAGGTGCAATGTGACTTTCATGGAAATATAATAACGGAAATAAGTGGGAAATCTTTGTAAAAATTCTTATTAAAAAAGTGTCCCGTGCAATAAAAAGTGCCTGTGCAATTTGTGAATATTGATACCTAAAAAGGTTATTGGAAATAAATGTAATCTGTAGTGCAAATATCAATTAAAGTGCACAGGAAAAATACTGACCAGCATCCTGAAAATTATGTGTAAAGTACAAAAATTGTATAAAACAATCATTAAACTGCATATCATAACACCATATGAATAAAGTACATGCAGGATATATATCTAAATAATAAAGTCCTTAAAAAAAAGTCCACAGTCATTCAATTAAAGTTGCAACAAAGTGCCAGTGCAGGAATGGTGCCACAAAACAGTGCAAGCAATCCACATAAAGTAAGTGTCTTCAATGTGCTTTCGTGATCATCCTACCATCCGTGTTATACAGGGCTCACTAAATGAACTCACCAGAGATACAGCTGGTGTAACCTGCAAATCACGCTTGTTTTAATTAATCCCAGAGAATGGATCGGAAACCCTCAATAGCCTTGTGTTTTCATAGTATCCTCCAGGTTATAGCCAGAATGTTGGAGTGTTATAGTATAGAGGAGAAGGAGAAGCGGACATAGTGTAATTCCATAAAAGTATATATTAAAACAAATTCAATAATTACTCACATTTGTAAGTGTCTGAACCAGACACTAGGAAGGTAGGCATATAAACATGCCACTCAGGCTAATGCAGTGAAGCTGCAAGCGTGTGTCTCGCTGTGTAATCACTTGCGGCTCGGCTGCCGTTACAAGGAGCGGGAGGGGACGCCCACCCCCTCCCACCGCCTTCTGCGGCTCGCCCGGGTCTCCCGTTCCACTGGGAGACCCGGGCATCCTACCTGCACGGCCGCCGAAGAGAAAACCCGATCAAAGCTGCATTCGGCTCTGATCGTGTTTCCATGTAAAAACCCGGAAGTGAGGTCATGACATCACTTCCGGGTACTCAGCGCCAAATTAAAAAAAATGATAGCATTCAAAACAGCCAAACTTGGCGTTTTGAATGCTTTTAAGTGCAGAAAAGGGTTTTGGGGGTCTTTAAGATCCCTCCACAACAGTACCTGTGTAAAAAATAAAAATAAAAAAAAATGTATTTTTAAATATCGGCTGATACCGATATGCGATGACCAAAATATCGGTATCGGCAATAAAAAAACGATATCGGTCGATCACTAATTTTTACTATGGCTGGTTCAACATTGCGGACAGTTTTTGCCTCAGCCCTAGTGTCTCAGACCCTAACTGAATGGGCCAAGCTTTTGTGCCAGGGCCTGGGGGTGAGCAGGTCCCTGCTGCTTATGTTGATTTAGCGGACCAGTTGGTCCATGGGCTGCAGTTTATTTGTGATGCAGTTTTGGATACAGCTCCTGTGCTGTCCTAACTTTGTTTCAGCGGTGGCGATTAAGAATTGCTCCGTAGACCAAGC
Organism: Pelophylax lessonae; assembly: GCF_965119305.1. Classification (NCBI taxonomy): domain Eukaryota; kingdom Metazoa; phylum Chordata; class Amphibia; order Anura; family Ranidae; genus Pelophylax; species Pelophylax lessonae. Next base: position 306,539,639 of record NC_138768.1, read on the forward strand.
CTCTAAGAAAGCTCTCATTGATCTGCCCTTGCAAGGCAATTGCCTGTTTGGGGCTACCCTGGATTACATCATTAAGCGTATCACAGGAGGGGGGGGGGGGAGAGTACCTTCCTGCCATAGTCTAGGCAAGGAAACGAGCCTCATCCAATTCTCAGCCCGTAGAAAATTATTTCGGGCCCTTGGGACGGAGAATAAGGGAAATAGATCTTTCAAAATCTTCCCCGGGAGGTTTCAAGCATACTTGAACTAGTAAGCCTAAAGCTAGCTTCTCCAGGCCCACAGACAAGACCCCTTCAGCATGAAGGTCTGCCCTCACCCATTATTGGGGTGGGGGGATATCTTCTCTGGTTTCTGGCCTCGTGGACCTCCTTCCTGAGAAGTCAAGGGGATCCACGAAATTATTATTTTGGGGGTACCCAGAAAGGGGGACAAAACTTGTCGTTTTCAGGTTTTTTTTAGGTCCGGAGTCTCCTTGTGTGGATTTAATTCCTGCAAAGGTTCAGGTTGATGTCCGAACTACCTAAGGTCCACCCTATCCCTGTCAAGGGAATTGATTTACCTGATTCTAACTCTGACCAGGGTGGTCCTTCCTCTGGACAAACTTCAGGAATGACAGGCCGTGATTCACCGACTGCTGTCACACAGATAGCTCTCTCTTCCATTTTGCATACAGGTTCTGGTGGTATCCACCTTCAAGACAGTTCTGTTTGCACAGTCCTACATGCAGCTTTTTTAGCAGGTTCGGCTCCACAGGAGGATACCGGGGTTCGTGGCAATATCACGGGTTCCTTTGGCAGATGCCGCAGGCGTCCAAGGGCCAGGGTAAGGCCAGTATCCTCCTTGGCTCAGGCTTCTTACGCAATTCCTGGGAGGAATCAAGGACGAGGATCTTCCAATCAGTCTGGGGGCCATAAACGTCCTTTTGGGGCTTCCTCTCGGAGAAGACCAGTTGTCCCAAGGGCTGATCTACCATCCTGCTTTACAGTCGCTGGTTTTAATGGCTTAGCTATTGAAAGCTAGGTACTGAGGGATAGAGGTCTGTCTGGATCAGTGATCCCTACTATGGTGAAGGCGAGGAAGTCGTCTTCCAGCAAGATATACCATCGTATGTGGAAAGCGTACATTTCCTGGTGTGAGTCGATTGGCGCTCATCCTCTTCCTTTTCTGTGGCTATGATCTTAACCTTTCTTCAACAGGGCGCTGATCAGAAGGTTGCCTTGAGTACCATCAAGGGCCAGCTGTCTGCCCTGGCAATCTTCTTTCAGCAACCCCCCTAGCCACACACTCTTTAGTTTGTACCTTCATTTAGGGGGTTCGACATGTGGCTCCACCTGTACGGTCTCTTTTGCCGCCATGGAATCACAATTTTGTACTTTCAGTTCTCTAGAATCCTCCATTTGAGAATATTCAGGAGATTCCCTTGCCTATGTTATCCCAGAAGGTGGCATTATTGGTGGCTATTACCTCTGCCTGCAGGGTATCAGAATTGGTGGCATTATCCTGTCGCAGTCCCTTTTTAGTGATCCATAAGGATAAAGTGGTTCTTCGTTCCTGCCCAAAGTTGTCTCTGACTTTAATTTGTATGAGGACATTGTTTTGCCTTCCTTGCCTTCCTTGTGTCCCAAGCCGGCTCATCCCAAGGAATTTTCTTTGTATACCTTGGATGTGGTTCGTGCAATTCAGGTGTATCTGGCAGCTACTGAGCCCTTTCGAAGGTCAGACTCTCTTTTTGTGGTTACGGACGGACCTAGAAAAGGGCTGGCCGCTTCTTCGGCTACCATCTCCAGATGGGACAGACAGACGGTGACTCAGTCCTATTCCATTAAAGGTCAGGTTCCACCTTTCCCTGTCACGGTGCATTCTACTCAGATGCTGAGTGCTTCTTGGGCTATTCGTCATCAGGCATCAATATCGCAAGATTGGTCGTCGATGCATACCTTCACAAAATTCTACAAAGTAGATACTTTGGCATCTGCGGATGCTTCTTTTGGCTGCAAAGTTTTGCAAGCTGCTGTTTAAAAGGGGCTGTTCCCTCTTGAGGGGTGCTTTTCTTTAAACTTTTATTTTTCAGACGGGGTGCCTGTGACCCGGTTAAGGCTCCTGTGTCCTGGTTAAGGGCTCTTATGTTTAGCCTTGGGTTATTTTCCGCACCCCTCATTTTCTTTTGGCACTGCTTTTGGACTTCCCAGTAGTTAAGATTTATGGAGCGCTGTGTCTGTCGATAAACGAAAGAGAAAATGGGATTTTTGTACTTAACCTAAAATCAATTTCTCTGAGTTCATCGATGGACACTGCACCCACCCCTCTATGGAGTTCTGATAATTCTAATACTGCTTGCTACTAAACTGATTACCTAGAGCAGAGACGAAAGTTATATACCAAGCTGAGGATGGCCCATGGGCGTAGCCAGGTGTTTTTTATTCTGCCTAGTCCTACTCCTGGAGGAGGAAAAATAACCCAGTAGTTAAGATTTATGGAGCACTGTGTCCATCGAAGAACCATAAGTACAAAAATCCAATTTTTTTGTTGTAAAGCCTCTCCATAGTGATCTGAATTTCGCAGGATGATTGAGACCCTTAGAGTTAATGATGAGAAAATTCACTGCCGTTCCAGAAGGAGTGGATAAAGATCAGTAGTATATGGTACATTAACATCACTTACTTTGATTGGATTGGTAAACCATAGAGGTATGTAGTAAGCCAGTGTGCTAGGATCCGGTCCCTGTGAGAATGCCCCTCTACTATTCTCCGGTGAACAGGAAGAGAGAAGGAAACGTCTGACTGAAAACAAGGAAGTAAAGTTTAAAGAAACCGTAACATTGGTTAACAACAGCAAGTAGCCAAACATTGAGGAACATTGGTTGGGTATGGCACATTGCCACTCAGAGGTATGGAGGGGGAAAGAAAAAAAAGTTTGGATAAGAGGAAATCCTCCTATGCAGGAAATGAAGAAGAGGATCGTTGCCTATTAACAGATTATGTATGGGAACATCTAGGGTCAACTTAAGTGGGGCTTCCTGCTTGTCTAAAATGGGTCTGGATCTCAGGAACAATTCCCCATGTTGTCAAAAGAGCCATGCCTTTATTAACTGAATCTACCACATGTTCGATCCCATCTTTGGTCACAATACATTTTGTCAGAAACCCCCGATTTGTAGCTGAGCTTGTGATTTCTGATGCTTTGGAGATAGTATTCAGGTTTCTGTGCTTCTGGAGCGTATATTGTGACAAATTAGCGTAGAACTGAAGATTGGAGTAGGGAGCTGATCCCTATTTCTTGACATAGTCATTAGTCGCTCTTTTTTTTTTTGTTTTTTATATCAAGAAGAACTTTATTGAACTTTGTACATAGAAAACAAAACAGTAACAGAGTCCAGGGCAGGCACGCCCCCTCATTGCACCCAGGTAATACAAATGTCAGGTACATCCTGCAACCAATCAGCAATAGGATACATTACAGAAGGATTGCAACTCCCCCCTGCCTCACCAGTCAGCATCCCACAGTGTACCATTCTTGCCTTCACATCCCACCCGCCAGCATCCTGTCTAGCACCAGATCCACCGGCGCCAGACCAGGCACTGCCAGCCAGGGAGCCCACAGCTTTTCAAACTTGCCTGAGCTACCTCTGTGTTGGTAAATGTACTTCTCCAATCTAATCCTCTCCCCCATCTGAGTGATCCATTCCTTTATAGTTGGAGGGCTTGGGGAGATCCAGTGTCTCAAGATCAACTTTCGGGCTTGGAACAAGGCCTGCAAAATGGCCTGTTTAGTGACTTCAGGACCTGGACCTCTCCCAAGATACCCAACAAACACAGTTTAGGATCCTCCGACAACGTGGTTACAAATACACTCGACAAGGTGCGAAGCACCTCCCTCCAGTATGTGTGGACCTTTGGGCACCGCCACAAAAGATGTATCAAATCCCTATGGTCCCTCATACACCTGGTACATAGAGAGGAGTCACGTCTGCCCATCCTATGCAGTCGTGCAGGAGTATAGTGAGCCCTGTGAAGTATATACAGTTGAGACAGCCTCTGTGCCACAATCAGAGAGCTCAACTGCACAGCCTGAAGAGCCTCCTCCCACTGCTCTTCCTCAAAAGAGCCAACATACCATTCCCAGGAGATAACCATGGGCAGGGGGTGCTGTTCCAAAAAAAAGCCCAATATAAGGAGTAACAGTGTGATATAAACCCTTTGAGAGAGTCCACCTCAGACATAAAGTGAAACACAGGGGCAGGGGATTGTACCCATGGATCCACCCCCACCTGAGCCCTGACCGCGTGCCTAAGTTGTAGATAGTAAAATTTCATAGAGACAGGCAGATGAAACGACTCCCGCAGGTCGTCAAATGACCGGAGGGTACCATTGCAAAAAACATGTCTCAGGAGGGTAACACCATGCGACTCCCATCTAGCCCCGTGGGGCACTTTGGCCAATTCAGAGTACCTAGTATTGTTCCAGATTGGGCTAAAACTAGTGAACCCCACCACCTGCTGAAGCTGACGGGCTTTTTTCCACGTTTTCTGAATGAGAACGTATGTGTGGAAGAGCTTGTTAGATTTACTGAATCTTTGGGATTCCAGAAGAGCCGCCACCCCACCCGAGCCCACAGTCTGGGACATAAGAAGGGCGGCACACTCCCCCCTCCCACTTCCCATGGACTGGGCAATATGCTGCAGTTGGGATGCAAAGTAGTATAGCCAAGGATTCATGAGTGCCAGTCCTCCAAAGTCCTTCGGACGTTGGAGGTGTTCCAGCTTAATCCTAGGGTTCTTAGATAGCCATAGAAGAGATCTGAAAATGGAGTTAACAATACGGAACACTCTCAAAGGTATAACCACTGGAGAGTTATATAGAACATATAGCAATTGTGGCATGATAAGGTTGGCCCAACCCGCTAAGGACAAGCGGAGCCGGGACCAAACCTTAACTTTTTCCCGGAATCTAACCAGCAGGGGAGTCACATTGAGGCCAACAAAATCCAACAGTTTAGGAGTGACCCGTATACCCAGATACTGGAACTCCCCCGACACGGGAATACCCGTATCCGGCAAGGACCAGCCGCCAGGTGTCTCATCTATAAACATCAGCGAGGATTTCATCCAGTTGATTAGGAGACCGGAGTAAGAGCCAAAGTCCTTAATAACAGACATCGCCTCCGTTAATGACTGGGACGTGTCCCCCAAAAGGAGCATGGTATAATCTGCATAAGGCATGATCTTTTCCTCCACTGTGCCATATTTAAATCCTACAATCTGCTGGTTAGACCTAATAAGGGCAGCAAGGGGCTCTATAGCAACCGCGACAAAGGGCAGCCCTGTCTAGTACCCCGATGGAGAGAAAATTAGGGGGATAAGCGCCCATTCTCCCAAATAGACGCCTCAGGGGAATAATAAAGAAGCTGGACCCAGGAGATAAATTCTTCCCCAAACCCAGATTTACGCATGACAGCCCACAGGTAACCCCACTCCACGCTATCAAATGCTTTTTGAGCATCCAGGGATAGCAAAGCTCGATCACCACCATTATCCACCGGAGATTGCAGGTTCAGGTAGAGTCTGCGAAGATTAATTGAGGTCGACTTCTGGGGCATAAACCCAGAATGGTCGGAGTGGACAATGCAGGCAATCACCTGGTTCAGTCGCAGCGCCAACACTTTCGCCAAGATTTTAATGTCACTTTGCAGAAGGGATATAGGTCTGTATGAACCCGGATCCAGCCTATCCTTACCTGGTTTCAGCAAAAGGATAAGGTTTGCTTTACGCATTGATGGGGGTTGTTGCATGGCCTGTTTCGCCTCCTTAAAGACCTCCAGGAGGCGCGGCAGTGTCTCATCTGCATATGTCTTATATACTTCAATCGGGATCCCATCCTCCGCCGGGACCTTAGTGTTAGGAAAGAGAGAAGTGGCATGCTGCAACTCCTCCAGATTTAAGGGAGCATCAAGAAGGTCCCTCTCCGACTCAGACAGGGACAACAGTGGAACAGCCTCCACATATTCCAACAAGTCCGTCTCCGAGTGGGTCTGTCTCGACTGATACAATGCTGAATAGTACGACACCAGAACATCCATGACATCATCAGGGGTGTTGACCACCCTCCCCCCCGCTCCCTCTCAAAGCCCCAATTGCGGGGGAAGACTGGTTGGAATGAGCAATTTTGGCCAGCAGGTGTCCAGTGCACTCCCCCTCCTCATAGAACGCCAACCGGTTGAAAAACCTCTTCCTCTCAGCCCCAGAAGTATTGATGCGATGAGAGCCTCCTGGGCCGCCACCCAGCTGTCACAGTTGGTCTCTGAGGGGTCAGCAATAAACTGAGCCTCCAGGCGACCAACCAATTGCTCGGCCTGCACCCCCTGCGCACCAGTGTTTCGTTTAACCACTTAAGCCCCGGAGGATTTGGCTGCTAAAGGACCAGGGGTTTTTTTGCGATTTTTTTACTGCGTGACTTTAACGGACAATTGCGCGGTCGTGCGACGCTGTACCTAAACGAATTTGACGTCCTTTTTTTCCCACAAACAGAGCTTTCTTTTGGTGGTATTTGATCACCTGTGCGATTTTTTGATCACGCGCTATAAACAAAAAAAGAGCGTAAATTTTGCAAAAATAACAATATTTTTCAGATTTTTTTATATGAAATTCCCCAAAAAAAAAAATGTAAAAATCAAAATTTTTTAACATTTTTCGGCCAATTTGTTTTATGCTACCTATGTTTGGTAAAAAAAATCACAAAAAGCGTATTTTGATTGGTTTGCGCAAAAGTTATCGCGTTTACTAACAAAGGGAAAGATTTTTGGTGTTTTTTTTTTAACGCGTAATGGCGGCGATCTGTGATTTTTTTTTCAGTACTGCGACATTGCGGCGGACAGATCGGACCCTTGACTGACATTTTTGACACTTTTGGGGGTACCAGTGACATTACTGCAGTAATCAGAGCTATACATATGCACTGTTACTGCAAAAATGACACTGGCAGGGAAGGGGTTAACTTTATTGGACAGGGAGGGGTTAAGTGTGTCCTAGGGGCGTGATTCTAACTGTGCAGGGACATTCCTATTGGTGTAAAAGCAAAGATCAACCGTTCTACATAGTAGAACGGACAGATCTTCACTTTTACACAGGGAGAACTGACAGGCAGCTTGTTTACACAAGCCGCTCTGTCTTTCTCCCTTCACAGGAGCGATCGCAGTGTGACTGGCGGACATCGAGTCCGCCGGTCACACGCACTGACTTGTCTGTGAACGAGCCGCGGCGGGCGCGCGCCCGCCCGCAATAGGCTCGCAAGTCAGTGACAGGCGAGTGACGTACCGATACGTCACTCTGCCTGGCCGGGGCTGACCGCCGCAGTATATAGTCGTGCGGCGGTCGGCAACCGGTTAATAGACTGTACCTCAGCTATGAATATGACATCGAGTCCGCCGGTCACACGCACTGACTTGTCTGTGAACGAGCCGCGGCGGGCGCGCGCCCGCCCGCAATAGGCTCGCAAGTCAGTGACAGGCGAGTGACGTACCGATACGTCACTCTGCCTGGCCGGGGCTGACCGCCGCAGTATATAGTCGTGCGGCGGTCGGCAACCGGTTAATAGACTGTACCTCAGCTATGAATATGACATCGAGTCCGCCGGTCACACGCACTGACTTGTCTGTGAACGAGCCGCGGCGGGCGCGCGCCCGCCCGCAATAGGCTCGCAAGTCAGTGACAGGCGAGTGACGTACCGATACGTCACTCTGCCTGGCCGGGGCTGACCGCCGCAGTATATAGTCGTGCGGCGGTCGGCAACCGGTTAATAGACTGTACCTCAGCTATGAATAATCCCCTCATGTACGCCTTGAAGGCCTCCCACTAAATACCAACGTCTCCCTCCCCTTCATGCGCTTGCCAATACACCTGAAGTTTAGTTTTAACGTCATCGTGGGATGGGAATAGGTTTAGCCAGAAGGCATTGAGCTTCCAAGAGGCTTTCCGTAAGGTGGCACTACGCCGTACCCCTTAATGTAAAATAAGTGGGGAGTGGTCTGACACTCCCCTTGGGTCATATCGAACACTGGTGATATATCTGAGCGCATCCGTGGAGCAAAGGCACAGGTCAATACGGGAAAGCGACATATGGGTTTTGGAAAAGCACGAAAAAGCCTTTTCAACAGGATATGGCTAAGTCGCCATGGGTCCACCCAGCCCAGCCCCTCGGCCAGTTTAGCCAGGAGTGTACGACCTGAGCCTCTGCCCCCCCCCCGCCGCGGCAGAGTGTCTGTCCAGAGTGCTGTCACATACACAGTTAAAATCCCTGATAATATACACCGGAATCTCAGGGTGTTTCATCAAGTATGCCACCAGCTCCCAGAGGATCCCGCTATGGAATGGTGGGGGCACATAGATAAAAGCCAATACACAATGCAAAGTATACAGTTTACAGTATAAGAAAACATATCTCCCTTCTCTATCAACCATTGAGTAATGTTCTTGAAAATCCAGGGATCTGTGAATCAGTACGCTAACCCCCCTAGATTAAGAGGTGTGTGTAGAGTGATACTCCCACTCCACCCATGCAAAGTGTAGGCAAGACTGGGAGTCCACAGTCAAATTTGTTTCTTGTAAAGAACAGATGGCCAGCAGATGTCTACGGAGGGCTGAGTATACCATGGTACGTTTAAGCGGGTCGTGAAAACCTCTCACATTCCATGAGACAACGGGTACAGATGTCATGGCGGCTGGAATGCAAGCATTGCAGTGAGGGGTGTACACTTGGAAGACAGGGCGGACCCTGTTGTGATCAGATTAGAGGTCACAGAATGGGAGGAATTGAGCTCACCGGTGCAGGTAAGATATCCGAGGCGGGCCCCGGCCGGACTCACAACTGTAATGGCCAACAGGGCCAGCAAACAAAACAGAAATCCAATATGTTCAGGGGTACCAGGGGACATGAATCCCGGGGTTGCAAAGCAAGCCATCACGCACAAGGCCCAGCCCACCCAGCACCAGAACAGTCAAAGCTGGAGAACTCTCCAGAGCAGGCTGCACCCCATTCCTCAGGACTACCGAACTCAGTAGTTGCATCGTAGGGGGAGAACATTAGTAACAGTCAGTGGGGTAAAGTGGAAACAGTCAGAGGAACCAAAGGTCCGCGGTATGGTCAGATCCCTTGAGCTCTAAAATAGCAAGAATAGTCAGAGATTCCAATCAGGTCTCCACTCTCCACTTCCAATTGTGGGACCGAAGAAGGCGGAAGAGGACGCAGAAGAGGACGCGCTGGCTTCAAGCTGCCCACATCTGAGATGGCAGCGCTGGACAAGACTTTTTCAAGGTAAGTATTTGTCCTAACAGGTAAGTGCAACCCGGGACAGATCAGAGGCTAGCCATTGTGGAATGCACTAGCCCTGACTGTCCCGGGGGTATTTTTAAAAAAAAAAAAAATTCCAGGGTGGAACTCCGCTTTAAGGTGGCATGCAAGCATGGTGCGTGGAGGGCGGCCCGGTTGCAGGGGATGAGGGGGGACCCTGTTGGCCCTCTCCACAGCATAAAGAGGGGAGAAGGCATTTTTGCCAAAAATGTCAGTCAACCAGAGTTCAATGAAGCTCATGGGGTCTCTACCCTTCACTTTTTCCGGGAGACCCACAATCCTGACATTATTTTGCCTAATGCGGTTTTCTATGTCTTTAGTCGGTGCTTCCAGGGCCCTGGTCAGCCGAGCAGTGTCATTAGTCGCTCTTTGACGTGGAAGACGTGCAGTATCAATATGACATCTCTAGGTATGTTGTCAGAGACATATAAAGGTTTGGGTAGAAGATGAATTCTATCCACCATCAAATCTAAGGCAGATAGATCAGGCATCACTGTGTTGAATAGCTGAGCAACATATTTACGAAGCTCATGCTGTTGGACAGACTCAGGGATCCCCCCAAATCTTCACATTGTTTCTTCTGGATCTGTCTTCCATATCTGCCAGTTTGGCCTTAATTTTATCCATGTCTTCCTCATGACTGTCATTAGCATCTATCGGATCATTAATTGTTGATGCATATTTTCGCATCTTGGACTCTGTGATCTACTCTGGAGGATACTGTTTGTAATTCTGTACTGAACTTGTGTACACATGAAATCATATCAGACTGGAGAGAGCTCCTTAGGAAAACCAACATATCCTTAAGAACACTGTCCATGACTGGCTGATTATTTGTGGGGAAAAGATCATTAGAGTCTGGTAGTTCCCTAGTGTCATCCCCTGAGTCATGAAGTGCGCTCACCTCACGTCCAGAATCCAAGGCATCCATCCGGAATCTTGACTTTTCTGGGCTTCCAGACACAGATGTGGTTAGGGAAGATTGCAGACTTTTAGGTGGACTACATCTTTTTCGGGTTGTACCCTGTTGATTGGATTGCTGTGAGGAGCAGAGGACTGGTGTAGAAGATGAGCCGGTGCCATCTTGCCTAGGCCCTTGGTTGAAGAATGCCGTCAGCTTCTGAGGGTGGCTGCCCTCCTTCTTACGTCTGGTCAGGGTCTTCTTCTGCTCCACGGGTATCTAGGAGCTAGAACGCCGCTACAGGTTGATATTCTGAGGTCCTGTTATGCTGCTATGAGTTGCTATGTTCTTGTTACTAGCTACCATATCCTACCACTAAAGAACAACCCAAAATAAGTTCTCCTGCTTCTGATGATTGCAGCAATACCACATATGCGTATGTTAGTTGGTATTTGTACCCGTAGTACAGCCCAGAAACAATAGTGCGCATTTGCGTTTTTTTTTCCTGTCCTACTTAAAACACGTGGATGCTGACACATGCTAAATTAAATCATTATTAGTTAGTACGGGGGCCTAGGGCTCTTGGCTCTTGGTGAGCTGGGGCACACGCTGTGCAGTGCTCTCCCAGGACAAAGGGAGATACGCATATAGGTGGGCCTACGGAAAAAAATCCTACTTCTGTGAAGCCGCACATATGTGTTACGTCGGTGGGAAGGGGTTAAGGACACTGTTGGCTTCACTGTTGCAGTGTGTGGACACTGAAGGGTAAGCTGAGACACAAGTTCCCCTGTGGGTCCACACTCGCCTTGGTAATTGACAAGCAGGCAGTGAGTGGATTCTTTAGCCAATGGCAGGTTGTATCTTAGATGATGAGTTCCAGGGATTTTTTTTAAAAACTATGTAAATCACAATTTCATTTTTCCTCTGTAAAAGTCAAGGTTGGCCCTTCCCTTCCCAACTGCTGACAAAACTGTCAGCTTCTCTAGAGAAGTTTGACATACATTTTTAATTTACCTTTGCAAAGATTAACCAGTAACAAAATCAGAACCAGAATTAAACCTGACTTTTTTTTTTTTTGTCTGGCAATAGTGTATAGAACCTCAATGATTGCTGTGGGTGAATGCCACACAATATTTATTACTGCCTCATTAAAACCCCACCTGTGTCCTTGTTGTCTAAGCCTGACTGTATGCCAGCATTGCCTCTGAATGCATGCTGTTTCCTAAGATAGCAATAATTATTTGCACTTGAGAAATTGCAACTTCAATTTTCACACACCATCTTCTCTTTCTGCCTCAGCAGCTGTCAAAGACAACATATTTAAATGGCTCTTTTGTGTTGCTGCAAAAGGCAGTGCCAAAAATATCAAGAGTTCTTCATAAATGTCAGCTCTTTGCCAGTAATCCTTATTTGCATATCTATGGGGTCAGTAACTACTGCCAAAAACCAGTCTCTCCCTACCCAAGACAATAGTTGTGTTAGGGCACCCTATTATTCTGTACTTTTCAAACTTTGCTCATCTCCATAAAGGTTCTTCCCAATCATTTTTTTCACATATGTAAGTGCTTTGGGAAATGCAACCTCAGATCTAGAGATTTAATGACAATTTGCCAGCTTTGTGCGTAAAGCAGAAAAGACTGTAGTTTCCTAGCAACAGGTTTATGTGCCTAGCAACCCAAGAATCATTTGAAGTGTGGGGATTGCTGGAGCCAATAGGCCTGAGGAGTATGCAAAGGGCTTTCACATGGAGAAAAGTAACACTGCGGAGGGTGGAATAATAACTGGGACTCTATGGCACAAAACAACACAGTGGGTGTGTTATGTTTAGTAAGCTAGTACATGGTTTCCAAACAACACAGGGAAATGCAGTGCAATATGCTAAATAGAATTACTGTATATTTTTACATGCATTATCATTGATGAGTGTGAAGGAGTTGGCACTATGGGGGACACTAAAAATGCCAGTTGATGCTCAGCAAAATTTATGAATGTAGAAGTGCGGCTGCTAGTCATAGTTCATTTTAAGCCTGCAGCAGCAAAATAAATCTAGCATTTGCTTGGTTATTAAGAACAAAATCCACCCTCTATAAAATTAAAGATCCTAGTACGTGTCCTCCTTCAGTACAGAGACACGAGGAATGGCTGTGCCTAGTACAGAGCAAGGGCTTACTTCAGGGTTTGTGTTGAATAAGTGTTTGGGTCAGGGATTAGCAGTAAATAAAAAAAGAAATCTATTAATTCTCATCTGTTCCACCATCTGTACCTCAGATCTCTGCTGTTAAATAGAGCTATGTTGATCAAACATTCTTCTGTATCTGACATACTTCTGGGTGTGTTGGATACCAGTTATTTGACTGCGTGCTTTTTCTTCCATCAGCCCCTTTGTCGTCATTGTGTCCTGTAATAATGTGGGGGCAGGTTGACTCAACCAACAGCATGTAGTTGGTGAGCAGATATCCAGCACCCCCAGGTATTTGTCAGATCCAAAAGGTTTTTCAGGTTGTATATTTTTTCAAAAGCAAAGCTGTCAGGCATTGGTGGCAGGACAGGTAAGTATTAATAGCTGCAGAGTCATTTTGAATTGTATGTCAATGCAAAATACATTTAAAAATGTGTTTAACCCCATTTGAAGACCCTGCAAATACAGAAAAATACCTGTTGAGTTTTTGTAGACCGAGTGTTGTCTTGCTAAAGTATTTAGCCAGCTCCTAGATCCTGTTGTAAGATGACAACACAGAGCTTTTGTAGACAGAGTGTTGTCAGGCATCCCAGTTGTCTTGCTAAATTATTTAGCCACTGCCACTTTCTGATCCATACAACATAAAGGCTCTTTTTTTTTTTGTAGTTTAAGATTAAAACTAGGAGGGTGGTTTGAGATAACACAGGATGTGCATATAGGACAGCTCTGAATTTGTGACGAGATCCACCGTTTTTTTTTTTTTTTTGCAGTTTTGCATTTCAAATAGATATTACTCAACTCTTGCAATGATTTATTTGACAGACCAAACTGGAACAAATATGAGAAATGTATTGGGGTTTGTGGATACTTTGTAAAATCGGGACACTTGCAAGATTTATGTGTGTTCTTGCCACTTACAGCTCTGACCTGGAGCATCCAATCTATCTTGGAGGTATGCCACTCTAAAGCCAGCCATACATGGATCAAACTTCAGCTGGTTCAGCAGAGACTGACTGAATTTCATCCCATGTTACGGGCAAGAAGATTTTACCGACTGACTTCTATACAACCACCCTGTCGGATTTGGTGCTCGATCAGTGCCGTCGCTGATAGCATCACTGATGCTATCATCACTGAAGTATCTCTGATCGGTGTGTTCTGCCAGCTGGGAAAATGTCACAATACAATAGCTCAGTGGGAGTTATGGTGATGTTGAATGAAAACACAAGACCCCACATTTGAGGTGGACAGGGGAATTTGGTCTCTTTTTTTTTTTCATTCATCATGCTGGTTCCTAATGCTGGGTACACATGGGCCGAAAATCGGCCAAAAACAGTCGGTTCTGAAGGAACTGGCCGACCCTTCGGCCCATGTATACAGCTTGTGTTGGTCTCATGATTGGCTTCTGTCAAATAAATTTGTTAAAAAAAACAGCATCTGATCAGAACTCACAGCCAATGACTGCGAGCGGGGAGTGGGGGGGCATTACCTCTGTCAGAACACAATAGCTCAGCAGGAGAGATCGCCACACTAACATTTCAAAGTTAGTACAGCAACCTCTCAGTTTTTTGCGAGCTAAAAAAAAAAAACTTAACGTGTGGGCCAGGCTTAAGGCTGAGCCTGTGTTTTCAGAAGAATGATATGCTTTTGTACTGTATAGCTTGATTAACTTGTTTATCATGCCTTTGAAGAGTTCCCTCAGTGGGGTAAGCTTAGTTATGGAAACACATATTACTTCCACTTGCCTTGAATTACCTGCAATAAAAAAAATTAAATTACAAGAATAATGGGAGAATTTGAGGGCATTGTTAGGAAGAAATTTGGGTATCTATTATTGAACCTCTTACAGGAAATGTTAGAAATCCACCATGAGACATAATACAGTTCTGTCCCCCATGGGACAGTGCTAACCACATTTACCATCACTGCAAACTTTGTATTTATTTCCTTTTATTTTAGTTTTTATTATCTTATTGTTGCATTAAACTATTTGGAGTACTTTTTTTCTTGTACAGTTTTACTAGAAAATTTCTCTATATAGTAAGTATGTGAAAATTAACTTCCTTGTAATGAAAGTTGTCAGACTGTTATGCACCGCTGCTAGTGATTTCAGTTTAAGGCTGATCTGAAACATGACGTTCCTTATTGTGTAAGATTTCATCATTCACCTCCCCAGAGATCTGGCACCTCGGGATATCTCTGGAACGTCAGACCCCTTTGTACGTATCTTCTGCAACAATCAGACCTTGGAGACCTCAGTAAGTATAATACTTCTCTATGAATGAGATAATTGCCTACTGTACAAATACACTTTTTTGATTTGTGACAGCTCCACATAAATAATCACTTAAGCCTCGTACATTCGGGCCGAATGTCAGGCAGCATCAGCCGGTTGTCGTAGGTGTACTGGAGTCGGTCGGACAAGAAGCCTGCGGTTCATTTGGAATCTGCTGAAGGGTCATGATCGTAAAAGGTCTCCCGATCAGCGCTCTCAGCCAGTGACTGCGAGTGGTGATCAGAGTGTTCTGGCGGGGGGGGGGGGGGGGGGGTGTCATTCAGAACACCATAGCACAGCAGGGGAGATTGCTGTACTATCGTCCAATGGGATGAAAAAAAAAAAAAAACTACTAATGTGTACTAGGCTTCATTCTCCTTTTTGCTCCAGGCTTCTTTCAGTTTGTTGTGTAAGCCAAGTTTTAATGAAAGCCAAACTGTGTAGTGGTGTTTAGTAAACATTTACTGGAATTAGGTTAAAGTGACACTAAACTCAGAGTAAAAATACATACTGGAATCTTTTTTTTTTTTTAAACCAAAGTCCCTTCTATTGCTTTCAACCTACTCCAAATACCTATTTTTTCCTTCTTAATTAGAGGGCTACTATGTTCATTCTCCATGGTCCCCACTGTAGGTATAAACTTGGCTGCCCCCCCTTGCTTGCTCCAAGATGGACTAGGGACTATGGGATTTGTAGTGTTCAAAGAGCAGTGCACATAACCACAAATAACGTACACTGCTAGTCCCAAACAAACGGAAGCAAGGGGGAAAAGAGAGGCTGGCAGCTCATGATGAATGTTACAAACAGGCAGAAAAACACCGACAATTTCATGAAAAATAGATTGCAGGGCTATTAAGTAATAGTGGATGTGTATGGATTATTTTTGGAGAAGAAGGATATCGTTTAGTATCACTTTAATTTTAACTCATGTATTCGTTAAATAAAATAAAAAATCTATATGTTATTACACAGAACTAGCATAAGTTTTACTTCTAATATTTGTTGACTTTAATACCCTGTACTGCAGCACTGAGACTGACAGTGGGGGAATCAACCAATCAGGCTCTAGTGATTTTTTTTCAATGTTTTCAGTCTAACCAGGGGAATGCTGACAGGATGATCTCACTGTGTTCCTTTTTCTTTATTGGCCCAAGATGTGGTTTGTACTGAATAGGATCATCTTTCTTAAAACATATCTAAACCCAAACAAAAATTATATTATATTTTAGTTTTTTAGCCACTGTAGTGGCTGCATTAGTTTTCTTTTTTTCCTTTATTTCCCCTTTATTTTTACTGGCTAATTCTGTAAATAACATGTTTTCTAACCCTTCATTGTTACATTCTCTTACTGTAATGTATCTATGAAGGCAGACATGGTTGTCACAGAAGTTGGACCAGAAACATGCCTGCCTTTACTCATCTCCATTACATGGTAATTTATGGGATTAGTAGTTTATGCAAGAACAATATAATTGTTTCTGCTTTCTTTTTAGCATACAGGAAGTGACAAGGACACTGCATTTCTGGCAAGATTAACAGCCACCTCATCTAAGGATTTGTAAAATGCAATACATTTTTTATTTTTTGGGGGGTTTAGATACACTTTAACTGCAGTGAGGTCACAAACCTGTTTTTTCTGTCTAGGAGTGGAAACTATATCACAACACTGAAAAGCTCCAAATTACTATGCATTTTTTTTTTATTGTAATTAAGTTTTACAATTCTATTCTTGAATTGAAAATTATAAATAGATCTATATAGAGTTAAAAATTATATATGGGCCTTCTTCCCGTCTTCCGGGATCGCGGCATCCGGCCATCTGATTGGCCGGAGCCGCGGTGACGTCGCTCCCGCACACGCGCGCGGGAGCCGACAGTCACGGCACGGGGCTCTGAAGGAACGGCACGATCGGCCGTTCCTTCAGAGCGCATGCGCCAGTGACATCACTGGCTGCATGTAAGGTAAATATCTCCTAAACGGTACATGTTTAGGAGATATTTACAGTACCTATAGGTAAGCCTTATCATAGGCTTACCTATAGGTACAAGTTGTAGAGGAGGGTTTACTTCCTCTTTAAAGAAACTAAGAATGATCTCAGAAGTAACTCAAATACAAGCTTGATGCATCTGAAAACGTGATGCATCTGCTCATCTACCAGGGCCATTGATAAGGGGGTACTACCAGTGGTCTTGTATGGGGCCCAGGCACACAGGGGGGCTCAGGCAGCAGGGGGAATCAGATGTGGTCAGGACAGGGAGGATGATTGGTGCTGCTGGCTTGCAATTAGAGGAATAATGCCGTGTGTATCTCCCCCTGCCACAGTTGAAAGCCAGTTTCTCCCTCCAGCCTGCTTTCAGCTTCTGCAGGGGGCGACACACAAGGCATTATTTCTGTAATTGCACCCCCCGCAACACAGATCATCCTCCCTGTCTCTCCCAGCCATACCAGCTTCCCTGTCCCGCCAGTTGCTGCAGGCACAAGGGGGTAAGGGGGGATGTTCTGGATGAAGAGCTGGGGAAGGTGCAAGTAAATATGTCCTTTACTAGCCTCTTTCTTTTCCGAATGAACACCGTGAGTAATCAGTACTGTGCTCATTCATAGCTGAAGCATAGTAAACTTTATTAAATCAATACAATTTTATATTTTTAATTTATCACCAATTTTGTAACTTATGTTGTGTGTGTCTCCGCTAATAATGACTTTAGTGTATTTTATGTAAAAACATCGGTTTGATGTTTTCGCGGCGGGATGATTTTTAACAACAGCCCTGCATCTATCCATACCTTAAACATGTTTTGCTTGCAGTGGATTAGACTTTATATATAACCAATACTTTTTGTTGTCTTACATAATTATACAGTCTTGCATAATGTTGGATGATGTAATACTCATGAAAATAAAGGTTCAGTAGTTCACAAGAAGTCTGTATTCTCACTGATATAGAGCAGTTACTTTGTTTAGACTATCTGTTACTCATTGATCTAAATTCCAGCAGACCTAGCCTCATGGCCTAGTCTGTGGATGTCACAGAATATCAGATGGTTGGTAATCTTGTCCATTTTATAAAATGTCCAGTCATTTGGCAATCAATGTCATGCTGTTGTTGCTAGGCAAATATTTATTAGCAATGAGGATCATTTTCAGGGGGGATTTTCTTGGAATTGTTCTTCTTTTTTTTTTAACTGACAACTTGCGGGGTGTATGATGACTGCTAATAATCTGTCTATGCAAGTACCAGATGTCGCATTTACTTGGTTATCTGCATTAAAGCCCTAAAGTGCTTGATTTACCTGTACAGCACCTGCTGTGGTTCAGTTATGCTATGCTACTAAGCATTTTGTTGCCAGGTAATTAAAAGAACACGTTTTCCTCGCTGGAATGAGGTCTTAGAATTTGATTTACGAGGAATTGAAGAACTGGATCCTGGGGATCAAGTGATCAGTATTGAAGTTTGGGACTGGGATATGGTTGGAAAGAATGATTTTCTTGGACGTGTAAGTGTCTGTCCTCCATATTCCCTTTTTTCTGTCCGTACTTTGTTTCTCTTTCCTACTGTTTCATTAGATTTCTTTACCTATTGTATGAATAACCTTCCTTTCTTCTGTGACTCCACATATGTTTGAAAAATGTCTTCCATCACTCACCCTGTCAACACCCCCCTCCAGGTGTGCTTTCCCTTGGAGCCCCTTCACAGAAATCCTGCGGTGACTGGCTGGTTTCGTCTCCTGCCTTTTGGAAACACGGATGAGGAGAATGGGTAGAATATTGCTTAAATATATTATCATACCATTACATTGTTTCCAAAAGGAGAGCAGTGGAGCAATGGGACAGTGAACCTTCTAGTTTTCTCATCACTTTAACATGTCCACTCAATTCCATAATGAAATAATTAGCACATTCGAAATAAAACATGGTGTATAGAAAATTCCTTTTTATCTGAAACTGACAGTAATAAAGAAAAATAATATGCATCAAACAAAAAGTTAAGTTCTATGGCATACTTTATTTTACGTAACACAATAAACCAGGTGTACATAGTAGATGTGAATAACATTTATCAGGACTTGTTTAGTAATGTTAAAGAGGTTCCACCACTCATTCACGTGGCTTCCTCTGTTCCCAACACTCATTTGAACTGATAACGCTACTTGAATGAGTGGTAAAATGTCTTCATTGTTACTGAACAAGTCCAGATGAATGTGACTACTATCATCTATACCGTTACCTGGATAAATGAAAAATTTCATAGACATCGAGGAGGTTCTACACCCCCCATCCAAACCAAACTCCCAGTACCTCTCTCCCT
Source organism: Pelophylax lessonae (assembly GCF_965119305.1). NCBI lineage: Eukaryota > Metazoa > Chordata > Amphibia > Anura > Ranidae > Pelophylax > Pelophylax lessonae. Next base: position 306,558,641 of record NC_138768.1, read on the forward strand.
TTCCCTTTACTCTGTTAGTTTTCGATGCATTGGTCAAGTCCATGAGATGATTAGCTTTGGCTTCAGCCTAAAAAATGTACCCTTGTTGTTCCCCTTTCAACTTTGAGGAGTAAGGCTCCACAATCCTTGTTCACATTATCCCGTACTTTATCCTGTACTGATGTTATAAGCACATTGTGTCTTTATCACATATACTTATGTACTGTATGAAGGCATTTGTATCTAGTATTCAGATATGCTTAAAGTATAAAATAAAGCCATTACATGCATTACCAGATAGTGTTGTGAACATAATTTTCATTTCATCATTAAAGGTAATTTTAAACTAGAAAAAGCATATCTCAAGCTTATATATAGCTTATTTATTATTATTATCATGTGGTGATTGTATTTAGCTCTACTGTAATTGTATGGCTTAGGGCAGCATCATCTGATGCTGCTAGTTCGCAAACTCCCAATGCCCCTGACAGTTTGGGGCTGAATGTAGTGAACACCTATGTAGAAATTAAATGCTGGCTCTTATGGTTTAGTACACATCTATATTAATACAGGATATTAATGCACATTTTCCCATATGTGGTTACTTAGTCATGTGGCTCTGTCTAACATATTATTAAAGAGAATGGTATAACACATTAAAATCAGTTGCAGGTTTGTGTTTTCTGGGTTTTGTAAAGGACCTCTATTGTTTGTATGCCACTGTGCATCCTATCTGGACTTGTTTATCATTATTTTTTTTTTCTAGAGGGAAGCTTGGGTCTCTGCGTGTCAAAATCAGCCTGTCTGAGGAACGTATCCTGCCCTCTGTGTATTATCAGAACCTCATTCAGCTCCTGGTAGAGTCTGTTCAGTCCCCTGACCAGGTTGGATGCACAGATAGTTGTCTCTTCACTGGTAGCTAGTGGGTCGTATGTAACATTTCTGTGCTTTTATCCAGGGTGACTGCAATCTGCTGGCTATACTAGAAGACATGTGTTCTGCTGAGAGCCGACAAGAAGTGGCAGTTAAACTGGTGAAAATCTTTCTAGGACAGGGTCTGGCAGTAACCTTCCTTGACAGACTGAATATGCGAGAGGTGAATCGAACTGGTGAGGTCATCTTTGTCAAATGCTTTGTATTTTCATTCTTTTCTTCATGCTCCTATCCCTCATTATTTTATTTCTGTCTCCACATCCATGTTGGAGCATTAAAGGGGAAGTTTGGTGTTCTAAAAAATACACACACTCACACATACTCCCCTCTATACTGCAGCATTGGTGTGATGCTGCAGCTGTCCCACTTTGGCTCTACGTCAGACACTGCTCTCTGCTTTGCCCCTCCAGCGCTCACTATATAATTGGGAGCCTAGAACTATAGCCTGCTATGAACTGACTCTGGGTCACAAGAGTGCAAATGTAAGGGTACTCCTGGGACCCACAAGAGAAATATAACCCAAAAATCTTTGGCCATACTTCTCTTTGAATATGAAACAGCATTAAATGTGCTTTTAAAAATATGGAGACATTTATCCTTTCTGCACTTCACTGAAAGTTTTGACTAATGTAAATGGCTCCAGGTGCAAAACTGGTCTTGTCCTGGAGTCCCAGAGGTGCTCACTACCAAGTCTTTCAAATCATCATTCACTGAGAGAAATATGAAGGTTTTCATTACTAGTGACCTTCTGGAAATGCTAGTTGCCTGGATGCCATGTTGATCCAATCACTTCAATGCTTTCTGAGTCCCTTACCTGGAACAAGTATTCAGCAAGTGAAGTCAGAATTCCTAATTTGTATGCTTGTTCTGGGCAAGTAACTGAGGAAGTAATAAAGTCACTAATTTTGCATTGCGATCTTCAGATTTCTCCCAATGAATTTCTGCATCCTAGAAAACACGGGAGTCGTTCCTCTACCTCTTGATTTCTCAGCAGAATTGATGGAAGAATATGAAAATTGGGTGTTAACTCCATGTTTTGTAATAAGTTTGAGGTTGTAAATACAGTGCCATGGGACCAGCATGTTAAGTTAAGTTGTCTGTTTTTTTCTAACATGGCAGTCTTCCTAAATTACACTTTTATTTTTTCTCTTATTTATAGGTGACCCAAATACTCTTTTCCGGTCAAATTCACTTGCTTCAAAATCAATGGAGCAGTATATGAAGGTAAAGTAAAATCTTGTTCCTACAATATTTTTTTTTAATTCTATCTACTACAACACTTTATTTCCCCCTTAAAGTGAAACTCTGGCCAGACACCATTTGTCTAGTTTTGGAGAGTGTAGGGAAGGGTTACTCTTGGGTTAATATTGCTAATCCTCCCCATTGGAGTAGATTTATTCAGTGAGAATGGGTTTACTCATGTGACTGGAACTACTCTCCTCAAATAGAGGCTTCCCCTCTTTGCCTTTTTATATGATAGCTATAAAAGTTTAGATTTCCCTTCGCTTTCTGTCTTGGTCTTTAGGACATGTATGCATCTCCCTAAAGTAGACAGACTTAAAAATTAGACAAAAGTTCTGTCTTCCCTACTCGTTTACAAATGTTGGGAAAATACACTGGGGCTGGAGTTCCACTTTAATTTTATTCTCTGCACGTCATTTAAATCACCTACAGTTTGCCATTCTTCTGCCAGATAGTGGGTATGCCATACCTTCATGAAGTACTTCGACCCATTATTACCCGGATCTTTGAGGAAAAGAAATATGTTGAACTGGATCCCTGCAAGATTGATCTAAACCGTAGTAGGTAAGAAGCCAAAACAGGCTACATAGCACATACCCTTGAGATTCTCGGACTTAAAGTGATTGTACACTTCTAGACATTCATTCCTCTGTTATCAGAATTAATCACGTCTGCCAAGTTTTCCTGACACACAGGCCGAATGTCAGGTGGAGGCATTTGGCTCGTGTGTACGACAGCCAGTCCGACAGAAGCCTAACCCCAAACGTCCAGTGTCTGTGGACGGGGCATGACTGGAAAAAGTATACCGATCAGCATCTGCTTAGCGCTCTTAACCAATGGTTGAGAGCGCTGGCCAGTTTGGTCTGCTTTTCCCCCTCACTCTGACAGCCTGAAACATTGTTCCCCTGCTTGAGTCCCCACAGTCTTCCTTAGCTTCGCCAAGTGTGCTGTATTCTCAGAGGATTTCACTGCAATTATGCAGGAGTTCATGGGCTAAATTACAACTTAGATTGCGGACTCTAACCACAGAGGCTGTAAGCATACCTCAACCGCTTTCCTTCCAGAATCATTATCTAACCTGTCTGGAGCTTTAGGTGCCTCTGAATCTTTTGCTGCGAAGGCTCTATCTGATGAAGAGTCTCAAAGTTACAGTCTAGTATCTATTTGAGAAGTATTTTATCAAGAAGGGGGCAATTCCAATTGTTGATCCAACAGTATCCTGTTTGGAAAAAGTGCTCACCATTACTGTAGAGGATGCGCCAGTTATTAGGGATCCTAAAAACAAAATCTTTTCTGTGGCAGGTCCTTGCAGCCTGCCATGGCTGTAAGGTCAATGAAAAAAGCATCCAAAAGGTACTGAGACTTTACCTTTTATATAAAGTAGTGAGAATAAAAAAAAATAAAGAACTCATTGGCTCAGGTTAGGCTGCTTGCAACAGACAGGTCTACCATTTAGTGGGTACCCAGTGGGTTATTAGGGAAAAAAATATATGCCAATAGAAAGAGGGCTTGACAAAATAAGAGTCAAATTTGATTTATTGTTTTGCACTCAAAAAACAGCAAACATGTTTTAAAATGTACTATTTGTAAAGCGCTTAGAGCTCATGCTGACTGCCCTACACTACTGTGTAGCCAGGTTAGCAGGAGTTCTCCCAACTTATTTCCTGATTGCGTCTTCTATTGGTAAACATGTAGATTTAACTAAAATGTTGGTTTATGGAGCAAACTAGGAAGATTAAATAAACAAGCAATGTATAACAAATGTCAAACTAATAAGCTTAAAAGCAAAAGAAGGATGCCATAAATTAAATAAGTCCATAACCAGTTCATAAAGTAAATCCATCCAGATAAAGCATATCTTCCATTAAAGAAAGTAAAAAAAAGCACAGTGATATCCAAATCTTGCAAGTTGCAGGCTGTGGAACCCAACACTTAGAGGTGTTCAAGCTTAGCAAATGTTTAGCCTCAAAACAGAGGTAAACAGCACAAGAAATATCCCGGGGCTGAATGGATTTCTTCCTGCTTCAATTACACCAGAGCGGAAGCCTGCTCCGACTGTGATCCCTTGGTTGCCTCCTTGTCTCCATGGTAATACAGTATGCTGCTCAGTAGCACAGCAGACATGCAGGAAAAGGGATGCTCTTGTACTGTAGTAGTAAAACTTATTTTAAAAACTTCCACTTAAATAAAATATATTTTCTTATTATTAGTTTGACATTGTTACACATTGCTTTTTATTTATTTTATCATATGAGATTTGTGGTCACTTTGGTTCCACTTTGTTGGTAGGTGCTGCATTTGCCCCTAATCTGTTAGGTATTTACATATATTGATTCCTTGGTAACCCAACCCAGTCACAACACTCCTTCTCCTAAGGCCATTAAGTCTTCCCTTTGTTACTTCCAGGCTTCAGACTGCAAGACCAAACCCATGCCAGGAGCCCAGTTCCTCCGCAAACCTTGGGCCTGAACTTCAGACAAGTCCTTTTTGACATGAAGAACACCCCCAAGTTTCACAGTGGTGGGGCATCTGTTTGCCTTTGCGGACATATAGAAAGAAAAGCTCTGAAATGTCTGCGTGCCCATGGTGTTTTCTAAGGGGCACACTTAGAGTATTGCTCTCAGCCTCCCCCCCCCCCCCAACCTTTGTCTTTCAACTTTCCTGTGTCACTGCACAGTTTGACAGACCTCCATGCAGCCCTTGCAGATTATCCTAAATGCGGGGTGATGATTGCCCAATTTCTTGTGACAAGAAGTTTTTAGCGATTTTATTACAACCTTTTTGCAGTTCCTAAACCAAAAGAAGACATTCATCCCATATTGGATCCCTAGGCTCTCAATGTCTTCATTTGGACTCAAAATTTCCAAATTGAATCCACTGGATCTGTCATAGCCTCTCTCCATTGAAAAGGGATTTCTGGTCTCTGTAGACTTTAAGGGTTCTTACTTGCATGTTCCTATTTTACCAGCACATCAATGATTGTTTTCTGCACCCTGTGTGTTAACCAAGGTTATAGCCCTTGTGCTTGTCTTGTCATGTTCCCAGTGTGATAATTTCATGATCTCATGTTGAAGCAGCAGTTGGCATCATCCTTGTACCATTTTTTAGAGCCGATTGTCAGCTCTCTTGTAAAAGCAATCCTAGCGGCATTCACCCTCACCAGAGTATAACCCAGGTAGGAAGAGAAGGACACAAAGAAATCTAATGCTCTCCGCTGGGATGATTTTAAACAGTTAAATATAGCTAATAAACTTACAAACAAGGCACTCGATAGTGCATGTATACAGCCATTCTGTAAGTGATCCAGAGAGGATGTGCCCATCAGGAGGACGCCGGAGCATGGACCGCTGCATTTCTGAAGCTGAATACATAGATAGGATATTGCAGCGTCCTAGTACAGTATCAGTCCAGCTTTTGAGACCATACATCAAAAAAACTAATAATTAAAGAATACTAAAATATATATCGGAGCCTATCTGCCAGACCTCACACAAACCTCTCAATAATAACTAAGTATTAAAAACCTAGCAAACATCATACAATACATATGGGCTCCCAAAAGCAGAGATGGGATACAGATCTCAGCAAAGAATTAATGAATTTTTCCATATACCATTAAAATAATAATCCTCATAAAAAAAAATATATATATATATATATATATATATATATATATATATATATATATATGTATTTTAATAAAATTTATAATATAATTTTTATAATATTTTATGATATTTTTAGGTTTATTATACATAATATGGGCAGGATTTATTAGTAATTTTAATGTATTATCTTTTATGAGGATATATTTTAGTATTCTTTAATTATTTTAAGTTTTTTTGATGTGTGGTCTCAATAGCTGGACTGATACTGTACTAGAACGCTGTAATATTCTGTCTATGTATTCAACTTCAGGAATGCAGCGGTCCGTGCTCTGGCATCCCCCTGATGGGAGGGGATAAGAGACTTTCAGCCAATTAGAGTTTACCGCTGCGGGCCAGCTTGGCCTTTAAATTGTCCTTTGCACATTTACTCTCCACCACTACTGAAGAAGTCATTGCCTCACACGCCGGCGTAACTCGTCACATCCTCTCTGGATCACTTACGGAACGGCTGTATACATGCACTATCGAGTGCTTTGTTTTTATAAGTTTATTTGCTATATTAAACTGTTTAAAATCATCCCAGCGGAGAGCATTTGATTTTTTTGTGTCCTTCTCTTCCTACCCGGGTTATACTTATGTCAGGGTGAATGCAATCGGATCCCGGATGTCCCTTTGGTGAGATTCTGCCAACCATCCATTAACCCCTGATGGGTATATGCTGCATTTGACCCTGGGTTATTCCTGGGTCAGAAATAAAGGTGAGAGGCTTTAATTTTGCGGTGGTGGTGTACTGGAGAACGCTCACGGAGGTGTAGATTTGGATACTGATATATTGGGACCACAGCATCACTTTTTACTTGGACTTTGATTTTTTCACATGATTTCTTGTAGCACTTACATTTTTATGTAATTGTTTGAGTGATACACTCTCTGATTTGATTACTTGAGTCACATATCTAGCACCTATTTATGATCTGGCGCAGCACTTTTTTGGTTATATATTATTGTTTAGTAGAGTAGGAACACAGTTAGTGTTTGCAGCCAGATATTGTTATTTTGTTTGACATGTTATATCTAGAGTGTCACGATTTATTTTTGCACATACCTTTCACATAATTATTGCACTGATATATTTTTTATATTATTATTCTTTGTCCTTTTCATTAGCAGCAATAATGGATGTTTTCAATTATTTGGAAACAAGAAAAGTGAAAATCAATTACATCTTTTTAGGTGACAAAAACAGAGGCAAACATGAGGATTTGTCTCAATGCTTCAAAAAATTAGGCTTCCTGATGGACAAGAAGACCCGAGCCTGGTGGGATATTGTTTCTTATGAGCAATATCTTACCAATCATCTCATCCCAAGAAGGCTTAGGTGGGATGTTCCCCCTAATGATGGGTTGGAAGATGAGGAATCTCTAAGGGAAGGGTTCATATTCTTTAACAAGAAAGGTCCGGAGCTTTTGGAGTTCCTACTACAACGTAAATGCAGGAAACTGCTATTGGTGGAACAGAACATCTCAGACCTTAAAGTTAAGATTGAACCACTTAAAGACTTACCTGAATTCATTAAATTAGCTGGTGAACTAAAGAAGAAGTTAGAGAAGACTAATAGGGACACCCAAGAAAAGAAAAGAAAGAAATTTATTAGGGATATGGGGCAATGGGGTTTTTAAGTGGCAAAAACTCCTCAAGGATGATTTATTGAACCCATCCCGAGAGAGCACTCCTCAGAGGGAAGAAAGGGACCCACCCTCGGATGGAGGGATCCCTTTGCCCCAGGGTTTGAGTGCTAGGGGAGGGGGGAGGAGTACAGGTGGGAACCACTCTGATGCCCCGACCTTCCACCCTCCGAATAGAGGTAATTGGAAGAAGAGATCCATATAGAGGTAGAGGTCATTGGGGGAATGCCCAGGGCCCTAATGGTTACCCCCAAGGGAACTGGGGTCACCCTGCTCCGAACGGACCTCAGGTTCCATATACTAGAAGGAAATATGAGTCTACCTATGACCCTCCTTGTCCACCAACTCAGTATGGTGTGCCCACCAGTAATCATTACACCCCATTGTATCAGGGTTCCGATGCAGGCCCTCCAGATGTTTTTTTAGAGAAACCCAGTGCCCGGTGGGGGTATGGGGGATCAACTGGAAATCCATCTGGGGGAAAAAGAAGAGGAAGAGAGGAAATTGAGCAGGAAGACGCATACAAAAAAGAAAATGCCTGTAGGTACTGGGATTTTCAACATTAGCGGCATGACTTTAAGTAAGGATGAAATTAAGGTTCTTGATAAGGGGCTTATATATGCCCCTACCAAGAATCTTAATAAATTTGACACATATGTAAACCTCCAAAAATTTGTACGCACCCTCAAACAGAAAATTTTTTTTTTAGATAAACCTGACAATAGACCCCCAGTAGTAGAGAGAGGGCAGCATTCCACCTTGAGGAACAAGTCAGTTTTCAACCCGCTCAACAAGGACAACAAATATGTTGAGGTTTTTCGCAATTTAGTGGTTGCTGATTTGGAGAGTTTACAAGTGAAGAAAGTCCATGACCCTCAATGGATTAGGAATGGAATAGCTAGCCTAGAGAAGAATGAACAGCTAGTGATACGCCCGGCAGACAAGGGCGGAGGATTAGTGGTAATGAGTGTTGAATACTATAGGGAAGAAATGATGAAGCAGCTCTCTGATAGAGACACCTATGATCCACTCAACCGCAATCCCTTGAAAGAGTATAATGGGCCATACACACTATAAGATTTTCTGAAGACTTTTTCCTTTAGATTTACCAAAACCATATAATATGAGGTCAAACCTAAACACTTTCAATTTGTATGCAATCTGGCATGCCCTTGCACTACATAGAAAAGGTAAATCTGAAGGAAATCCAACCACAAAAGTTGGATAGTGTGTATCCAGCTTAAAGCTCTTTTGGAAAAATAAGACAAAAGAGGAGTTAGTAAAGATATCCTAGCCAAAAAGGAAGCCCAGTAGCTTAACCCCATTGCTTGCAGAACTACCATTATATACTTTCTCCGAAAATGCATAAAAATGCGATTAGACCTCCGGGAAGACCGATCATTAATGGGATCGATTCCCTGAGTTCGAGGTTAGGCCAGTATATTGATTTTTTTCTACAGCCCCTGGTCATGCGCACGGAAACCTTTTTGAAAGACACCAAACATGTTATTCAATGTTTACAATCTCTAGGTGACACTGAGACCTGTATTCTGGCCACAGCTGATGTAAGTTCCCTATACACGATTATATGGCATGAAGCAGCCCTAGAAGCTGTGAAGTGGGAATTGTGTGGTTCAGAACTGGAAGAGGAGCACTCCAAGTATATTGTGGAATGCCTCAATTTCTGTCTCAGTCATAACTACTTTTGGTATTCTGTAGATTTTTATCTTCAAATAAGGGGCGTGGCCATGGAGGCGAGATTCGCTCAGAGTGTAGTGAATTTGTTTATGGCCCAATGGGAGAATGATATTGTTCTGAGGGATGGTCCGGTGGAACTCTTGTGTTACAAGAGGTTCATTTACGATCTGTTGAGTGTTTGGAAGGGTGATATTCGATCATTTAACCTATTTAGAGAAAAAATGAATATGAATAATAGGGGTATTGAGTTAATTTGGACAGTAAGTACTGAGCTTGTGCAATTCCTGGATTTGGAGATCTTTAAGGGTCAGGAGCAAATCTTCACTAGGAATTTCTTCAAGCCCATGGATAGGAATTCCTACCTACCCATAGACAGCTATCACCATAAAAATTGGTTATTTACCATCCCTAAAGGACTGCTGATTCGAATACGCAGGAATTATTTGAGCCAGGCAGATTACTTCTCACAGTCCAGGGTTCTCATTGATCGTTTTAGAGATAAGGGCTACGATATGAATAAGCTTTTGTCAGATCAAAGAGAAGTAGTAGCCATGGATAGGAACAGACTCCTCGGTAACACTATCAAGCCCAGATCCTCTAATATTGATTTCAGAATGGTGTTTGATTTCAAAATTTAACACAAACAAGTGGAACACATTGTCACAAAGCATTGGGGTATTCTGAAACATGACAAGGTTTTGGGACCCCATCTTCCTGAAAGACCGAGGTTTGTATATAGGAGGGCTCCGAATCTAATAGACCGTTTAGCCCCAGGAGTAATTGACCCCCAGTACAGAAGAAGGCTACCCTATTTAATTTTCTATCAGGATTTCATGCTTGTGGGAGGTGTGGGGTTTGTTGTCAGTCCAAATTTAATAAGAAGAAAAGGGAGACCTTCATTGCCAATAGTACAGGCAGGGAGGGAGTATGTGATCAAAGATTTCATCACTCGCTCTACTGCTGGTGTCGTATATATGTTGGAGTGTGGGTGCGGGCCCCAATATATAGGACTTACATCAAGATGTCTGAATGTGAGAGTAGCAGAGCATATCAAAAAGGGAGCAGTTTCGCACAATGTGTCAAGACATTTTAGGGAGGTCCATGACAGGAAACCTGAGTCTCTGCAATTTTGGGGCATCGAACAAGTAAAAAAAGCACTGTAGGGGGGGCAATTACATCCGCCAACTAAGTAGGAGAGAATCCTTTTGGATTTTCGAAACTAAAGTTCTCTCGCCTCGAGGTCTTAATGTGGATTTTGACCTTAATTGCTTTATAAGTGACAAATAAAGTTTAGGCCATACATCCTTAATAAAAGATTAGTGATTTCACTTGCACGTGCACTTTAGCCTCTCCTGTGGAGGGATTGAGGGATGCGTTTAAGAGGTTTATGCATGTTTTTATATATTTTATAATATTTTTAGATATATCTTTTTGTAGTATTTTAATAAAATGTATAATATAATTTTTATAATATTTTATTATATTTTTAGGTTTATTATACATAATATGGGCAGGATTTAATAGTAATTTGAATGTATTATCTTTTATGAGGATATATTTTTTATGAGGATTATTATTCTAATGGTATATGGAATATTCCCTAATTCTTTGCTGAGATCTGTATGCCATCTCTGATTTTGGGAGCCCATATGTATTGTATGATGTTTGCTAGGTTTTTAATACTTGGTTATTATGGAGAGGTTTATGTGAGGTCTGGCAGATAGGTTCCGATATATATTTTAGTATTCTTTAATTATTATTTTTTTGATGTATGGTCTCAATAGCTGGACTGATACTGTACTAGGACGCTGCAATATCCTGTCTATGTATTTAGCTTCAGGAATGCAGCAGTCCATGCTCCGTCGTCCCCCTGATGAGCAGGGATAAGAGACTTTCAGCCAATTAGAGTGTACTGCCGTGGGCCAGCTCGGCCTTTAAATTGTCCGTTGCACATTGTCTCTAACCCTACTGAAGAAGTCATGGCCTCACACGCCGACGTAACGCGTATAGGGGCGGACCCTGTTTGCGGATGTCACATCCTCTCTGGATCACTTACGGAATGGCTGTATACATGCACTATCGAGTGCCTTGTTTGTAAGTTTATTTGCTATATTAAACTGTTTAAAATCATCCCAGCGGAGAGCATACGATTTCTTTGTGTCCTTCTCTTCCTACCCGGGTTAAACTTGTGGGAGGGTGAATGCAGTCGGATCCCGGATGTCCCTTTGGTGCGATTCTGCCAACCATCCATTAACCCCTGAGAGGTATATTAAAGAGTAGTAACCGCGCTAAAGGAAACAAAAAACGCAGCAGCAACTTCAAGTGTGACCACACCCTAATAGATATTTGTAAGTCAAGTCGCGCTATAAAATGAACAATGGAGATGTAAAGTCCATAAAGTCCAAACAGTGAATGTAAATCAATTCCAGGACCAGACCCCCTTAAGGGTATATGCTTACCAAAGGGAGGTAAGATAAAGGCAGGTTCTCTAGATATAATCTTGTCACCTTGACAGTAGATCCAGGCCCATGTGATCGATTACCTCAATGGTCGTTTGGGTACCCAAACCCATCACTTAACGATCACCGTGGTGTCCTAGTCACTATATATTTTTTGTGTGTTGGGTTTTACGCTATTTTGTTCCTTATTTTATTTTCATGATCCAACGACCATTGAGGTAATCGATCACATGGGCCTGGATCTACTGTCAAGGTGACAAGATTATATCTAGAGAACCTGCCTTTATCTTACCTCCCTTTGGTAAGCATATACCCTTAAGGGGGTCTGGTCCTGGAATTGATTTACATTCACTGTTTGGACTTTATGGACTTTACATCTCCATTGTTCATTTTATAGCGCGACTTGACTTACAAACCCCTGAGAGGTATATGCTGCATTTGACCCTGGGTTATTCCTGGGTCAGATATAAAGGTGAGAGGCTTTAATTTTGCGGTGGTGGTGTACTGGAGCACGCTTACGGAGGTGTAGATTTGGATACTGATATATTGGGACCACAGCATCACTTTTTACTTGGACTTTGATTTTTTCACATGATTTTTTGTAGCACTTAAATTTTTATGTAATTGTTTGTTTGAGTGATACACTCTCTGATTTGATTACTTGAGTCACATATCTAGCACCTATTTATGATCTGCCGCAGCACTTTTTTGGTTATAGATTCAGTCAGTACGTCTGTTGTTTTTCAACAGAAAAAGCTACCTTGCAGTTACAGCGATGAGACTTTTACTTCCAAAGGAAAAACACTGTTTGCTGTGACTGATTTTACAATGTGAGCTGGAGTTTGGTTTCAATTTGTTAGTGTGTCTAAATCTGCTAGTCCATTTAACACTCCCCTCAGACTGACCATGCTGCTGTCCAAAGGTGCCTCTTGTACTCATTCATCCAAAGTGGGGGGCGCTCTAATACAGGAGGTGCTTTACTGGCCAGTTCACCAGGTGAAAAAAGAGGGAGAAAAAAAATCTTAGAAAAAGAAAATGAATGCAGCCACCACATCTGATTGGTAAGCTGCAATATATTAAATTTCTGGCTTTGGGTTTAATACTACTTTAAATTGTAACTAAAGGCAAAACTTTAATTTTTTTTAGTTTTGGATAGAAATTAGAGGGATTAGAACACCTGTCAGGTTTTTATTGCTGATTTGCCCACTCTATTTTTCCTGTTTACGATTATCATTGAAAGTGAAAATCATGAAAACCCTCAATTTTAGGTTGTCCCCAGAAAAACAATAGAGGGGAAATCATCCAGTGGGGACACTAGTTCTGGTGACCTAGGGGTCCCCAAGGAATTTCTTTTATTTGTGGGGATTATCTCTCATTTTCTGTTTTGGCTATAGGACAGGAAGTGAGGGTAAATCTCTCCAATGGGACACAGATCACAAGAAATAAACTGACGGGTTATAACCCTCCCTTACTCTATCCAAAAAAAAAAGACGTTTTGCCTAAAGTTTTACTTTAACATTCAGTTTTGGAGTAAATGGACTTTGCTGAACTAAAACCACATTCGTTTGTTAAAAAAAGACCACAATAATAACTTACAAGTGTTCTAATCTATCACCACTCTATCCAAAACTTAAAAAAAATGTTTTGCCTTTAGTTACACTTTAAACAACAGTCTAAAGCTGGCCATAGATGGATTTTTTTTTTTTTTTTTCGAAAAGCCAGACAGCTGATTTAAAAAAACTGAATGGATTCCCCAAGCCTGAGGTGGATGGAGGAATCCGCCCCGTTCTGGTGTTGTATTCTGGCAACAGGGACAGCTCCTCAGTCAGAATATGCTGATCAGCACTACTGCAGAGCTGATTGAACATTAATTTTCAAACAAGCTTGTTTGTGAGAAGTCAATCAGTAGATCATTTTCTCACTCAACAGGAACAGCCATAGATGGATCAAAATCCTGCTGCTCCATGCTGAAGTATTAGAATTTATTCATTCAACATCTTTGGCTACATTTTTTTTTTTTTATCAGCTTTTAATTTTTTTAAATTTGTACAAATATAAAAAAAAATCATAACATAAATTTAGGAAAATAATCAATATAACAAATTGAACAATATCATCTTCAGTACTTTTAGTACATTTATCGTCAAAACCTTCAGAAGTGTTCAAGAGAGAAGGAACGGAAGAGAAAAAAATAAATGACTCTCTCTCCCCCCTCCCCATCCCCTCCCCATCCCCCATTCTACATTATTTTTATAATATCCCAGAGCAACCGTTACGCTCATGTTGTTAACAGTATATATATATATATAATATATATATTTATTTAGGGAGAGAAAGTTAACCCATCCAGAAAAAAGGAAAAAAAAAACAGGTATTCCTTGCTCTTTATTGTCCACTTAAATTGGAGCATGGGGCGTCTATCCATTTTTTCTATGTTTTTTCAAACTTCTGAGATGCATTGCATTAAGCATAAATATATTTCTCAAACAATATGTGTTTATACTTTTCCTGGACCCAGTCCCCGAGGGTAGGAGGATTGAATGATATCCATCGAGAGGCTATTAATTTGCGAGCCACGAACAGCATACTCCCAATGGCAACTGCCTCATCATTTTCCAAATTCCTGGAGTTTATATCTCCAGAACAAGTGTATAAAACAACCAGGAGATTTCGCACATGCTACACATTCAGAGTTTACTTTCCTGCTTACCCTATACAGCAGCTCCGGGGTGCGGTAAGCCCTGTACAAAATGAAAAGTTGTGAGTCATAGATAGCTGTACCTTCATTGTTTGGTCTCATATATCCCATAGGGCCACATCAATTTCCATCTCCCATTTTTGTCTACATGGAATTGGAAATTTAAGAAGCAGTTCAGATAGTAATCTTGTATAATCTTTAGGGATGAGTCCCTTTTGTATTATTTGCTTGGACTATTTTATCCAAAATAGGGAATGGATGGAAAAGAGCAGTTGGGACCAGACTTTGGGTCTTTAAAGCATGTCTTAATTGTAAATACTGAAAAAATTATCTCTGATCCAAGCCATAGTCCATACATAGCTGCTGATAAGTTTTCAGCACTCCATCGGAATACAGTTGCACCAGGGTAGTAATTCCTGCATGTTACCATTTCGAAAATCCTTCCAGACAGGACATTTCAGAAAATGCTCTATTTGACAATAACGGTGTGAATCTGGTGTGACCTGAAGTGACCAATATTGTTTTGGTGGACTGCCAAACCTTATTTATTAGATGAAATGTAGGATAGGTATGTTGATTGAAAGGTAAAATAGAGGAATCTAAAGCCAATAAGGGATTACCATGGTAAAGTAAAGAGCTAAGTATGTTAAAAGAAAATATATTTGAGCCCCCATATTCCCAGCCCGCAAGATGTTAAAGTTGAGCCACCAGGAAATATATCCAGGGATTCAGAGCCAAAAGCTCTCCTTAAGAATTGGAGTATTGTAAGTATTCATATTTCATTCTAGCAGGCTTTATTCCACCATATCAAACCCTGAAAGATTATACCAAAACTCTTAAAATATTTTGGTGAAATCCAAAAAGGCGAGTTATGTAAATAGTAACTGGGACATCCATATCATATTTAAGAGATTGGTACGTCCAGCCACGGAGAGAGTGGCAGCTTACAACAGACTTTATTTTGAGATCTAAATTTCTGAAGTAATGGTAGCAGGTTTTGGGGAATATGTTCTATAGATGGACAGAAATGGTTACTGCAAGATATTTATTCTTTGCGTCCACCTTGAGCTGTGACACTACAGAGGGGATCTAATGGGAGAAATACAGACTTGTTCCAATTAATCCTAAGACAAGAAAAAGTGCCAAAGTTCTCTATAGCACATTGCAGCAACCAGTGATCCCTGAGTATCAGCTAAGTACAGCAACATATCGTCTGCATACAGAGCTATTGTGTTCTTATATTTACCTCTGCAAAAGCCTCTTATCTCTGCTGTTTGCCTCCGCAAAGCTGCAAGGTGTTCTATCACTACCAAGAACAAAAGAGGTGATAGTAGGCACCCTTGTCTAGTGCTTCGGGACAAAGAAACAAAATCTGACAACTTCCCATTAACTCACTGGATGTAGTATAGGAGCTTAACCCAATTACAAAAAATGTCGCCCAAAACGAAATGCCTAAGCACGTCCTATATATGGCACCATTCTATGCTGTCAAATGCCTTAGCGGCATCTTAAGACAGCAAGACTTTACTAGGCGAGTTGTCAGTGGGAATTTAAGTATTTAAAAATTGTGTCTTACATTTACAGCAGTTGTGGAGTTGGGCATAAATCCTGGTTGGTCTGGATGAATAATCAATTTGATAACTTTAGTTAGCCTATTGGCCACCTTTGGCTGCATTAAGCCATTTTGGTTTTAGCCATGTAATTGTCATTTTCAAATTTCATTTGACTCAACTGAAAATAAGTCTACATATCCTAGTGTGTTAACTTTTAGAATTGAGCCTATTTTCTTTTAGTATGTATTACTGTATGCTACTGTAAGGGTTTTCTTAAAGTAGTTGTAAAGGCTCAAGGTTTTTTACCTTCGTGCATTCTATTAACAATCTCAGCATCCTTCTATGCAAAACTAAACCTGTTTTCCTGTTTTCTCTTTCTGCAGGCGTATCTCTTTTAAAGGTTCAGTTTCTGAGCAGCAGATCCGTGAGAGCAGTGTGGAGTTTTTGAGGGGCTACTTGAGTGACATCATTGATGCCATCTTGGGCTCAGTAGAACAGTGCCCACCAGGTATGCGTCTTTGCTTCAAGCAGCTACATAAGCGTGTGGAGGAACGATTTCCTGGAGCAGCCAGTCAGGTGAGAATAACATTTTCATTCCCACCAACATGTGATGGGGAGAGTATCTTGACACCACTGAATGTTCAACACCCCTGTTTGTTAGTATATAACTTTCTGAAAGAGGGAAAGTTCCCACATAATCCTGCATGGAAAAAGTGGTGGGAGGGAGAGACCATACTTCAGTGGGTACCTTCCAATATTGTTTTCTGCTTAAACCAGGATGTGAAGTATGCAGCCATCAGTGGTTTCCTCTTCTTGCGCTTTTTTGCTCCCGCCATCCTGACACCTAAGCTGTTCCACTTACGAGAGCATCACGCTGATCCACGCACTGCACGCACTTTACTCCTGCTGGCTAAGGTATTCCGCAGATTCAGAGGAAGTTTAGCTTTTCTCAAACTGTATTTTTTGCCATGCATGCTATTTGCAGTTTGTATTGCCACTGTGTTAATTCCTTTAAGTGCTTGTCAGTCCTTTTACCTCTACTTTATATTTCTTTCAAATGAATGTACTTCAGTGTGTTATTGCATGTATCCAGTTACACTGAATGCTACTTGTTTGTGATTTTTTTTTTTTTTTTTTTGATTGAAATAGTCATATATACAGTATAAACACACAAGCATCCTGGCATTCTTTCAAGCCTAATAAATTTTTTTTTTTTTACACAACTTATGTTAAAAACAGAAGTTCTTGTTGCATACATTTGCAAAAACATGTGGAAAGCCACATCGAATAAATGTCCCGCAAGCTGGTAATACACAGTGCAACTTTCAGTTGGTTCTTGATGAACCAGCTGAAATTCACTATGAAAGTGGCCCTGTTGGCCCCCTTTTACTCGACATCCTTCATTTGAAAGTTTTTGGGCAAGAAGTGGCTGCATCCAGCCATTGTTCAGGTATTCTGACTGGAGGCAGCTTTCAGCATACATTAGCCCAGCAGGAGGGATTCCTCCATCCATGCTGTTGACAAAGATAGAATAATCTGGTAGATATTTTTTGTCCAGCCTACAGGCTGAATGAAAAATATATCCATGTATGGGTAGCTTAACTCTAAACTATCTAAATTACCAGCTATGGGACATCTGAAGCAGTGCATAAACTAAACGAAGGCTCAAATGGAAGAAATCCCTTACAGGTACAGCAACACACCAAAAACCCAGACCGGCCATTTTCATCCAGGGTGCCTTGGCAAAATGCCTAAATATTTCAATTTTATACAAGCCAGAAAGTGGATGAAGCCTGCCTTTTAGTTACACAAAGACACAGGTTTTCGTTGTGCACCAATACAACCTTCCAGCTGCCAGTGTTCTAGTAACCAATGACCAAGGATGGAGTTGGGCACCTGCACTGCATCCTTGTATATTTGTCTACGTGGTGCATGCTGAAAAGATCAAATATGTAATGTACTATTGACATGCTACCCCATTGCCATGATGGCAATTTACTTGTGTAACTTTAGGTATGATATTGACCGTTGATTTTATTATCTGAAGTCAGTAGGTCTCTCAGGAATTATGTCTTAGAAACAGGAAAAAGAAAAAAAACAGCCATGTATAGGCCAGAATTACGCTCACTCAGTTGTCACTTGCTTAATGTCTATTATATTACTTGCTTGTCTTTATTCTTTATTTCTAGGTAGTACAGAGTATTGGAAATCTTGGGCAGCAGCTAGGTCACGGAAAGGAGCAGTGGATGTCTCCTTTACATCCTCTCATCCAGCAGAGTGTGGGCCGTTTGAGAGACTTCTTAGACAAACTCATAGACATGGAGAGCGATGTTGGTGTGTGGTAATAGTAGGCAGTAAATCGGACTGCCATCTTTCATATGTATTCATCCTTCTCAATCTATATTTCACTTTAGCCCTGCTGTTTGTTTCTGCCGTCCTCTCACCTGTTCCCCTTTCTGTGTGATGTGCCTCTGACACTTAATATGGATGGAAAAGGGATTCCGGTGAATGTCTGTTACCTGGATACTGAATGCTGCTTCTCATCTTGCATTTTGATTAAACCTTACTCACAGTTGCTTAGATGTGTGTTCTTTGCTATAACACAAAAAAAACAAACAGGGGGAATTAAGCAGTCGGTGAATACACTTTAGGCTGGATTCACACCTGAACATCAGTGTATTTTTTTGTTTTTTTGTGTTTTTTTATACATTTTGGAACTTCTTTGGGGCCAAAAATGCCCACATCTGTCTGAAATAAAGCTCATGTATTTTTTTCGATTGGCAGATGTCTAGTAACAGGCATAATTATAAAATAATAGGATTTTTATTGTTAAGCATTTTGTAGCTTCAAGTTACAGGTATAAATGGGCCTTGGAAAGCACCTGTCTTCTTATAAAATAAAAGCCCCAGAGTTGCTTTTACCATAAAATATTTGCAGACCTTTTGCCAAGGCAATACGATAATTTGCAGAATTTTGTTTTTCCCTTTTTTTTTTTAATTCATTATTTTGCAAAAGGCATGGATAAACAGCCTCAATGAACAACCACGGTAATAAGCTCAAGGCAGCTCATACACAGCTGGGGGAACACAAAAGAGTGCGGCGAGTACAATTTAAATTCCAGAGATCCAAAACCTCAAATACAAACATTGGGATCTTAAATGAGTGTGGCACAATAGATTAAGGAAGACAATGTTCTCCTTGAGAAACATACAAGAGTCCCATGATGGCTGCCTGCTTGGAGAGGCAATCCCACTGCCCCTTGTCCAAAAAAAAATATATATTTTTTGTACATATTTATATTAAGGAAAGAGGAGTAAAATAAATAATAAAAGGCAAAGAAAGTGAGAAAGAAAATAAATAAGGGGGGGGGGGGGTTGGTCACGTCAGGGAGAAGAAAGGCCAAGATCTGTTTTCTTTTTTTACTTTATATAACCAAATTTGGACACTTGCAGCTGACCTTAAGACAGAGCTGCTCAGAGTTGTCCAATATATATATATTTTTTTTTCTAGAACTTTTTGCAATTAGCAATCAGGAAAGCAGATTGTAGGAATCCATTGGAACTAATCTAATTTCAGTTCACTGTTAAAATATGGCTGCTGATTGGATGCTATGTCTTACTTTACACTGCTCTGTGTACTGCTTTACTGTAGCCTGCGAGGAACCGAAAAAGTCCAGGTACTGGCATTTGATTGTTGGACTGTGTAGTCCAATAGGAAATGTGCTTTAAAGCTGTGCTCATTCTGCTTCCAGCAATACATTTCACGCCTTACGTCACCTCTAATTACACATTAGGCCTATCACCTGGGGATCCCAAAATACAGTCCTGTACTCCCAACTTATTTGTGCCACATTTTCACAATTGATCTGATGTGTAAAAATACAGAAATGTCTTTGTTGCCCATGGTAAGCAGTCTAATATCACTCTAGTTTTGTGTTTTAAACGTAGGGAGCTTTTTCTTCAGTTTTTATACATCATTTTTCGAGTTTCTTTTTAGTACACAAGAGCTAGCGATAAAAATGATGACAACACAAGATATGATAGATCTTATTTTTTGTCTCTACAAACTATAAAACTGTAATCTTCTGTAACACAGCTTTATCTTTATTGACATTTCCTTAATACCACAAAGACAAGTTTAACATATAGTTTCTAGCCTTCGAAGGAATGCAAAGACATTTCCTCATATCTCATGCAGGAAATACCAACCATTATATACAGTATATCCTTAGCTGAGTTACTGATTTCAGCAAATAATGCGCTTGTCTTTAGGTCAATCACTTAGTAGTCCTAGTATGAACACATGAACACAGCTAAATGTAATACATCTTAAACGTTTTGATAAATGTCTGTGGTGTTATGGTGTGCAGTTAAAATTTTTTTGTCTTGTGTACATAATGAGGCCTGTCTGTGGATTATCAAGGATTGTCATGTTCATCTGCAAGAAAGTCTGTACTATTGACTTGTATTGTTCTTGTTATGATTATAGATTTACAAGCATTTTTTTTATATGCATGACTGGTGTTAGTGTATAACATTCTACCTCTTGCTTAGCCTGCCTCTTTTCCCTGTTGTATCATGGATATTGCAAAATGTTCCAGAAGGGAGGGGCAGCAGTTCACATACCCATACCTGTATTTTACTACACCGCTGTTTTTATGTCCAGTAATATCATTAGAAGGGTACAAACTGCTGCTGCTGGGAGACATCATTGACCTAAATTGTCTACCAACACAGAAGAGATAATCTGTGTCCAGAACTGTGTACTTATCCCTGCATGAATTTAAACACTGCCATTTGTGTGAAGGTACAGCCACTGCATCTCTCAGCATGTCATTGATTTTGACAGGCTGGCTGCACGGAACACCTGTCATTCCCGGGTGTATACACACAACCCTCTGCCCAGAGGTACTGGTCTTTGTTAGGGCCTAATGATTAATCTTCAAGTTTCTGTATTTAAAGTATAAACTTAATAACCAACATTTTTATCCACTTGCGCAGGGTCGCGTATATATATATATATATATATATATATATATATATATATATATATATATATATATATATATATATATATATAATATATAATATATATATGTGTGTGTGTGATCCTGCACTTCCGGGTATCGGGCGAAAGTGCGCGCCACTGGTGGCTCGCTGCGCTGTGATTTTACACATCAGGAGCTGATCAGTGGGTCCCGCGGACCCGATGTACTCCGGCACCCGCTGACCGTTCGGTACACAGGCAGAACAGTTATCTGCCTATATAAACAAGGCAGATCGCCATTCCGTCAGTAGGGAAGGCTTTAGTCCTGTGTTCCTGCTTTGCAGGAACATGGATCAATGCCTTCCCCTAGTAAAAGTACCCCTCACACTGGCTAGGCACACAGCTAACCCTTTGATCACCTCTGATGTTAACCCCTTCCTAGCCAGTGTCATTAGTACAGTGACAGTACATATTTTTAGCAAAGTGTCAGTTACTGTCCCGATTGTCCGCCAGACTATAGCAGCCCCGCTATAAGTCACTGATCGCTGCCATTACTAGTAAAATATAAAAAAAATAAAAAATATCCCATAGTTTGTAGACGCTATAACTTTAGTGCAAACCAAACAATATATGCTTATTGAGATTTTTTTTTTACCAAAAATATGTAACAGAATACATATTGGCCTAAATTGATGAAGAAACTAGATTTTTTTTTATTTTTTTTATTGGATATGTTTTATAGCAGAAAGTAAAAAATATTGTGTTTTTTTTTTTTTTTCAAAACTGTTTTTTTTTTTTTGTTCATAGTGCAAAAAATAAAAACTGCAGTGGTGATCAAATACCACCAAAAGAAAGTTCTATTTGTGGGGAAAAAAAGAACATAAATATTATTTGGGTACAACACCGCACGACCACACAGTTGTCAGTTACATTTAGGCAGTGCTGTATTGCAAAACATGGCCTGGTCATGAAGGGGGTTATATCTTCCGGAGGGCAAGTGGAAATATTGCTGTTTGAGTCTTTAGGTTTGTTGTCTGCCTTTGTTTTAGGCTAAGAACATTATTAGCAAACACAGAAAATACCTGTTGATCTTGCCAGAAATGCAGTGTGCTCGACACTTCCTGTGAGCTGAACAGACCGCAAAAACAATGTTCTCTTTCTTTTGTTAATTACTAATCCCATCAACCCTCATGTAATGAAGATGAACAGAGGCAGACATGTATGAAGTTCTAGCCTGGATGACTTCCATGGCTCCTTCAATAGATAGAGTGGAGAAATGAGAGTAAACACAAAGGTACAGGAAAGAGTTATTTGCAGGATTACCAGGTGAAAATAAAGAAAAAAATCATGAAAAAACAGAATGCAGCTACAATATGTTCCATTTTTGTTTTTGGGTTTAGATACACATTAAACCTTGGTTTACACTACTGTGATGTGCTTTTTGATATGATTTCCAGTGTGATTATGTAGTGCGACTTTGGATGTTCGCATATTCTATAGAACCAAATCACACCATAGTAGCACAGGAACCTTTTCCAAAATTGCACTGCATAGAGTCACATTGATGTAGACAGGCACCATTGAAAACAATGTGATTTCCATTGTCATGTGATCCTGTGCGACTCAAGTCACATCAAAAATCACACTAGTGTGAACCAGCACCAATATAGAAACAAAATCATCCCAGAGAGCAACCCGGGGGTAGTCTGGGAAGCCCACAAGGCGGTGATCCCGGGGGGTCCTGATTAGGCAGGGATTGCGCATTAAGCGCAACAGGGAAAAACAATTAGCCAAGCTTCTCTCTGACATCTTGCTTCTGGAGCAACGTACCAAACATACCCTGGACCGCTCGCTTGGGTCTGAGCTCGCCCGGCTGCGGGATCAGGTCGCGGACTATCTTCGGTACTGAGCTAAGGTGGCTATCCAACGCTGCAAAAGGTTCACTTATGAGTCGGGTGACAAGTGTGGGAGGTTGTTGGCCAGAGCCCTTAGGGATCAGCAGGCTTCCTCCTTCATTCCTCATATCGCCGGGGAGGGTGGCCGTAGGCTCTACCTCCCTAAAGACATATCCCAACGCTTTGGGGACTTCTATTCCGACCTATACCACCTACCCCAGGAGTCATCTCATGCTGCGTCCGTCTCGACCTATCTCGCTTCCATCCTCCTACCGAGACTCCCGTCACGTGCATGGGAGACTCTGGAGGCGCCCTTCATATCAGACAAACTCTCGTTGCCCATAAAATCAGCAAAGTAGGGTAAGGCCCCGGGTCTGGACGGATTCACCATCATGTACTACCAGAAGCTGCAGACCTTACTTCTGCCCTTCATGTTGAAATTATTTAATGGCCTGGGTCAGTCGTCATCGTTTCATTAAGCATCTCTACTGGCCCACATTTCTGTCATCCCTAAAGAAGTGAAAGATCCCTCTGCATGTGGAAGCTACCGCCTGCTCTCCCTACTCAATGTGGACTTGAAGCATGTGGACTTGAAGCTCTTCACCAAACTCATCGCATCGAGATTGCAGCCTTTCCTCCCTGACTTGGTCCACCTTGACCAAGTGGGCTTCATGTCCACCAGAGAAGCCAGGGACAATACCACCAAGGCACTTAATCTGATTCACCTAGCCAGAGATGCTAACAGACCAATGGTCTTTTTGAGCACCGATACCGAAAAGGCATTTGACCGGGTCAACTGGGAGTACATGTTTGCTGTGTTGGAACACTTCGGGTTTGGTCCACAGATGCCCTGCTGGTTATCTAGTGTCTACACGAACCCCAGGGCGGCAGTGAAGGCAAACGGGGTGCTCTCGGAGCCATTCCAGATTTTTAACGGAACTAGACAGGGCTGCCCCCTCTTGCCCTTGCTCTTCGCCCTTTCGCTGGAACCCTTGCTGGCTAAGGTCCGGCTAAACCCTGACATTTCCGGTGTCTAGGTGGGCACCGACTCACACAAGATTTCAGGATAAGCCCATGATCTTCTCTTTTCTCTCTCAAACCCCCTGGTGTCTATACCGAACCTACTAAAAGAATTTGAGACATATGGTGGAATCTCCAACTTAAAAATCAACTACGCCAAATCAGAAATTTTGGGGGTGGCTCTACCTGTTCCTTTACAGTACCTACTGCGCCGGAACTTCCCTTTTAGATGGGCTCCGGTGGCCCGGAAATACCTGGGTACACTTCTCCCCCCGGTCCCGGTGGATGTATTCCAATTAAACTTCCCACCCCTTCTATGTAACATTCGCGCTCTGTTGGACAAATGTGCACTGGGCCTCCACTCGGGGTTTGGTCAGTGCAACATCGTGAAAATGTCCATTCTCCCGAAGCTCCTTTTCTTGTTCCAAACCTTACCGGTGTTTATCCCGGCTCCCTTCTTCAGGCAGGTAGATGCCCTCTTTGCGAAATTTATCTGGGCCGGGAAGCGCCCTAGAATAAACAAACGCATCCTCACGCTGCCCAAAGCACATGGAGGCATGGGGTTCCAGATGCAAGGCGCTATTACCAGGCAGCCCATCTGAATCGAAGGGTAGACTGGTGAAGGCGTGCTCGCTTGAAGCTTTTGACGGGTCTGGAGCTATCTCTCTATCCGATTTTTCTCCCTAGAGCCCTGGGCCCCCCGGGATGTGAAGGAAGCAGGTTCCGGGACCTCTTCGATGAAGGTCACTTCCAAGCCTCGCACTTTCTTATCTCTGGTGCCTGGCCGACCCTTTCGCACCTGACGGAGCCTAGAGAACCGTTCTTCCTCTCTCAGTGGCAAGCCCTGCAGCTTACACATTTCCTGCGGGGTTTAGGACCTCCTTCGCTTTTCGATAGGGCCTGGACACCTTTTGAGGATTTACTTTCGGGGGCGACACCCTCCCTCATGCGCTCTCTGATATACTGTCTACTTTCCTCGCCCCCCAGAGGACTTTGTCCTCCCGGGTATCCTGAAGTGGGAGAGTGAGCTGAATAAGACCTTTACCGTGACCCAGTGACGAAACATCATCCAGTTCACAGTCCGGTCTTTGATTTGACCCGTATTTAAGAATCAAATTACAAATTGCTCACGCACTGGTACTATACCCCAGTGAAGCTCAAGCGGTTCTTCCCCGAGTCGTCGGATAGGTGCTGGCGGTGTCTTCGGGAACAGGGCACCTTACTTCACATCTTCTGGGGCTGCTCCAAGCTCAGAAACTTCTGGCGAGAGGTGCGGAGAATTTCCCAAAAGATGACGGATTATCCCATTCCAGATGACCTGCCCTTCTTTTTACTACACTGCTCTGGTATCCCACCTAAACAATACAAAAAATTAATCCTCCGCCATTTACTTAACGCTGGCAAGTCTTGTATCAGCCTTCGTTGGAAGGACCCGGCACCACCCTCACTCTCACTGTGGTTGAACAAAGTGAAAATGATTAACACTTTTGAGGATCTGGTGCAGGAGGGAGCAATACTCTAAGACTTGGGACAGCTGGAATATGATTGCATTCTCGGACGAAGGACAGGCCCTGCATGAAGGATCCCCTGGTAGTTAAGCCTGAGGCTTGGTTCCTCGCACGGGTTGTACTACTCCTTCTTCTCTTCTCTCCTTTCTTTCGCTGTTCCACCCCCCTCTCTTTCTTGTTCCCCCTCCCCCTGCCTCCCCCCCCCCTCCCACGCCCCCCCCCCCCTCCCATGCTCCCCCTCACTTTTGAAGCAAAAAATCTACAAAATCTCCATTTACATACTTTTGATTGAATTTCTCTATATTTGTATTACAACATACGCGTTATCTAAGGCTTATCTATGCTAACCACTGTACTGTCCGCCCTGGACAGCATTTTAATAGTACAGTTCCTTTTCATCCTGATTTTGAGCTACATGCCACATTATTCCTGGTTGTAATATTACTACTTTCAATGTATAACTCTCTCTTTTGGACCGCATCACTGCCCGGTTGAATAGTGTTTATGTGCCTTATTGACTAAATAAAGAATTTGAAAGAAAAAAAATCATAACTAGCCTTTTTATTATTATTATTTTTTTTTTACTTTCTCTTTCTTTTTTTCATATACAATTGACAATAATACAAGAATTCATATATTCAAACATCCATATACATTAATCCCACATGCCCATCACCTCCCCCTTCCCCTAATGCTAAATACCCTTTTCCGTTTATTATTTTTATCTTTCTTTCCTAGTTCTCTTCTTCTTCCCCCCCCCTCCTCCTTCTCTTTATTGTACTCTTTGTATTATGGAAGAGGTAGACCCATGGATCGTCTGCTATTTCCATATCCTTAATCTCTCTTATAATTGCCTCACCTTCTGCCAATAGTCCTGGATTTTTGGGCATTCCCACCATATATGAGCCTTGGTACCCTTCCAGTTACATCCTCTCCAACAAAGTGGCTTTTTGTTTTGTTTTAATCATACTTGATCTCCAGAAATGAAATTTGCTAGATATACTTGTAGATCCTACATGATAATATCCGCCATTGTCAATATTTCCTTGTGGTTGTCAGTCTCTGTCTCCCTCATAACCCAAGTGGCATGTAACAGGATCTCTAGTTGCCAGATCTCAGGCCTGGAGGCCCAACAAGTTTGTATCTATTAGTACTGTCTGACATCTGTCTGTACTTTGTTACTAACCTGTTCATTCTTTCTCTTGCAGAATGTGGACAGACATCTCGCACACTTTTTCATCCATCGGTCACTATTAAAGAAGGATTTTTACACAAACGTAAAGCTGAAGCTGTAAATCTGGTTACTCGTTTTACTTTCAAGAAAAGATACTTTTGGCTCAGTAGCCAGACTTTATCCTATTCCAAAACTCCAGACTGGCAGGTAAGTGGCATACAAAATAGGGCACATGTATCACCCTCCTAGGTAGGTGCTAGTGAGAGAATATAGTTTTGGGCTCTGCTTACCAGAGGGGCTGCAGGTAAATCTACAGTAAAGCCCCTTCCATCGCGGGGGTTACGTTCCGGACCCACCCGCGAAAAGTGAAAATCCGCGAAATAGAAAAACCCTATTAAAATACACTGTAGTCATGTTTTTTTACTGTCACTGTACGTGTAAAAGCATTTTGAGGTCTTTAAACACACTATTAAAACAATAGAAACTCATTTAAGCACATAAAAGATACTGAGAGACAGAGCAAGAGCTATGGAAAACACAAAAATATTTAATTTTTAATGATTTATATAGTAAAATAACAGTACAGAAAAAAACGCAATATGCCGGGACCGCAAAAACTGAACCGCGATGGAGCGGGGGTTTACTGTATATTGCTCTCTGCCTACCAGGGAGCAGGATCTGTTAGTGAGGTCTGCTCATTGTGCTCAGTATGTGATTCATTCAGTCTGGAGAGAACCCAGAGGTCCAGGGAAACTGACTGAGATGGGAGAGACTGGAGACCCTGGGACTGCAGTATCATGAGTACAGGGACTTGTGTCAAGGGGCCTGAACTCAGGGGGGCCACCCCTGCTCGTAGGATAGTCAGTGGACGGGTGTCAGCAGAGGAAGAGAGAGGATACTAGAGAGAGTGTCCTCAAGATAACTAATTGTGCCACTTCTCCCGGGTCTCAGGATTAACGGTTAATCATGCGAAATCTCAGGCACTGAATGTCTCACTGGATCATAGTACTGTGGAGCTACTGAAACAAAATTTTGCTTTTCAATGGCAGGCTCAGGCTCTTCCATATTTAGGAATAAACCTTACTGCTTCCTTTATATGCCATGAATCCGCACTTTATATGCCATGAATTACCCGCCATTGTTTAAGCAACTTTCAGAGGACCTTCTCAGATGGCAAATTAGACCACCGTCTTGGTTTGGCAGAATCCACTCCTTGAAAATGGTGGTACTTCCAAAACTGTTATATCTCTTCTGTACTCTGCCTATACAACTTCAAAAATTGGATGTTGCCTCCTTTCAGAAAAAGATGCTTTCCTTTGTGTGGGGTACCAAAAAGCCAAAAGTTAATAGGCGCACTCTCCATGCTCCCAGGGGGGTCCCGGACTTTTTAAAATATTTTTATGTAGCCCAGTTGGGTCAGCTCATCAGATCTCACTCGCAGACAGCACTGCCCTTGTGGCTACGGATGGAGTCTGGATCCGCTGGGGCATACCCTCTCTCTCATTTGCTGTGGCTACCCTCCAGGTCCCGCCCGGCCATTATGTGCCCTTCGCTCTCTTTCTCCCTGGGACTATGGGATAGGCTCTCAAGGTCACTTCAATTTGCGTCTCCACACAGACCACTGGCCTCCTTGTTCGGAAACCCTGACTTCACCCCGGGCCTTGAGCCCCGGGCGTTCTCGTGGTGGACGAACAAGGGCTTGCTAAGAATAGCGGACATTTGTGACCATAGGGGTCTTTTCACTAAACGGGTTTTGACGGAAAAGTTGCAAATGTCAGAGTCCGAATGCTATCGCTATGCTCAAATTACACACTACGCTAAGGCTCTGCAGCACGGGTCTGATTTAGCTAAGAGGGGTGGGTTTTGATCTCGAGAGGGCTTGTAGTAAAATGTTTTACCTCCGTCCCTAAAGTTGTGAAGAGGGGGTTTTTTTCTGGTGCCTCAAGCCAGAGGGTGTGGGACTTTATGGGCAAGTATTGGTATACAGCAGTTGTATAAAAGAAATAAGATTTATTGATATAAAGTATACATGGTTCACTGAAATACATAAAACATGTGCTGGATACGTGTTTGGGTTAAGAGCCCAAGAGGGAAAAGAGTAGAAAGAAGATTCATATGAATCTGTGACAAGTGTGGTTTATGGTGACATATATGGATGTTCTCTCTGTATTTCCTGCAGGTAGTTTTTGAGGAATAATCACAGAGGTAATCCAGGATGCTGACGCGTCTATTGTTAAAGCCTTTTTCAAAGATTTGTCACCCAGTCTGTAATTCACAACAATAACAGATCAGTTATTGGGAGTATGTACAGTATTGAGTCACAAAACAAGTGACAGTAGTACATGAAATATACATACATGTGTATAGCCTCTTTTTTCTGCAACCTTCCTTATGTCCTTACATAATCGCAGCAGGAATCGGAATGACTGTGGCCTGGAATAGTATATATATGGGTTAAAGATGCTGAATATGTGTGTTTAGGCTGATCAGGGAAGTCTTGATCAAATGTATATGTAAATTAAACCTACAGCTGGTGCTGCAAACAAATGGTCGCAGTCACGTGTCAGTTCAAAGGTGGTGGAAGAATCTTCCAATTGCTTCCCCTTGTACTGGATATTTCTAAAATTTGTGAAGCAGCCACATAAGTATTTGATACATTGTTTACTTGAAGACGTGAGCAGTGTTAAATTTTTGTGACTTCGGAGGTATCGGTGGATAGTATGTCCATCTCTAACTTACTTTCTGTGCGGGGTTTTGCAGAGAACAATGATTATCCAGGCAGCGCGATCTGTGTCCTTCCTCTTCCCTCTCAGCGAGGGGAGTGAGGAAAGATGCTGGTTCCCCGGCCTTATAAAGCCCTTCGCACATGCGCACTCGGAGCCGCACGTACTTGGGCTTCTGGTGTCGGTGACATGGTTTCTCCGTACTGCGCATGCGCCTGGGTGATGCGCGCGAAGCAGCGGGAGCCGATCCGACATTTGCGGCCGCCGACACGGATGGGAGGAGCCGCTGTCTCCTGGGACTATGGGATAGGCTCTCAAGGTCACTTCAATTTGCATCTCCACACAGACCGCTGGCCCCCTTGTTCGGAAACCCTGACTTCACCCCGGGCCTTGAGCCCCGGGCGTTCTCGTGGTGGACGAACAAGGGCTTG
The DNA here is from genome assembly GCF_965119305.1 of Pelophylax lessonae. Classification (NCBI taxonomy): domain Eukaryota; kingdom Metazoa; phylum Chordata; class Amphibia; order Anura; family Ranidae; genus Pelophylax; species Pelophylax lessonae. The sequence goes on from NC_138768.1 coordinate 306,588,233, forward strand.
CTAAGAATAGCGGACATTTGTGACTATAGGGGTCTTTTCACTAAACGGGTTTTGACTGAAAAGTTGCAAATGCCAGAGTCCGAATGCTATCGCTATGCTCAAATTACACACTACGCTAAGGCTCTGCAGCACGGTTCTGATTTAGCTTGCAGAACCCGCATGGAATTTTTATGCGAGCAGTTTGACAAGCTAAGGGGCCACATATCTTAAATTTGCACAATCCCGATGTCCTCCGATTCTAGCAAGCTTAGCTACATGGAGGCCTGGGAGGGGGATTTGCAGGAGAATTTGGACCTGGCGGACTGGCACGCACTGGCTGCCGCTGCCTCTAGGTCCATTATTAACACATCTATTATTGAGGCAGATTATAAGGTTCTCCTGCGGTGGTATATCGTTCCTACACGAGTGGCGGCTTATGTCCCGGGGCTTCTCTACTGTGCTTCAGGGGTTGTGGCCAACAAGGTACGGCCTATCATGTGTGGTGGGCTTGCCTGAAAGTGCGGCGCTATTGGATATGAATATATAATCTTATTTATTCTTTGACCCACGTGAATTTGCGGAAGTCCCCGCTGCTGGGGGAGGCCGTGTTGGACGCCCCTAGGGGAGCCAAATTACTTATACGATTCATTTTTATGGCAGCGAGAATAGTGATAGCAAGGTCCTGGCATTCGGCAACAATACCTCTTGAAATGTTTAGAGCAAAATTGACTTGGCTGATGATTAATGAACGATTATCAGCAGTGTTGAATGATGAGGTAAAGCTGTTTGAGAAGGTTTGGCACCCATGGCTGCGATATTTGGAGGGAGACCCCCGGACCGACTTGGGTTGATTGGTGCCTCTCGGGCCATTAAGGTCTCTCTGGAGGGGGATTGAAATGGGCCACGCACTCCCTCTGGAGAGGGCCACCTCTTTACGCCAGCTGGACTTTTATGCACTGATTCTGTGTCCCCTATCTTACCCCTCTTTCCCTCTTTTTCTGCTCCTCTCTCTTTCTCTTCCTTTTCTTTTCCTTTCTCTTTCCTTCCCTTCCCCCCTAAGGTGTTACTTTAATGGTCCCTTCATGGGGATGATGGTTAATTGCGGCCATCAGGCCGGAGGTGGTGGGTCCCCCGTCCCCCATTCCTCCTTCTTTTCTTATGATGGTGCGGGGTCGGGATGTTTGGGGTGGGGGGGGGGGGGGTTGTGCACGTATTTTGGTTGTTTCTATTCGGCCCACATACTGTATACCCCTACATTGCAAAATTGTGTTTTCGGTGGCTGCTGGCCCCTGTCACCATGGGCTCTATTTTTCTGATACCGTCAGTTTATATTGCTGTTTTTTGCACTGAGGCCGTTTCCATGCCCTTTCCCATGACTCTTCCCTTTTCTATTTGTATTGTTGTACTTTATTCTGAAACTTTCTAATAAAAATTATTGAAATAACTAATTGTTCATCAAGTCATCTTATGCCCCATACACACGTGCAGATTATCTGCAGACTTTTGTCTGCAGACTTACCTTTTCTATGTAGTGCAAGGGCCTCCCGGATTGCATACAAATTGAAAGTGTTTAGGTTTGACCTCATATTATATGGTTTTGGTAAGTCTGCAGACAAAAGTCTGCAGATAATCTGCACGTGTGTATGGGGCATTAAAGATAAGAGACTTAATTCCTATTCATCCGGAGTGGCAGGATCAATCAATAGCCTGGCTGTTCCATACCTATTGCAAAGCAGAGAAAATAGGAGTTCTTAACCACGGTGAATAGTTAAAGTTGGAGTATCCTACTGTTTCTTTCTCCAATCCCTATTCTACAATAAACAACAAAAACAACCAAATACCCCTGGACTTATTTTTGGAGTGTGAGCCAAGGAGAATTAAGGAATTGTCTTTGTTTGTGGCCATGTGCTGGTAACGAGGGGGATCCCACAGAGTGAATGTCAAGCAGTCCTTACTGGGGTAGTGCTACACACATAACAGAGAACTAGGATCTTCAAGCAGAGAAATGATAAACCCTTGTGTGAATCCATACAAGGAGCCAATGTTTGATTTTGGTTTCCTAAGCTAAAGACCCACTCCAGAATAATGTTATCTGTGGTCACGTGACACTGAAGCCCCAAGTCTTTTCCTATTCTCTTTACTTCTGCTTGGATCCTTCTTCAGGTGTCCATCACGGAGCCTGCATGACACACTTCCTATTGTATGCTTAGTGGTAGGGTCCTCTTAGGATCCAGAAGAGGACATCCTCACGGGGGGACGGTAGGCGACTGGCGATATCCTTGGGGCTCCACTTGCAACACTAGATTTGCAGTCTCCCATAATGGGGTTTTAACTGGGTACCTCTGACAATTTCAAACGACTTTGCAATAATTACCTGATTTTGCCAGATTGGAAGGATTGATCAATGCTCATTTGGTGTATATTCTTTACGCTTAGAGTACCTCCCCTTTTTTTGAGGAAAAAAATATTACCCTCTGGGTGATGATCATACATTCCAAGGATTTTAACAAACTTTCTTGCATGTTCCTACATTTTGTTATTCTGAAGAAATGTCTTTCTGTCTGGGTCCATGTGCAAAATGAAAGTGCGTTGAAGTGATTTCATAATTATCAATCAGATGCTGCACTTGCAGGGCTTTAATGAGGAAAATTGCAGGGTATGCATCCCTTTAGATATGATTTCTCTATGGGAGTATCTCTCCAAAAATGACATTGTTGCAGGGTATGCCAAAAATCTGACTTGAATCTTGGTGTAGACTTCTGGCAAAATCAGTAAGCCAATAACACAAACAGAAAAATTACAATACTGGGGCGCGTTCTGTACACCATCTGTGTACAGAATGCCTCCAGGCTGCCATACTGCATTGCATTTTGCACAAAATAACAGCATTGCAGATTGAAAAGGAAAGATAATTTTTTATTAAAATTAAATTACGATATGACTTGCATAGCAATTGTATATGCCATATATATACAGCTGCAAGAAAAAGTATGTGAACCCTTTGGAATGATATGGATTTCTGCACAAATTGGTCATAAAATGTGATCTGATCATCATCTAAATCACAACAATAGACAATCACAGTCTGCTTAAACTAATAACACACAAAGAATGAAATGTTGCCATGTTTTTATTGAACACGCCATGTAAACATTCACAGTGCAGGTGGAAAAAGTATGTGAACCCCTAGACTAATGACATCTCCAAGAGCTAATTGGAGTAAGATGTCAGCCAACTGGAGTACAATCAATGAGATGAGATTGGAGGTGTTGGTTACAACTGCCCTGCCCTATAAAAAACACACACCAGTTCTGGGTTTGCTTTTCACAAGAAGCATTGCCTGATGTGAATGATGCCTCGCACAAAAGAGCTCTCAGAAGACCTACGATTAAGAATTGTTGACTTGCATAAAGCTGGAAAGGGTTACATAGTTACATAGTAGGTGAGGTTGAAAAAAGACAATAGTCCATCCAGTTCAATCATCTCACATAGCCCTGAATGTTCTGATCCTTGAGATGTACGTCTAAGAGTCTTTTGAAAGCCACCATACTTCCCGCAGAAACCACCTCTTGTGGTAGAGAATTCCACAATCTTGTCTCGACCAGAACTGGACAGAATACTCCAGATGCGGTCGGACCAGAGTTTTATAAAGTGGAAGGATTATAGTCTTATCTCTGGAATACATCCCTTTCTTTATGCATGCTAATATTCTGCTGGCTTTGGCAGCTGCCGCTTGACTTTGCATGCTATTGCCTAATCTATCATCAACCAAGACTCCCAGATCTTTCTCCATTTTTGATTCCCCCAAGGGTTCCCCTCCTAACGTGTATTGTGCTTTTATGTTTTTAGTCCCCAAGTGCAAAACCTTACACTTCTCCACATTAAACCTCATTTGCCATGTCGTTGCCCACTCCGTTATTTTGTCCAGGTCATTCTGTAGGATATCTGCTTCATGCTGTGCAGTTATTGCCCTGCCCAATTTTGTGTCATCTGCAAAAACTGATATCGAACTACTGATCCCGACATCAATGCTGTTTATGAATAAATTGAACAAGGTTGGTCCCAGGACTGAGCCTTGGGGGACCCCGCTTACCACCTCAGACCAGTCTGAGTATGCGCTGTTTATTACCACCCTTTGGACACGCCCTTTTAGCCAGTTCTGTATCCAAGAGCAAACCCTGCTTTCGATACCTGCAGACCTTATTTTATAAATTAAGCGCTTGTGGGGAACTGTATCAAACGCCTTAGCGAAATCCAAGTACACCACATCCACTGGTCTGCCCCTATCTAGCTCACAGCTCACCTCCTCGTAGAATGTTAAGAGATTGGTTTGACAAGAACGCCCATTTGTAAACCCGTGCTGATTACTGCTGATGATGTTGTTGTCTTTAGCAAACTCTACGATATAGTCCCTTATCATCCCCTCCAGAAGTTTACATACTATCGATGTCAAACTGACAGGCCTATAATTTCCCGGGATATGCCTCTGCCCCTTTTTGAATATCGGAAACACGTTAGCTTTCCTCCAATCCCCTGGTACATCTCCTGTCCTAATACTGTCAGCAAAGATCAGGAACAGTGGTCTAGATATAACTTTACTGAGTTCCTTGAGTACTCTCGGATGTACGCTGTCCGGGCCTGGTGATTTGTTTGTGTTAAGTTTATCCAGCCTTTCCCTGATTTCACCCTCTGTTAGCCATAGTGGCAAGTCCTGTGTATTACTACTAACCATATAGTCATGGTCAGTGTACCCCTCCGTTTCCTGTGTAAAGACTGACGAGAAAAAAGCATTCAGCACGGTTGCTTTTTCAGTGTCCTCTGTAACCATCCTCCCATCATCGGTAATTATGTGTGCAATATGCTCTGCCCTATTTTTTTGCTGTTGATATATTTAAAGAATTTCTTTGGGTTTTTTTTACTATCCTCCGCTATTTGTCTCTCATCTTGATTTCGTGTTTACTTTTCTTATTTGCCTCCTTGTATTGCTCGAAAGCCGATACTGTGCCCTCTGATTTATATTTCTTGAAGGCCAATTTTTTTCCCCTAATACATTTTTTAACGCTACGGTTTAGCCAGCCAGGTTTGGCTTTGTCTCTTCTAAATTTATTTCCCATAGGAATGCACTGCAAGATGCATTTGCTTAATATGTTCCTAAAGCATTCCCATTTTTCCTCTGTGGTCAGTGATCCCAGGGTTTGGTCCCAGTTTACCCTTTCCATCAATGAGTACAATTTTGGAAAGTTTGCCCTTCTGAAGTTTAGGGTTCTTATGTTCCCCACTTGCCTTGTTATATTGTTATTTACACTAAATGTGATCATCCTGTGATCGCTAGAGCCCAGATAGTCCTGGACTCCTACCTCCAAGATTAGCTCTGGGTCATTAGTGATCAATAGATCCAGGACTGCGTTTTCTCTAGTCGGAGAATCCACCAACTGTGACATGTAATTATCCTGTAAGGTTTCCGTGAATAGACGGGCCTTCTGTGAGTGTGCAGTCCCCTCTTCCCAGTCAATGTTGGGATAATTGAGGTCCCCCAATATGATGACTGATCCCAGTTTTGCCACTTTACCCAATAGTGCTAAAATTTCCAGCTCTACCTCCTCCCCTTAGTTAGGTGGCCTATAGCAAACCCCCACAATTACTTTTCCCTTTTCTCCTTCCCTATGGAGTTCTACCCACACAGATTCTAAATCCATACCCATCCCTTCCGTAATGTCACTCCTCTCTATCACCCTTACATTGTTCTTGACATAGAGACATACCCCTCCCCCTCTTTTTCCTACCCTGTGCTTCCGGTACACCGAATCCCCTTGGATATTGGCCAGCCAGTCATGTGAGGGCTCGAACCAAGTGTCCGTTATTCCCACAAGGTCTATGTCATCCTCATGTACTAACATTTCCAACTCATCCATTTTATCAGCTAGGCTCCTGGTATTAGCATATACCCCTCTTAGTTTTACGGAAGTTAATCGTGATTGGTGATTATGTTTATTCCTGTTTGGTCTGAGGTTTTCCCGCACAGACCTACCAATTGACGTTATGGAACTACTGTCGCTGCTGACTCTACAACTGCCTTCAGTCCTTTGCTCCCTCCTGACTGACTCTACTTCTGAGCCCTCCCCCCCCGTCTCCTAGTTTAAAAGCCCCTCCAACTTGGTGGCCATCTTTCTCCCCAAAAGAGCTGTACCGTCCCAATTAAGGTGCAGCCCATCCTTACTAAAGAGCCGGTAGCCGACTGAGAAGGCAGCCTAGTTCTCCAGGACTCCAAAAGCCTTGCTGTTCATCAGTCCACGGTAAGACAAATTGTCTATAAATGGAGAAAGTTCAGCACTGCTGCTACTCTCCCTAGGAGTGGCCGTCCTGTAAAGATGACTGCAAGAGCACAGCGCAGACTGCTCAATGTGGTGAAGGAGAATCCTAGAGTGTCAGCTAAAGACTTACAAAAGTCACTGGCAAATGCTAACATCCCTGTTAGCGAATCTACAATACGTAAAACACTAAACAAGAATGGATTTCATGGGAGGATACCACAGAAGAAGCCACTGCTGTCACAACAAAACATTGCTGCACGTTTGCACAAGAGCACCTGGATGTTCCACAGCAGTACTGGCAAAATATTCTGTAGACAGATGAAACCAAAGTTGAGTTGTTTGGAAGAAACACCCAACACTATGTGTGGCGAAAAAGAGGCACAGCACACCAACATCAAAACCTCATCCCAACTGTGAAGTATGGTGGTGGGGGCATCATAGTTTGGGGCTGCTTTGCTGCGTCAGGGCCTGGACGGATTGCTATCATCGAAGGAAAAATGAATTCCCAAGTTTATCAAGACATTTTGCAGGAGAACTTAAGGCCATCTGTCTACCAGCTGAAGCTCAATAGAAGATGGGTGTTGCAACAGGACAATGACCCAAAAGCATAGAAGTAAATCAAAGTGGCCCAGTCAGAGTCTTGGCCTTAACCTGATTGAGATGCTGTGGCATGACCTCAAGAAAGCGATTCATACCAGATATCCCAAGAATATTGCTGAACTGAAACAGTTCTGTAAAGAGGAATGGTCAAGAATTACTCCTGACCGTTTTGCACGTCTGATCTGCAACTACAGGAAACGTTTGGTTGAAGTTATTGCTGCCAAAGGAGGTTCAACCAGTTATTCAATCCAAGGGTTCACATACCTTTTCCACCTGCACTGTGAATGTTTACATGGTGTGTTCAATAAAAACATGGCAACATTTCATTCTTTGTGTGTTATTAGTTTAACCTTCCTAGCGGTATTCCCAAGTGTGACTCGGGGTTAGATTTTAGAGCCAAAAGCGGTAACCCCGAGCCACACTCGGGGTAGCGCTAGGAAGATCGCCAGATCCTGGAAGAGGTTTTACTTACCTTTTCTCCGGGATCCAGCGATGTATGCGGGCGGTATGCGGCGGCGGAGCTTCCTCCCGATCGTCTGTCAGCCCTGGCTTCCGTCTCCGGCGACGTGACGTCCGCCGGGGGGGTGGAACCGGCGGCAAATTCAAAATGTATAACACACAAACACACTGATACACTGTAATCCTATTGGATTACATTCCCTAAATAAAATAAATTGACCTTTGATTGCCCCCCGGTGCTTTCTCCATTGCACTTCCTGCATTATTCCTATACATTGTATCTGGATCATTGCAGAGCGACCATGGCCTCAAACAAGCACGCCGCAACATCAAAAGCGATGTATGACCTGCTGGGCGACAGCGATCCCTAATTGCATGCAGAGTGGAGTGACAGCGATTCATGGGGAAGCTCGTCATCCGACGCTGAAAGTGAGTTCAGTGATGATGTGTGACTGTGCCGAGCGATGTGCGTACTTGGTGCGTGATCGAGTGCGGTACGGAGCACGTAGCGCCCCCAAGGTTCCCGTTTACCGGAGCCCCTGGTCTCAAAGTCGATGTTGAGGAGGATAACCCCTTGGCGTATCTGCAACTGTGGTGGAGACCAACCGGTACCAGGAGCAACAAGCCGCAGCACATCGGCGGTTTTCAAGGAGCGGGATGTGGGAACCTGTAACCAGTGCAGATATCTGGAAATTCCTGGGCCTAATTATTCTGCAGGGAGTGGTGGGGAAACCCCTGCAGAAGTGGTATTGGACCACAAACAAATTATTGACCACACCTTTTTTTGGTACCGTTATGTCGGAGTACAAATTTTCCCTTATTATGAGATATTTGCACTTTGCCAATAATGAGGATTTTGATGAGACTTCTCATCCGGCTCCGAAGCTGAAAAAGATCTGGGACATTTACCAATTAATTTTGAAAAATTTCCAGGAGTTCTATGTCCCAGAAAGAGACATTTGCATAGACGAAAGTTTTATGGCATATAAAGGGAGACTTGGCTGGATCCAATATATTGTGTCCAAGCGAGCACGCTTTGGAATCAAATCTTTTATGCTGTGTGAATCCAGCTCTGGCTATATTTGGAACTCGGTCCTATATACCGGGAGAGGAACCAAGTTCAATCAAAGGTTCAGCAGCTATGGGATGGCAACTGCTTCTGTTCTGACGCTGATTGAGCCTCTGCTGGATCAGGGGTACTGTGTCACCACAGACAATTTTTATACGGCCCCAGAACTGTTTGAGTTCCTCCTACAGCATAAGACAGATGCGTATGGGACCGTCAGAGCAAACCGGCGTGACATGCCCCCCAGCTTTGCCAACAAAAAACTCAAGCCCGGAGAGTTAGTTGCCTGGCAGAAAGGAAAAATGTTGGCACTTAGATGGCACGACAAAAAAGATGTCTGCCTGATGAGCACCATCCATAACACCGCCACTTAAGGGGGAAAAGATGTTCTGAAACCGCAACTGGTCCTGGATTATAACAACACCATGGGAGGTGTGGACAGAGCTGACCAGGCCATGACTTTCTATCCAGCAATGCGGAAACAGCAGAAAAAATATTATAAAAAAATATTCAGACACCTCCTGGAGCAGTGTTTGTGGAATGCCTTCATTCTGCTAAAAAAGAAAAGTGACAAGCCTGTGATCCATGTGGACTTTGTGTGGAAAATTGCTGAGCTCATTTTTCTCAGGCACCAGACACCAACAGAAAGTCGATCCAAACGCTGTGCTGCTGGTGTTGTGAACCCCGAACGACTGACCGGTCGTCATTTTATGGACCACATTCCGCCGACGGAGAAGAAGCCTGCACCCACAAGAATGTGTGTGGTGTGCTGTTCCAAGCACGACGACACCGGGCGGAAAATAAGAAAGGAAACGCGGTACTACTGTCCAGACTGTGATGTTGGACTTTGCGCTGTACCCTGTTTCAAGATTTTCCACACCCGGGACGTTTATTGAAGCAGTATGACAAGTAATATTGCATCCTTTTTGGGAAAAAAAAAATATATTGCATCCTTGTTTGACAAAAAAAAAAAAAAATGTCTGTTTTTGATTACATGATTTATTATAATTTATTGAATAAAAAGTGTTATTTTTTGGAAAAAAAAAGTGTTATTATTATATTATTATTTTATAGTTATTTATTATATTATAATTTAGGATTTTGTGTTTCAAACTTTATCATACTCGGGATGTTATAAAGAAGAACACACGGTAAAAAGAAATCCTATGTAAATAGTTGGTTTGGGCTGCTCATTCTCAAGAATTGCAAGCAAAATAATGGTACCGCTTTCAGCACCTAGAATCCAAAAGAATCATACCGCCAGGGAGGTTAAGCAGACTGTGATTGTCTATTGTTGTGACTTAGATGATGATCAGATCACATTTTATGACCAATTTGTGCAGAAATCATTCCAAAGGGTTCACATACTTTTTCTTGCAGCTGTATATATATTTTTTTTATTCTCTTTTTTTTCACCCCATGAAAATGGAGTTATACTTTGTTTGGTCACACAAGGACTGAAAAAAAAAAGGTCAAGGTCTACCTATTTATTTCATAACAATCATATTACTGCATTCCAAGGCTACTGGGCTGCATGCTGGATATCTACTGCAATATGCTGCAATTAAGCAAAAACCTATGCTGTTACTCTTTGCCCACAGAATGTTATTAGACAAGGGAGCCAATAATAGTCATATTATAAGAATTTACATTTGTTTTTTTACGTGCAGTGGAATTACTGTTATCACAGCTGTATTCTGAGGTCTTGTTGGTTTAATGTGTCATGTGTCGCCTGGTTGTCAGACTGTCTTTAAATGTTTTATGTGTTTTTTTTTTTTGTATTATGAAAATTCAAATAAAAAGAAATTTCCCCCATAAAAAATGACCTTGCACATTACAGTCTGATTTGTATATTCGACTTTAAATCTACCAACAACTTTGTACTGTAACATGTATGCCCATATTAAAGACGATTGGACACAATTTTAAAATTGGTTTGAAACGTATGGCTAACTTAAGGTACTGGGCATTTAATGCTCTATTTCCTTTTTGCAGGTGCGCTCTTCTATACCAGTGCATCGGATTTGTGCTGTGGAGAGAGTCGATGAGAATGCATTTCAGCAGCCAAATATGATGCAAATCATTACCCAAGATGCTGAGACCCAAGGTTGCCACATTATGTATATACAGTGCAAGGTATGCACCAATAGCCAAGGCTATATTTTACTGTACAATTTTTAATAAAAAGATTATTGAAAAAACAGAGCAGGAAAAGAACTGTAAATATTAGGGTAAAATATATTTATTTTTCCCCACAAAATATTAATTTCTTTTTATAGAATGTTAATGAGCTGAATCAATGGCTTTCTGCCCTACGTAAAGTCAGTCTGTGCAACCAGAATTTGTTGCCAACATATCACCAAGGGGCCTATCGTAATTCACATTGGACATGCTGCCTGCAATCGGACCGAACAGGTAATAGGCCTAGCCACAGTACAGTATGCTTGTGAGCATGACTAACTCAATGTTGTATAATCACTCTTTATTTTAATGTACAGTACAGGCCACAGGTAGAGTCTCAATACCCCATGGGTTATAGGCATTTACTTTCAGGTGATTGAATAATGGCAGTGCTTTAGAGGATACGCCCCCTAGGCACCTCTCCTATAACCTTAACTGTGAGTCATTAACTTTGTGATATTGTCTGAAAGTGATGGACGTTTTTTCCTTCAGAGAGAAAACCATCCTTAGCCTAACTAGTTTTATTATTTTTCTTTATTATTTTATCTTATGATCCTGCAGTCAAGCCCTCACTGTTTTCTAATGCCTGCATAGAAACAATGTATCCAGATCAATGCAACCTAGGTAAAATCTTGGGAGCCATACCTGGACCCCGGGACAGCCTGTAGATCCTGCATGGGCGCTTACCTTGGCAGTTGGTGCAACATTTTGAGTTAGCAGCAGGGTGCTATACAGGTCCATAGTCATGGTATATTTCTGTTGAACCCAGTCCTTGAAGATTTATTTCGGGGGCATGCCCACCATATCTCTAACCATTACTGTAAAAATGGGATTTTTGACTTACCGTAAAATCCATTTCTCTGATGTTCATTGACGAACACAGCTCCTGGTATTCATAACCATTGGGTTATACTGCCCCCTACATGAGTAGGATACTAGGCAGAAAACAATTCTGGCTACACCCATGGGCAGTCCCAGGGGGTATACTCCCTCTCTCTGCTATAGCCACTCAGTTTTGTAACAAGTAGTGTCACGAGAATAATAACTCCGCAGAGGGGTGGGTGCTGTGTCCATCAATGAACATCAGAGAAATGGATTTTACGGTAAGTCAAAAATTCAATTTTCTCTCTCGTTCATTGATGGACAAAAATGAGGGGTTGGAAGAACCAAAACATTCCCAAGGCTAAACATTAGCCAACCAGGCAACAGGGGCTCAACCAAACAACCTGAGCCCACCTGAAAAAACAATACACCCTCAAAGAGGGTCAGAAACAGCAGCCTGCAAAAGCTTTCAGCCAAAGGAAGCATCCGCAGATGCCAACAAATCCACTTTAAAAAACTTTGTAAAAGTGTGCACCGACAACCAGTTGGCCGCTTTGCAAACCTGCGTCACTGACGCCTGATGACGGAAGGCCCAGGAGGCACTAAGCGCCCTAGTAGAGTGTGCCTTGACAGGGAAAGGAGGAACCTGACCCCTGATGGAATAGGCCTGAACCACTGTCTGCCTGATCCATTTGGAAATGGTCACAGAGGAAGTGGACAACCCTTTTCGAGGTCCATCCGTGAGCACAAATAGAGTGTGAAAGACTCCGTAGCTGCCAGGTACACCCTAATTGTCCGGACCACATCCAAGGCATGCAAGGCAATTTCCTTCGGATGTTTAGGCCTGGGACACAGGGAAGGCAACACAATGTCTTCATTCAAATAAAAATCAGAGACAACCTTTGGGAGGAACAATGGACAGGACTGAAGAACCACCTTATCCATGTGAATCACCAGGTAAGGTGAACGTCAGGCTAACGCCGCCAGTTCCGACACCCTGCACGCAGAAGTAATAGCCACTAAAAAGACCACCTTCCTATTTTAATTTTTATTTAATTTCAGACAGTTACATCTGACAGTTACATCATAAAAAACCGCATAGAAGGTGCAAACACCCTTTCAATCCCTCCCCTCACACCTGCCCCCTCCCTCACTACCCACAACCCACCCCTGTTGCCAATGGTCTTCGTCTCCTATCCCTTATTACCGCGCCACAGCCTTCTATTGTTTCCTCAATAAAACTTCTAGGTTTTTGTAAACTCTCTCCACTTCTTCCAGATCTTTTCATGTCTATCTAATCCCCCTTTCTCTTTATGACTTAAATATTCAATGTCTTGTATAAATTCCACTCTCTTAAACCACTATTTAATTGGGGCTAAAAAGGCCACCTTCTGATACAACATAGGTAGGGGAATCACCTGGATATTTTCAAAAGGAGGCTTCCCAAGGCGGCAACAGAGCCCGCACTGGAGGAACCAAATATCAGACACAATGAAGAAAGGTACGCATCAGGGAGTGTGTGGCCAAAGGTCATTGGAAGAAGACTGCCAAAGCCAACACCTGGCCCTTGATGATACTTAGAGCCAATTTCTGTTTAACCTCTCGTTGAAGGAAGGTTTAGATCCGAGCCACCAAAAAGGAGCGAGAAGGAACCCCAAGAGACTCACACCACGCAATGTACGTCTTCCACGTACAATGGTAGATCTTCCTAGAAGTAGATTTCCTAGCTTTCAACAGGGTAGAAATCACTGACTCCGATAAACCCCTAACCTTCAGCACCTGGCGTTTAACAGCCAAGCCGTCAAAGCCAGCGACTGTAAAGCAGGATGGAAGATGGGTCCATGGGACAGAAGATCCTCCCTGAGAGGAAGCTTCCAAGGAAGTCATTGACCAGCCACACCAGATCGGCGTACCATGGCCAGCGAGGCCTGTCCAGAGCCACTAAGGTGCTCGGAATCCCTTCTGCTTCGATGATGCATAGAAGTCTAGGCAGTAGCTAGAGAGGAGAGAAGGCCTCTCAGGGAGGATATTCTGTCCCAAGGATCGATACTGACACCACGGGGCCACCAGCGTGTCTGTGGCATCAGTCAGAGGATCCCTGCACCTTTCTGTTTAACCGAGACACCAACAGATCCACCTTGGGAGTGCCCCACCGGAGACACAGCTGATGAAACACCTCCAGATGAAGGGACCACTCCCCGTGGTCCAACGCCTGCCGACTGAGATAATCTGCCTGCCAATTTTCCACCCCGGGAATGTGTACGGCGGAGAGGGCTGGAATGAACCATTCTGCCCACTACCTCCAGAGCTGCCAGGACACTTCTTGCGCCCCTTGATAATTGACATAAGCCACGGTCGTGGCATTGTCTGATTAAATGCGCACTGGACAACCCTGAAGATGATCTGTCCAATGATCCAGACACAGTCTGATTGCTCGGAGTTCCAAGACATTGATCGGTAGTCTGGACTCTTCCTGCGCCAGGTCGCTTGAGCAGAATGCTTGCCGAGGTTGCCTCCCCACTTGGACAGGCTGGCATCCATGCTGACCACTGTCCAATACAAGGGGAGGAAGGATTTTCCCAGCCGAAGCACCGGAGAACGAAGCCAACATATCAAGGACTCTCGCGTTCCCTGACTCAACCTGATCTGATATTTCAGAGACTGGGGAGCCTTGTCCCATTTGGTCAGAATATCTCCTTGCAGGGACCTCATATGGAACTGTGCAAACGGAACTGCCTCGAAGGTAGACCTCATCAGGCCCTGCAACTGCATGCAAGTCCAGAGGGATTACCATTACCATCTGCTGGACAGCAGGAGAGGAATTACAGCCTGCAATTTCTGGAGTTTGTCCAGAGGAAGGAGCATTGTGGCTAGGGCAGACTCTAGAGTCAGAGTCAGGCCCAGATAGTCCAGCTTCATAGACGGAACCAGAGCAGACTTCTGAAAGTCCAGAATCCAGCCGAACTCCAGCAGAGTCCGGATTGTGATCTCCAGGTTGTCCTTCAGAGCAGAGGGAGATTCTGCTCACAGAAGGAGATTGTCCAAGTAGCCCAGTACTGCAATCCCCCATTGGCGTAGCAAGGCTAGCACTGGGACTAACACTTTTGTGAATACCCGAGGCGCAGAGGCGAGACCAAAGGGTAACTTTTGTCTCCCACAGCAAAGCGGAGAAAAAGCTGGAGACTGGCACATATTGTAATGTGAAGGTAGGCATCCTTGATATCGATAGAGGCAAGAAAATCCCCCTGACAAGTCCATTGTTTGAATGGACTCCATTCTGAACTTCTTTACCCACAAAAAAACAGTTTAGCGCCTTAAGGTCCAGGATTGGACGCACTTTGCCTTCCTTCCTGGGGACTGTGAACAGGTTTGAGTAAAAATCCTGAAAACCTTTCAAAGTCCGAACTGGGACAAGCACCCCTTGAAGGAACAGGTCTTGTACCGCCCCAAACAGGCCCTGTAAGCAGTCTGAGGACAGGCAAAGGTTGGAAGGAAAAAACCTTGCCGGGGGACAAGAGCGAAATTCAATCTTGTAGCCGGACTGACTTTGACTTTGAATGACTTTGTAGACCCACTTGTCTTCATTAGGGAAGTCCATGGGTCCGGAAACCAGTGAAGACATCCCCCCACCCCTGATACAGGTGAGGGCGCACCTTCATGCTAAAGGAGCCTTATCCACAGGTCTGGAGAAGCCAGATCTTGGCTTGCCAGACCAAGTTCATTTTGATCCTCCTGAAGAGGCCCTGAAAGGTTTTGAGCCCTTGTCAGTCGACCCTGAGGGACGAAAAAAATATGAGCTGAGAAGGAAGGCCCATGTCTACGACGATATTCCTTGCCCTTATTAGCCTGCGGAAGAAAAGTACTCTTCTCCCCTGTGAGACCTAATGATGTCATCCAGGTTAGCTCCAAACACCCGATTCTCCTTGAAAAGGAAGATCAGTCTGATCCACAGACCAGCACTTGAGCCAAAACACACACCGAAGGAACCAATGCCAAAACAGAGAGGCAAGCCATCAGGGGAGCCCCATCCAAAGAGGCATCACAGATAAACTGCAGCCCCTGGACCAGCTGGTCCGCCAGCTCGGCAAAGGCAGGGGGGAGCTGTCACGGCGTAAGAGCTTAGCCCACTCTGTCAGAATTTGCGACACTAGGGCAACGGTGAATACCGGCCTCATTGCCGAACCAGCCAGAGTGTATATATGACGAGCTACAGACTCTGCCTTCCGGTCAGCCGGATCCTTCAAGGCCAGTGACTCTTCAACCAGAATCATAGTTGCCTTGTTTAATCTAGAAACCTGAGGGTCCACCACCGGTGGCACAGTCCATTTCTTAAGAAGGGACTCCTCATAGGGGTAACACCTAGTAAAGCACTTAGGGACCCCACAGGGATGCTTTAGTCATCCCCTCTCTTTTAGCGACAATTCTGTCAAAATAGGCAGGGAAAGGAAACGCGTTTGCCGCTCTGGATGGCTTGTGAGTGCCAAATGTTACCTGAGCTTCAGCTGCATCCTCCATCTTCAGGGTCTCATGCACAGATACAACCAGCGCATCCACCAGCGCCTTTTCGTGTGCGGTTGCAGACGTGGAGGAATCATCCCCACTATCAGAGGATTCCAGGTGCGTGGTTGCAGACCCAGCAGGGTGACCCACGTCCGCAGCGGCCAAATCAGATTCAGGATATAATGAGGCAGGGGAAGGCGGGCGGCGCTTTTTGCTAGTCCGTCGCCCGTAAGCCATCTCCACCTGGGACACAAGGGACTCCAGGACCGCCTTCAGTGCATGGATGGATGGTTGGGACCCGGAGGGCCCCGCAGCCTCAGCCAGGGATCAGGTGGGGAAATGTGCTCCAAAGACTCCATGAGTCACCAGGGGGACCCCACAAAAAAGTGTAGAACACTGCTAAGGGACAACCCCCGGGGCGCTAGCAGCACCACCCGGTCGCCAGGCACAAAGCACCAAGCCATCTTTAGCAGAGAGGGTGAAGACCCCATCAGACTCACCACCCACAGAGACAAGCACCTGCAGCCACCAGGATAACCTGCACTACACGTGCAGCGATCAGGAAGTAAAATGATCCAGGAGTCAGCACCAGGGGATGAGGAGGTGCTCCCACCGCCTAAATTGACAGGGCTCCACTGTCATGGCTGCCGCTATTTCCAATGGCAAACCAGAGGAAAATGTCTGCCAGACTACACAAACATGACTACCGTGTATAGAACACACAGGCAACAACAAAATGGCGCCCGCATGTGTCCCCACGAGACATACAGGGACCCAGGATTGGGAGACCAGGCCTTAAGGAGAGTTCTAGGCCCTGGTAGGAACCCCCCACCAGGTACAACTCCCTCGGCTCCCATGGTCAGTCAGCGCCCTGCCCCCTCCCCAGGAAAGAGGCCAGACCACCAAAACAGCCCCAGCGTATGTGGAAGGGGGAGCAGGATGAGGGGCTCTACAAAAGGGGGGTATTTGCGTGAAGGAGGGGAACCCTGGGGTCCGACCATCAAAAGGAGGTGCCCATGTCCACCCCAAAACCCTCAAGGGGGAGAGGGGGGACAGCTACTCACTATACCAGGAACCAGGCAGGCACCGCGTCAGACAGAACCCCTCTCCATCTAAATGGGGGGCTGTCGGCCAGGAGGAACACTGACGTGGACTGAGACCCGGCCATATGTGACCTCACAATGTGTTTAACTCGCAAGCCAGCCCCCGTCCATTGGAGCTTTGGTCTGCGTGCACTCGCTGACCAGACTGGGGTGACCACTGGATCTAGATTATCCAGCCTGTCGCCCAGTGCAAGAGTTCATTGTAGATCTCACAGGAAAAATCCAGGAAAAAAACATTTTCTAAAAAATTTTGCCACAACCAAAGATCCCCGCAAGGAACTAGGTCCTTACTCCTGACTATGCAGAAAAAAAACTGAGTAGCTATAGCAGAGAGAGGGGGTATACACCCTGGGACTGTCCATGAGTGTAGCCATAATTCTTTTCTGCCTAGTCTCCTACTCCTGTAGGGGGCAGTATAACCCAATGGTTATGAATATCAGGAGCTGTGTCCATCAATGAACGAAAGAGAAAACGGGGCTATGTTTGGAATGTATTTACTTCAAAGTGCATACTTTGGACTAAATTTGAACCACTCAGAAGTCGGTCTTAGGTGTTAAATTACACCACTGGTCATACACTTTAACACCACTGAATAATGTATCCCTGGCACTGCAGCAAGAACTGGCTCTAACACCGGTCTAAACCAGAATTCTCTGCATGTCACATTTCTTTAGAAAGATTACGGCCTTAAAGTGATTCTAACCACAGACATGAAAAAATAAATAAAACCCATCCCTCTATAGTGTGTACTAGCCTGAATCCAAAGCACCAAGTGTAATTTTTGTCTCCTCTGTCTCATTCCTCTGTTATCTGCATAAGTCACGTCTGACAGTTTTTCCCAACACAACAGTCTGCAGAGAAACAGCTGCCCCCCCCCCCCATCCCCCCTCCAGTACACCACCACAGGTGACTCTTAAGCCAGGTAAACCTTATTAGTTTTTTTCTTAGTTGAATGAAAAAAAAACTATCCGCAGAGGTTGGAGCCGCTGTACTAACAACCTGACAATAGTACATCAATCTCCCCTGCTGAGATGTTGTGTTCTGACAGGGAAATTGGGGAAACACTCTGAAAGAACTTTCATTCCACCCAAAATCTTTACTGAACTCTATCCAATGGAAAAGAGTTCACCAAGTGGGCTTTTCCTGTAGTTGATCCTACCATCTCTGTCCTAAACAAACCTCTCACTGTTCCTGTTGAAGTTGTTCCTTCTTTTATAGATTCTGCAAAAAGAGGGTTTCAGATGCTCCTAAATTTTGTAGGCCCAGTACTGCAATCAGCTCTTGCTGCAATTTTTTTTTTTTCAAAATTCTTTATTAGAAAGAAAACATAAAGGCATACCACATATCAACAGCAAGTACAATCAACTGTCGAGTATAGCGAGCAAATAATAAAGTAAGAACAATACAAACAGCACATTTCAAAGTGTACCAACATAGCACTAGTTCGTCTAAAGAGCTCATCTGAGACAAAATGTAAACCCTCCATGAAACCCACGGCCTTAGCCCTCTAGAGCTGAATATCGAACAAATAAATTCGCAGGGCACCTTAAGGCAGTCCCCCCCCGCCCCACCGGCATCCATCTCATGGCCGGCTACCGGGGAAGGGAGGCCCCCCCCAGGCGCCCCGGAATATCGCGGCAGGCTCCAGAGGGCTCACTGGTGGTACCTCCCCCAAAGGGGTGCCGCACCGCGCCACTCCCGGGAACCAACCGATCCACCGTGCAGAAAATCAACACTACATCAGCCAATACCCAGGAGCGGCAAAGAGGGAGAAAAACCTATAGACGGTATGCCTAGAGCCAAGAAAGAGAAGAAAAAGCTATGGAGAATAAACAAAGAGAAAAGAGAAGGGGGAAGGAGATCAGAGCGAGAAAGGAAGGGGTCAGGAAAGATCCAAAGAGGGGGGTGGGGGGAAGGCCGGCCGACCCTCGCCCAGCGACCACTAGTGGGTAATCAACTCCGTGTATTCCGAAGTGTATTTAAATTCGTGCCAGTAAAACCAGCGTTTCAGGAACTTTTCTCGTGTACCGTGCGCAGTGGCTACTAGATCTTCCATATCGTTGAGACAAGAAACCTTGCGGAGCCACATAGCTACCGTAGGAGGCTGCGTCTGCTTCCAGAGCGGGGGGATGCAGCTTTTAGCCGCCGTGAACAGAAGTGGCAGAATCGACTTCCGATAGGACGCTCTCGGATATTCATGATGATGAAGGAGGAAGAGGGCTGGGTCCAGGGTGAGGGAATGGTCCGTAAATTTCTGGGCAATGCGTAGGACCTCCTTCCAGAAGGGTTGTAAACACGGGCACGACCAGAAAACGTGTAGGTAGGTGCCCACCTCCTCCCCACATCGCCAACAAACCTCGGGGCAGGTCGGAAACAAGCGATGAAGCCTGGCTGGGGTATAGTGCCAGCGGGTTAAACACTTATAGCCTACCTCCTGATACCGCGAGCAACGGGAGGTTTTGTACGTGAAAAATAATATCCTCTCAACCTGATGGTCCGTAAAAGATACATTCAGGTCCCTTTCCCATTTGGCAATAAATGGGGGACGAAAAGCTTCGTCCGGCGAGGCCAGGGCCCGGTAAACCAGAGAGACCGTGTGGCGAAGGGGGGAGGTGTCAGAACACAAATCCTCAAAGTACGTGAGCCGTCTTGAAAACAGAGACGCTGAAGGAAGAGCTTGTAGAAAGTGAGCCAGCTGGACTCGTTGCCAAAAAGACAGGGAGGTAAAGGGCGCAGTGCAGTTCATGTAAGACCGTGAAACCCAAGTCCCAGCCCTCACAAAGTGCCGAGCCTGATGGACCCCAGCGGTCTTCAAAGTCCTAAAACCGGGCTGATCCACCCCAGGCCCGAAGTCCGGGTTATCAAACACCGGGAGGAGAGGCGAGGGAAAGGACGCCAACTGGCCATCGTGGCAAAGACGCCTTCCCACCGCCAGCGTGGCACCTACAGTCGGATGGGCATCTAATTCCCTAGGCACCGGGTTAGGGCTCCAAAGGGCGGACTCCAGGGGAGACTCGACGGACAAACGTTCAAGGCGGACCCATTGCTTCAAGGGACCATGGCGGTACCAGTCGACAATGCGAGCGAGATGACACGCCTCATAGTAGAGGATCGCGTCGGGCATTGCCATTCCCCCACTCAGTTTAGGCATCCGGAGCACCCGCAGCGCCAAGCGGGGGGAACCCCTACGCCACAGGAACTCCCGAAACACCCTATTCACCCTCTTGAGGAAGGAGGACGGGACCCCGATGGGCAGCGCCTGTAGCACATATAAGAGGCGGGGCATGATGTTCATCTTTATAATATTGCAGCGCCCAAACCAGGAAAAAGTCCCATGGCTCCACACCTCCAGATCCTGCTTGATGCGAGTCAGAAGAGGTGGGAAATTACAGTCGAAGACTCTCTCCGGGCAACTCGGGAGAGATATCCCCAGGTACTTGATGTGAGACAGGCCCCATTTAAAGGAAAAGTCAGCTCTAAGGAGAGTTGACAAAGAAGCCGGCAGACCCACCGCTAGCGCCTCAGACTTAGAGTAGTTGATTTTATAAAACCTTGCTGCAATTTTAGTATGTTAAACTACAGCTAACTGGACTAGAACAAGGAACAACCAACATGATCCTGTATTTCAGGATTGCATTTTTTACACAGCAATTATAGCAATTGCCTTCTGCTCTACTTTTATGTGTAGACGCCCTAGAAAATGTCAAGAGACAAATTTTCAGAGTGGCCTAATCTCTAGGTGCTAAGAATCTTATGGCTAAGAGTTTGGATAGCTGAAGCTGCCTTCAAAAGATCCTTCAAATGATCACATGCCTGACGGTCCTGCATGACTCCAAAATGTTGCACACCTATCCTAATGTGATCCTTTTGCAATAAAAAGTTTCTTTGGACTGCTGTACAAGATCCTTGGTGTGCTGGCGAATATGTATGTATCTGTGATAGATCCAGTGTCCAGCTGTTGATTGCTACAGCACCCACAACTGATGTGCCTATATCCAGGAAGGTGTGCGATGGGAATACTCCTATATTGAGATTCTCCAAGAAAGTTCTAGCATTATGGTAGCCTCCTTCAAAGCAGTACCATTGACATAGATTCATTCAAGAACTCTCCAACAAAACCTCTTGTCAACCCAAAAAAAAGCAGGCTCCTTCTTTTCAATTGCCCATGCTACTGCCCAGCCATGCAGGGAATTCCCTATCTTGGTGGATCACCACCCCAGCCCTATCAGTGGGGAAACCATTTATTTCCTATCACTGGAATGTTATCATAACAGATGAAAGTCTTTAGGGTTGGGGTGAAACGTTCCAATACCTAACAGTCCAAGGAACATGGTAAGTAAAAGAAGTTAAGCTCCCCATCAACATCTTGGAGCTCAGAACAGTCAGGTTGGTTCTGCAGCACTGGGCCCTCTTCTGAAGGGGCACACAGTCAGACAATGCCCCTGGCAGTAACTTACATAAACTATCAGTGGGGCACCAGGAGTCTTACTGACTTGAAGGAAGGGAATCGGATCATCTTTTGGACAGAAATTTACTGTACAGCAGTATCCTGTACCTCGTGTTCTGGCCTTCCTACAATTAGACCTTGACCAATGAATGGTCTTATGTACTCTTTGAGGTCAGGTCTGGGCCTCATCCATTCTTTTTCAAAGGCCTATAACTTCACTCTCCATTGTGAAAATCTTTCTCCATGGAGTATCTTGTATTAAGCCCCGCTTGCTGCACCTTGTGCTTCCTTGTGATCTGAGCTTTGTTCTGTATGCCCTGCAGAATCTACCCTTTTAACCTATCCATGATATTCCTCTAGTGCATTGATGGCGATCCTTGGCACCCCAGATGTTTTGGAACTACATTTCCCATGGTGCTCAACTACACTGCAGAGTGCATGAGCATCATGGAAAAAGTGGTTCCAAAACATCTGGGGTGCCAAGGTTCACTATCACCGCTCTAGAGGATCTCTCATGCAAAGTGACGTTTGTGCTCACTATTGTCTGCCAGACGTGTTTTATGTTCTGGTGGCCCATTTTTCCTAATTCCCAATGACAAGGATGTCTTATATTTAAGGTCATCCTTTCACCAAAACGTGGTCCATGCATTCCACCTCATAAGGGACAATCCTGCTTCAAAGTCCACCATTCCATAATGTATATGAAAACTGTTTGCAAGTGCTTACATTCCCAATAAGAAATCTCCTCCTGTAATTTTATCATGCCCATTCCACCAGAGCAGTGAGATTTTCCTGAGCATTTCAGCACCAAGCCTCTGTAGCCCAGTGTAAGGCTGCCGCATGGTCTTTGGTTCATATTTTTTTAAAGTTTTACTAGGTGGACTACCGAACTTCTGGTGATACAGCTTTTGGCTGCAAGGCTCTCGAAGCAGCTCTCTCAGGTTAGGTCTTCTGATCCTTGTTGGGCCTGTTGCCAAGAATTCTGTTTGCCTCATTATTGCCCACCCTTCCTGTTTATTGCTTGGGGACATCTCATGATGTATGAATACTCCTGAACTGTATGATTAAGATAAGAGGAATTTAGACTTAACTGTACATTCCATATTTTGGAGTACAGTACAGGACACCCTACCTTTTCATTCCTTAGTTTACCCTGTAGCTTGATACAAAACTGAGGACTCAAAGTGGGGAGGGGGGGGGGGCACTCATTGGGCATGTCTTCTAAAGTTTACCAGTGTCCAACCACCTGAAGGTACATACTTATTATAACCCATGGTGTATGAATTCTATGCTTGTGCCCTGTACTGTACTCCAACATATGGAATTTACAGGTAAGTCAAAATTCCTCTTTTTTTTTTGTGTCTAACAGTGCGTGGTTGTAGCCGGACACATTTAGCTGTAACATTGGGAGACTGGAGCGATCCTTTGGATCCAGATGCTGAGGCTCAGGTGTTATATCGACATCTTCTATTAGTCAAGGACATGCTCAGGTTTGCAAATGGTTCTTCTCATGCACACTATAATAAAACATGTAATTTCATCATTGTTTGCATTTTCTTAAAGGATCTTTAGTTTTTATTGATATGTGGTTGCCTTCCTAACACCTAGTCATATGAGGTAACTGTTTAAAATATCTTCTTCATATTTTAAACCACTAGCCTTGGCATATGATATGCCTACTTTTTAATAGGAACAAGTACCTGGATGGTGCAGATGGTGTGGCCACAGGGAAAGCAGAAACAAGAGGTCCTACTGAGAAAGGACTTGAAGGTTCAGTATTACTACTGCAGAATAATATAATCATTGTGAAATTGTATAACATGACCAGTCTAGCAATTTATTTCTATTTTTCATTTTTTCCTTTTTCAGGCCTGATCGCTTCATCTGCAGCAAGGCGTTTGCTAACTATCATTGAGGACTTGCAAAGAGCACACCAAGTCTTTGAACGTAGGGAAAGGGAAGAGGCTCCTAATCATAGTAACTGTATCTAAAACAGACATGGTGACAGCTTACACATCCAGACATGTTCTTTTTATTGCTGTACACATATGGCCATTTTTCAGACTTTTGTATTTTTTGTTCCAAAGGTCAAAAAAATAAATAAATAAAACCAACAAAACAGTTCACTATGTCATTTTTTTCTGCAATTAAGAAAGCCATTTATTCCCCGAAGTTGATGTCAGCAGTTTCATGCCTTGGTCCCTAAATATCTGAGTTGAGTTTGCTTTAAATAGCAATATCTATCACAGAATGAGCCTTCTTTAGCTTTTTATAGAACCTTTCTACAACTGCCCTAGCTGATCTTAATGAAGGTGACTTGTAACATTGAAAATAATAGCTTGTCTCAAAGGGAGTTTAAAGGTCATGTCAAATGATTCTACATTCAAATAACAGTGCATATATCTAGCACATTAATTAGAAAATCTTCGCAACCATTCAGAATTGAGCTACCACGTATGGCCTTTTTTTTTTAGCAGGATCCAGCCCTGATTTTATATCTGTTGGAGGCCAGTGTCCAGGTGGACAGTTGAATAAACAGATTGGAAAACCTGGCCCCTTTCACTGTGGTTCCCCACTGAAATAGGTGGTGCCAATAATGCTCACCTCCTGTGCCTTCCCCTCTCTCTGTACATTTACATTCTACCAAGCAATAAAGTTTATGGGGCAGCTGGGCTTTGGTGGTACCTGATGTTGCACATGTGTAGAAATCTCAGAGTTCTATGGACAACCTAAAGGTCTGTGTTGGTGAGTTTTAGGCTTGTGTCAATGGCATCAGTTTAACATTATTTTAAGACACTTTGGAGATCATTGACAGGTGCATTTGACAGTAGCCTTTGACCTCCTCCTGACCTGTATTTGATCTGTTTAATTGGGTTTTTGCACTCCTACAGACTTGAATGGCAATGGAAAATCCATTTGAAGTGAATAAAAGCCTGTTAAGACAGGCCCCTAAAGCCCAACCCCAGGATATCAGCACTCCCACCCCACTCTAAATAACCGCTGGTATGGAAAAAAAAACCTATCCAAATTTCCATTAACTTACCTGAAGTCATGGTCACGAAACAATCTTTCTTTCTTTTTCTGGTTATCCACATAACTGCCTGCACAATGTGGACACCTCCTATTGGTGAAGGTGACCCTTGCAGTGGCCGGGTCCTCTCTTATGGGCTCCAGAGGCAGGAGAACACACAGGACTGGTACCAAAGAAGATAATGGGCAGGGAAAAATGTCTCCAAGGCAGGAAATTAGCTTGGCTCATAGAGGAAACAGCGACTTTGATTAATTGATGTAGACTGTGCTATTTAAATATTATTTTTGCCTGAAATTGGGCTTCAAGCTGCCCATAAAGAGGAAAGTAATTTCCTGAATCTACACCTTACCTGCCTACAGCCTGAAATTGATAGCCAATTTTGACAGACATGTGAATTTACAGTAGCATGGGTGCTAAATAGGTGGACAACTCTTGTGCAATGTTTTGGATCTGTAACCGCCTCAAAAGGTTGGCCAATCCCTATACAATAATCAGCCTATATCTGGGGTTTTTTTTAGGGACGCTTATACATATGCATGGTTTCCAATTGTCATGTACAAAAGAAATGATAAAAATAAGGTTTACATGAGTTTTAACTAAACTGTAGTTTGAGAAAAAAAAAATCCTAAATAGGGCAGCACATTGGCTAAGTGGTTAGCACCTAGCAGCACTAGGGGCATCGGTTTGAATCCCAACCTTGGCACTACCTGCCTGGAGTTTGCATGTTCTCTCTTTACCGACGTGGGTTTCCTTCGGGAACTCTGATTTCCTCCCACAGTCCAAAGATATGTTGGTAGGTTAACTGGCTCCTGTCTAAATTAGCTTTAGTATTGTGTACTGTATGTATGAATGTGAGTTAGGGACCTTAGCTTGTAAGTTCCTTGAGGGCAGGGACTGTTGTGAATGTACAATATATATGCATAAAGCGCTGCGTACATTGACAGCTCTCTATAAGTACCAATATGAAATAAAATAAATAAATGTGCATATTTAAATGTTCAATGAAAGTGCTTTAACATTTGAAAGATACAGTATAGTGATATCTATATAAACATATTGATCATATTATTGAAAGGGACTTGTTCTGTAAGTAGCTTGGTCTTTTAGGTGATACTTTTTAAATATCTTTCCCAAAATGTTGTCTACATAATTATCTTACACCAACCTTGTCACTACATACAGGCCTATTACAACTGGGGATCAAGTGCGTTGACCTGAGGTTAACATAAGACAATTTTTGGATATCGGTTTGCTCCTGTAACTCCTCCTGTAAGCCCCTGGGCACACAGTAAAGGTCATCAATTAAAGATGGGAACAAGTACTACCTAGTACGTTACCCTTTAGTCCCCATTGCAGTGGGATAAAATGGCATTAGCAGAAGACCAGTCACAGGCAAGAACATGTAAATAAAACCCGTACTGAAAAAAACTACAATTGCTGGCAACCTTCTGAAAATGCTGATTGCCTGTCTGTCTCTGTGACTCCCCCCCCCCCCCCCCCCAGTCACTGAATTGCAACAACAATGCATCAAGTAAAGTAAACTAATGTGTCTGTCATCAGAAAGTTCTGAAGCCTTTGGATTAGCATGACTGTCTAGCAATCTAGCATAAAGGAGGTCATATTTGGCAGTACACAACAGGCAAAATCTAATAAAGGCCTGTTAATGCAAACAGTGAGACACTGCAAGTGTGCTAAAAGCATAAAGTCCACTCAGTGTACCTTTTTCTGAATTTTAGGTAATTTATTGTAGGCTTGCTTCGGCAGAATCCTCACATGCGCTGCTGGGTAGGATTATTGCTTGTCATACGATTCTTTGCTTTGCAAACCTGATTTCTTGTTCTGTCCAAGCGCTAGCAATATACCTAAAGAGTGCAGGCTTAAGAATGTCTGCATGGTCATCTGTCTCAACAAGTGGTTTACCAATTTACGGACGGAGGAGTTTTAACCAATGGAGAGAATTGGTGACATCTGTACTTTGTCTAGTAGTCTCAGCAGTTAGGCCATGTCCCACGTAAAGTATGCTTTTAAACTTTCAGCATATTTTCTTAGTATGCACCATTTTTACCAAGTTTGAATAATCACTAGTAGTTTGTTATAAGGCTTTTCCACTGTCAATATAAGAAACCAGTTTACATAATAAATATGAATTATTTCCTCTCCTTGAAATAATTTGGAAATGTTTTTTAAAGTTGTATCACTGTGCTTCAGTGTCTCTGTCTTTAGCATATGGTAGTTGTAAGCTGCTATTGTCTATATCAGCAGGACATTTCTGCACCATCTATTAGTCAGTGTTGTGATATTACAAAGGAACCTTGGGATCTGAAAACCTGAAACTTAGCTGATGTCAAGACTTTATCATTTCTATGACTGCTGACTTGTTCTGTCTCAAGGGCTGTTGCTTCAATATGCTATATATTTACCTCTTATCTGGTGTAAATGTAAAAAAAAAAAAAAAAAAAAAAATGTATGTATTTCAAAGTCATGTAGCAACTGAAAGTTATTAAACATATAACTCACATACAGATGAATTCCAAATGGATTTTATTCACATAAGCAAGGACATGCCGAGCGCAAATAGGATATGGGGGGTGAGGGTTGCTCCATGCACGTCTTCATACTCTGCACTTGTACATCTTCCTGGATTACAGCCTTTTTTTTTGGCAGGAAGGATTGAAGCTCTCTTCTTGTGCTTCAAAGACCAAAAGATAACAGCCTCCTTGCCACTCTATGCGTGATCTCAAAACAGTCCCTTAATGGACACTAATATCTGTGTTGAATAGTATCCTAACAGACTGAAATACATTTGCAAGTAATAACAATCCAAAACCAATCAGACCTCCTTACAAAATATGTAGAACACAATCCTCATGAAATAGTTTGGTTTTTGTTTGTCAGCTTCTCAACTTTTAGTCAACTAAACATTTTTATTGGTGTAGTAAAACATATTGTTCAGTTACAGTTACATGTAAACAGCATGATTTTGATAAAAAAATTTGGGAATGCAATATAATTAAGTTAAAAGATCTTCTGTTTCTGCATGAGTTTCCAAGCCTACCATGGTTTTTAGACAGGGTGCCAGTCTCCATGTTGGATTTTTTTTATTTGTTTTGGGTTTATGAGGGCTATCATTGCTCATTTTCTAAAAATGCTAGTTGCTGGTTACTATGCTTAAACAGTGGATTTCATTCTTGTAGTGTCACTGACATGGAGCAAACTTGTAGATCACGAAAGTCAGAGTAATGTCTACATGGGCTTTGGGCATGTCTTTGGGCCTGTTCCGGAGTCAAAGTATTAAAGCCAGAGGGTAAGAATGACAGCCTCTGAGGAATTATTTCAGGGAAGTCTTGTCTTTGTAGTATCAAGTGAGGGGAAGAAAGCTAGTGGATAGCCCTTATCCCCACAAGACACTACTTATACCTTAAATCTTGTTTTTGGGTGGACTGGCCATTTAAATGGGCTGTAGGGTTACGCTATATTCTTATTAAAGCTGAACTTCTGGCAAGTTGCTAAATACACAGTTGAAATATATATGTGTGATCTATTACCTACCAATAGATTTGTGATTTTGTGTAGTCAGTTGTCCGATTTAGGAAACCCTGCCACACAGGACAGAATGGTCCTTGACCTTCGTTACAGTAGCAGCATAACTTGGTAAAGAACACTTGTGAACACAGACCCCCAGACTGCTTAATGGACAGTGAGGGAGTAGCAGTGGTGAGGAGGTGTCCCTGTTTATGCATCTTAACGGCATAATCACAGCACAGGTGTACTGCAAGCAAAGTCTGAATGGCTGTTTTGTATTCTGTCTCTTTCCCACTTTGAGTGCTGCTGTAGAAGAAAAATAGAAAGCTCGGAAAATAAAAATCAAGTATCAACACTAGTTTAATTATTAATTTTAATTAATACATACCCACAACTATTTGTGTTATGATTGCCTGCAGTTCACCTTTAAACTGTTATAATGTATAATTTTATGTTTTGCTATAATTATAATTTTATGTCAAGACACTTCGCTCGCATCATGTTCTTTAAATAGGATTGTGAATGATAGGGAGATTAGTGCCTGCCTTACAAAAAATAATCCTCATCATAAATATTCCTTGAATCAACCACCTGTAAAATGTGGGTATGGTCAGTGGCTTACAATCCCACTTTAGAACTCAAGTTGGCCATACAGTAATATATATTATTATTATTTTTTTTTTTTTTCAGCCTGCAGTCTGAATGTAAAAAAGTGAACAGATTCCTCCATCCACGCCATACAGCACGAATGGCTGATGTCCTCTATTGTATTCTGACAGTGGAGGCTGTCCAGAATACCCGAACAGCACCTGTATCTGATTGTATGCAGTCACTGTTCAGCCAACATTTTTCCACCTTGCTCCTTCGATTTTTCCTTGGAAGGATGTTGGACGAGAGGGGACTGTCAGGGCCACCTGCTAAGCAAACTTTGGCTGGTTCATCAGGAAAGGGATGAATTGTGACCAGTGTATAACTGCTTTAAGCTTCTTTGTAGTGTTAGCCCTTCCCAGCAGTGCTGAGGCAGAGGGCTTGTTAGGGATGGTGCTGCCAAAGGTGCTCAGAGAACTGAGTAGGCATTTATGGAAGCAACTCTTAACAACTAGCCCTATCAGCACTGCTGATCAGTTATGAGGTTGGCTTTTAAAAAAATTAGGCTGCTTTCCTGTAAAACCTAAAATGGAATTGGGGTGAGAAAAAGCTCCTGTTTAAGGTAAAGAATTATAATAATGCGTTTTAATAGAAATGCACAGATTGTAATTGTACATTAGGGCAGCCAGATTTGTCCCTTAGAAATACAATCTCTGCTAACCTGTACCGCACAAGGTTTCAATCACGATAAAGGCTTGTGGATTGTAAATCTGTACTCATCCCTCTCTGCGCATAAGGCTTCACTCTAACCTGCAGAACATTTTAGGTTAGTATAATGATCACTCGTGTTTACTTTATTTAGGGCCTCTAAATAGCGACTTATCAAGACATTTGCCCTACCGATACTGAGAATTTAAAGTGAACCTGCGCCCAGATCGTGCATACTAAAGTATTCTCATATTCAGAACAAGTAGTAAAATCGCTTTAAAACAAGCCTTCATTCATCTCTGTATCTATAAGCATTGTAAAGAAATACATTTTCAAAATTCACATCATAGGCACTGTTTTTTATGAGAACAGAATCTTGGCAAACACACAGAAGGTGAGCTGGTAGACACCAACTAAAACCAAATTTCAAAATAAAGCATGTACACATGGATGGATGGGTGAGTTTGCTCAGAATATTAGAATAGAAGCAGGGCCAAAGCTCTTTTGGTCCTGCTTCACCTGGGGGTAACAGGAGTGTACTTTGTTCTGCATTCCTGTGACCCGTATTCAGCTGACACCGGGCCAAAGCCTGCTGTTAGCTGAAGTCACGCAGCCTGGAGAGATCCTTACTATATTGTCAGGATACACCCAGATACCTGGACCAGTAGCTAGCTCTGCCTCACCGCACTCCGCTGAGAGCCTTCTCCAGCTGCTTTCTCCCCCTCCACAGCCTGGCGTTCCAGTGAGCACTAACAGTCACTGGCTCTCTGCTCACTGAAGACCGAGAACTAAGCGATCTGTTCGCTCTGTTCTCAGTAAAGAGGTGGCGAGGGATTGATGCTGCATCCACCTAGGTTGGAATGGTTTATTTTTTATTTTTTGTTTGCTTTTTTTATACCCCACACTTCTCTTTTAATTAAATAGTGGTTTCAGTTTGTGGTGCACAGATACAATTGATTTCTGCTCCCCTGCAGTAAGAGGGCAATTGGGGGAACACACTTAGGCTGGCTATGCATAGCTCCACATCTGCAAGTGATGCAAGAACAATTGCTTGTCATAATGGGTCAGTGTTTGGCATTGCTTACCATTAGAAATGTATACAATGTCAGAGTATACAAACAATTTTGTAGGGTCTTTCATGTTGGATATAAAGGTTAGTGGTGTCCCCACGGCATTTATGGGTGCATTTTGTTAATCTGACAGATCAGATCACAAGCAGCTTTAAAGTGTGTGGGGTCACTTTAATTACGATGTCCGGTGAGTGCTTTCTGTATTGTGGCAGTACACTGCTATACAACCACAGAGCACTGAGTACTAAGGAAAAAAAAAAAAAAAAAACATTCTTGACGCTGTTTTTGTCATGCTCACTAGTCACTGTGGTTTTAATTCTAGTGGCAGGATTCAGAGTCCTGTCATATGTAGAGGAAATGCTCCCATTGAAATGTGAAAACACCATGGAGATTCTTTTAGAAAAACACTTTTTAGTTTCATCATCATTTTGTTCTGACCGATACAATGAAAAAAGTTTTTTGCATATCTAGAACCTGTTGGGCATTTTACACTTGTAAAAGGAAGCATTCTGCTTGAGAACAGATACCATTGGGGTCCCTTTTGGAACCCTGGTTAAGAAACAAAATGCTTCTGTGTACCCCCCCCCCATCCTGCTTTTACTTCTTTATGCTTTTTAACAAAGTGGTTACATTCTTCAAATTTGGTCAAACCCTATCCCCAACCTAGCTGTCGTGGGTCGCAGAGCAATGCTTTGTTACAGCACATATAATTGCAACTCTATGTGTGGCAGTGTAGTGTGGTGCAGGGAGCTGTGCTTTGTAAAAATGCATACATGCTGCATTTTTACACACCGCACACCACCACAGATGTCTGAACATCTGCCCTTACGTTGATCTATGCAGTTCAATAGATATAGTGTGAATAAGATCCTAAAGTACTTTTCCCATCTTCCTAGGTGCTCTGTAATGCTAGCTCCAACTACAGTCAGGGTTCCCTCATCCCATTGCCGGGACAAGGTCATCTAGAGCCCAGGGCGAACATGCCAAATTGCACCCCCCCCAAAGATGTATGAGCATGGTGTCAGCAACCCCCCCCCCACCCAAACAAAAACGAGCACTAATCTGCATGCTTACCCCTAAACATAAATTCCCCACTCCTCCCAATTAAAATCCGCCCCCTGCTGAAATACCCTTCCCAGCATGAATCTTTGCCCCCCCCCCCCCCAATAAGCCCCCTATATGCCTCCAGCTTCGGTCCACCCTATAAAAAAATTCCCCCTCCTAGTACATATCCTCTACCCCTCAAATCTCCCCTCTGAGCACAAATCCCATTCCCCCCTTGCGCAACTTCTCCACAATCTCCCCCAAATTCCCCATCCTGGCACAACCCCCCCCATTTCCCCTCCTAGCAGAAATCCTAACCCCAAAAAAATCCCCTCACCCTCCCTTACCATATTACCTTTTCTAGCACAAACCCAACCCCCCCCCCCCCCCCCAAAAAAAAAAAATCCTCTCCTAGCATAAATCTTCCCCCATCCCCTTCCCAACACAAATCCCCTCAATTCACTAATCCTAGCACACCTCCCCAAATTTCCCCTTATAGAACAATTCTTATCCCCTGCAAATCCCCGCTCCTGACACATTATCCCTCCCCCCAACCTCCTTGTGGTGCCCCCCCCCCACCTCACATGATACCACAGTGCCCAGGGCAGCTTCCCCTCCTGCCCACCCCTTGCCCTGGGTCACCCCCTTGCAGTTAGGAAGGAGACGGCAGCTTTGCTAGGGAGTGCCTGTCTGTGAGTCCAAGCACTTGTCCGATGCAAACATCGGCACAAGCAATGCAGAGGGAGGTGAGGCTGACATATCTACTTTGTCCAATCCGAAACTGAATACTGTAAAAAAACAAAAACAAAAAAAAAAACGACTTTCTAAAGTATAAAATAGCTGCCAGGTTCAGTCTAAATATATTTTTGATCAAATATAGGGAACCTCAAAAGAATGGTTTCTCCACCTACCATAGAGGTACAATAAGGAAACGCTAGAAGCCTGGATTTTGTATAGAGTATTCTATGATATGACAATTAAAAATTATATTACAAAACAATTTAACAAATTAATTTCAACAGAAAAGAGGCAATGAATTTGTATTTTTTATAAATGGATATATTTGACAAATCTGCTACATTTTAATAATGAATATCCAGATTGCCTTTACTTATTAACATGGTGCAAAGATGTGCAGTAACCTATACCAGCTAGAAATGTTTCAACAAATAAATCTAAACAGATATATTAAAACTGTTTTGGATTGGCTGCCATTGGTTACAGCACACCACTCACCTCTACACTATATTATATACAGTAATCCAATTCTGTTTCCCAGCATACTGTCTCATTTTGTGTATTCCTTATTGCTCTACACGCATAGCCTTGTAGTAATATAGCCATAGCTAAGGTGAACAAATGTGTATATATATCACTAATTTGTGTAGCACACACAGACACAACATGTACTTTGGTCAGGCAAAAGATGAGAGACAGGAGGCTGCTCTGGGTTTTGGCTTTGAAGTAGTAGTAAGAAGGATGCTAAACACTCATATCGGTTTGTTAGAATGGTCAAGGCATTATATCCTGCCATTGACCAGGACTAAATGCCAACCAGGACATAAATGGTTTATACAGCATATTAGTCTAACACCCAAAGTTCCGCACACCTTGGTGAATTAGTGCTGCTTCTCCCATGTTCATTGAGTTAAAGCAACTTGTTTCATTCAGATTGCCTTTGTTCCAGTAATTTCATGCTTTGTAGAGTGATTCTTTGCTATTTGCACTGCCCATGAGGCCTGAGATGCTGTGAAGAGTGCTTCCATGCATCACTGAAATAAGAAAGATGTTAAACATCTCCAATTTTCTGCAAAAACATCACACATTTGCCCTTTAAATAATCAAGGCAGTATGGTGGAGTCTCCACTTCTGGTAGGATGAAATCCCCTGAAAAAGAAGGGGCAGTACTGAGCAGGGCAAAGCTGATAAGGCTCTGAGCCAGCTGCTGGGCCTATGTGTATGAAAGGGTCCAGCAAACTGATTACTAAAGCCGGTCTTCAGTGACCCCCTGCAAAGTAAGTTCAGCTAGCACATTGTCCAAGTATTTGGGATCTGGATATCCATGCCCTGTAAGGTTTGATCCAAATTCAGTCTTATGATGAATCTCATTCCATACCACTGTGTTAGATTCTCCTGTCGTGCTGGAGGTACCAATGGAAAATATCAGGCGACGATCCCATGCTGCTACCAGCATGCGTAATACCTGTAAATCAGAGCATATTTTAAAATACAAGCAGACCTAAAAGCAATGTTATGACTCTACCATAGGGCTAGTTTTGTGATGCTTGTAAGACATGCGAACATCTGAGTACTGGAACATTTGTAATGACAAAAACAACAGTTCGTACAGGATAAAATACACACATACTTTGAAAGCTCACATAACTGATGACTAGATACCAAGCCAAACTCTGCTTTTTTTTTTTTTTTTAACTTGTCAAGGTTGATTTTGGAATGTCTTGAATGACCTCCCTCTCTAATTTTCAAAATCTTCTTCCTTTTTACATGCTCTGCCTCCAGACCTTTGGATTGTACACTGACCTCATAAATTCTAACAAGCCTTTTGCAAGGTATGGTTTAAAGTAGATCTAAACCCAAGAACAAAAATGAAAAATATCTTGCCGCTTACCAGTTCTTAGATAAGGTGGCTGCATCTGTATTTTTTACAGAAAAATGCATGTTGATCCTGCCAGAAATCCACTGCCCTTGTAACTTCAAGTATACTTTACAAAAGTCTCAAAGTGTATCAGCCTTCCCAGATATATATTCTGTGAACTACAAACTCCCCCTCTATGTAATGGAGATAAGAAGAGGGGGAGGTGCTCTTCTTTAGATACAATGCAATTTGTAAATGTTGTCACCAGTGTTGGGTGAACGTTTCAGCCCGAGCACGAGTTCAGGTCAAACACTGGCTGTTCGCCTGTTCTGCAAACACCCAAATTGGGATGTTCGGCCCACCGAGCGCCCCACAATTCAGTATGAACCGCACAGTGCATTGGAAGCCCTGATTGGCTAAACCAATCTGAGCACAGAGCACTGTCAGAGCCATGACTGGAGAAAGTAATGATGACTGTGCCCAATCATGGCTCAATGCTCATAGACCCACCCCACACTATAAAAGGTTCCTTCCCAGAGCAGCCATTTGCAGTGTGATATTGGAGTGGAGATAGATAGAACAGGGCTCTGTTCCTTGCTACGAGCCAGTTAGTGTTCTATTGTAATTCTATTGTGAGTGTAAAGTATCAGTGCAGTGTGACTACAGTGATGCAGCGTGAGTGTAGTGTGACTGTTCATTTTTACTGTAGTGTCAGTTTAGTGTTTTCAGGGCAGGTTACCTGCAGTATATTGAAGTGTGTCAGTGTAGAGTGTCAGGGCAGTTTTACTGCAGTATAGTAGTGGGTCAGGGCACTGTTACTGCAGTATATTGAAGTGCCTTCATGCACGTTTACTGCAGCATATTGAAGTGCGTAAGTACACTTTAACGGCAGTATATTGAAGTGCATTAGTGCACTTTTACGGCAGTATATTGAAGTGTGTCAGTGCACCATTCTGTCAGTATATTGAGTTGCATCAGGGTACTTTTAAGGCAGTATACTGAAGTGCATCAGTGCACTTTTACAGCAGCATATTGAAGTGCGTCGGTGTGCTTTTTATGGCAATATAGTTAAGTGTGTTAGTGCACATTTCCCTCAGTATATTGAATTGCATTTGACACATTTCAATATACTGCAGTAAAAGTGCACTAACACCCTTCAATATACTGCAGTAAAAGTACTCTAATGCACCACAATATACTGCAGTAAAAGTGCACTGGGTACTTTTCCTGCAGTATATTGAAGTGCATTAGTGCAGTTTTATTGCAGTATATTGAAGTGCATTAGTGCTTTTTTACTGCAGTATACTGTAGTGTCTGTGTAGTGTGTACTCAATTTAAAGTGCACAAAACACCACTTTTCATTGATTAAAGTGCATCCAAGTATACATTTATGTAATAAGCCCCCCCATCATGTCTGGGAGGCCAACGGGGAGAGGCAGCCATTCTCATGGCACTGTGGAGAGGCTAGCAGCGTCTGTGTCCACAGGCAAAGGTGGATATGGTCTGTCCTTAGGCAGGGCACCATTTCCCTTGTTTAGTGATGTTGCCTGTGCTATCCAGCCACAGCATGCAGAGGAGGTGGTGGACTGGCTTACTAAACCATCCTCATCCTCTATCACCTAAACAGAGACTAGTGCGCAGTCCACCGCAGCTGCCAGAGCAGCTTATTCTGCCTCCTTGTCCACAACTACTCCTGCCATAGCACTAGCTTTAGGCATGAAGTCAGCTAAGTTATTTGAACACAGCATCAGCCACTTGCTCCTTGATGATGCACAGGCAATACTTGATTCTGATGTTGGTTCTGAGGGTGAGGAAGGTAGGAACATGCGCCTACAGAGAGGGAAAAACACTTGAAAACAACAAATTGGCAGTCATATTCCCCCAGTCGCAGTGTATTTCCAAGTTGGCTCCAGTGATGATGAGGATGGGTTCACTAATTTGACTTGGGTGCCGGAGAGAGCAGAGGAGGAAAGTGAAGGTGAGGAACAACCCCAATGAGGCAGCCATCATAGAAGAGTAGAGCGTAGAGAAAATCCACTCAATTCCTTCATATTGTAGAGCTGTTATCTCCCGGCCCACTTCCCACAGCTCAGCTGTTTGGCCCTTTTTAGCACATGTGCAGCCAATCACACTGTTGCAATTTGCAAACTTTGCCGCAAGCACTTAAAAAAACACCAGCCATTTAGGTACCACATGCTTGACAAGGCATTTAACCTCCTACCATTTGGCCTGTTGGCAAGAGAACCTGAAAGCCACACTAAAGGGACGCAATTCTGCTCCACCTCACTCCTTACCTTTCAGGTCTACCCTTGCTATATCTCATGACCTCTCAGCAGCCTCCACTGACAGGGATGATTATATAGCATAGCAAAGGGTGATACAGGTCCTTGCAGCACATCACCAGCTGTAGACTACAGCAGGCAAATTTCTCTGCCCCAGCTGCTGCAGCATTAAACAATACAGTCACTGCCACATGCCAAGCATCTAAATTCAAGCTTGTATTAGCTGCTGGCTTTACAACTCCTGCCTTCCCTTCTGGTGGATTCTGCACAATGTGCTGTACTACAATTTCAGGTTCCTAGTCGCTAATTCTTTGCACATAATGCCATTCCAGCTCTGTACCATCA
Organism: Pelophylax lessonae; assembly: GCF_965119305.1. Lineage (NCBI taxonomy): Eukaryota > Metazoa > Chordata > Amphibia > Anura > Ranidae > Pelophylax > Pelophylax lessonae. Next base: position 306,624,887 of record NC_138768.1, read on the forward strand.
TGTGGAAGGCAATGTTGTGGCATCATTGGGCAATACAGTCAGCTGCAAGGTCCACGTTACTGCTGACACGTGGTCCAGCAAGCATGGTCAGGGACAATATATTTTGTTCACAGCACACTGGGTAACACTGCTTGCAACTCGGAAGGATGCAGGAAAGGGCCCAGTGCTGCAGCTTGTTTTGTCTCTATACAGCTGGTGATGATGATGTATGATTTGTCAGGTCCACCCCCTTCTCTATGCACTCCTCTGCTGAATTGTCCTCTGGACAACCAGTAGTACCCCTTAAGCGTTCAAAGGGGCTATTCAATGAGTCAGACTAAAAGATGCCAATCAGTGCTTCAGCTGGTTTGTCTAGGGGACAGGAGCCAGAGCAGAGATTATTTCAGCTCTGCAGGGGCAGGCCCAGAGGTGGTTAAGGTTCTGCCAGCTGGAGCCAGGAATGGTGGTGTGCGATAATGGCAATAACCTCCTGTAACGACACCCCAAATATAACAGGGGTTACAGTCGTCTAGGATAATCCGCTCCCGAACACCAGGACAGCTATCGACCACTCCAATCCGCCATACATGAAGCCCATCATTAATTCCCCCCCAAGTACGAGACAAGGCTCTGTAGTGAGGTTCGATCAAGAGTAACTCTCTTTTCCTTTATTGAAAGAAACACAGCATTTATATATACTTTGAGAATACCACATGAACAATGACTGTGTAATTACCTCCCTTAGTAGACAGCCAGGTGAGCTCATTAACATGCTTATCAATAGTCTCAGACCCAATTAACATACTGTCCTATTTTAGACAAAAGTACATTCTTTAGGAGGGGCTGCTGGAAACAATCCCCCCCCTCTCTCTGCAGCTAATACACATGGATTAGCAGACACTGTGTCTCTCCTATTTCCTGGACGCCCAAATTAGGAGTTGCACTTCCTGTGCCTTACAGTGTACAGGAATAAGGTAGATCTCCATATTTCCTGAGAGATATGGGTAATGCATATACTGTCCCATTTGAAATGGTCCAAACCATATTCTCAGTGTACACCACCCTCCCGGTCACCCTGCATCCATAAAAGATGCAGGGCGGCTTAAACATAAGAAAGCCACACAAGGCTGGACATTGTGTCTCCCAGCCTCTTTAAAGAAATTGGGGTCCACAACCCCCATGCCCAAAGTGACTCCTGTCACATTTCTCCCCTTTCGGCAGGAGACTAACACAGAAGGAGACCCCAAACGGGTTTACTTCGAAGTTAGTCCGTAGTTCCAGTCCTCCAATGTCTGCAACCACAAAGTACCCCAAACAAATTGTCCGGGACAGAACGTCACTCACCCAGCCAACCTCTGCCTCTCTTGTAGAACATCTCCTCTGTGGGGAAGAAGCATGAACTGGCCCTTCTCCCAGGATTCCTTTCAGCTGCTGGAGAGAGGACAGGGTGGCTGGGCTCACTTCCTCATGCTGTTGGGGATCTGGGCCGACTGCCCAGCCTCCCTGGGGTATACAGGTGGAGATTGTAGTCTCATCCACCTTCTCAGGAAATCCGTCCTTAGTAAGTTGAGGGCAGAGGCCAGCAGCACTCTGCTCTGTTGCCAGCCCTTCTGCTGGGTTGGTGTCATCATTCTGGGACACACTCTGCTGCTGGGAAGGGACCGCCACCTTTTCACCCTGGGCCTCCAGAACTACCACAGGTGTAGGGCAGAGGTCTTGGACCCTCTGTCCAGTTGTCAGTGCTTCTGCTGTAGAAGTTTCTTGTAACTCCACAGATGCTGCCCTTGGTGTTGGACAGAGCTCAGTGACATAAGGCCCTGATGTCAGTGGTTCTGCTGGCAAGTAAACTGCAATGCCAGTGGCCTGGCACACACCTTCCTGGGTCACCAATTGTTGCCTCCAGAGGTCAGCAGCGCTACGCCTGGATGGCTGCTTATCTGCTGTGGGCTCACTGGGAGGTTCCTCCTCAGCAGAAAATTCTAATAAATCTCCAGTCTCTGGAATTGCTGAAAGTCCAGGACACAGACTGGTGGCACATGGGCCCAGTGCCAACACTTTTGCAGGTGATTTATAATCCAAATCATCCTCCGATGGAAAGTCCATTAAATTTGTAATCTGTGGTTGGGGAATGAAGATGGCTTCCTCTTCTCCCATACCTTTATCCTGCTGCTGGACAGACGCATTCCTCCATCCAATCTCATCCTGTGCAAAAACAGGCTCATCCAGGTCAGCCAACACTTGCTGCATCTGCCATAAAACCTCTGTATTTAAAGCTGGGGTTGCAGGTGAGCAAAGCACACTCTTACTGTGCCACATTGCCGAATCTTCAGCCAGGATTTCCAGACTGTCAGCTGGTACTTCTGGATTTTCCCAGGCAAGGGGAGCCCAGCCCTGGCGCTGAACAGAGTCAAGCAGCTGTCTGTAGGCGATCTCCAGCTCCCATTCATGATTGGCTAGAAACTCCAAATCTTCCAGTGCCCAGTCTATATCCATGACATCCATCATCTCTTCTCTATAATCTGCAATTTCCTCAAAGCGCCACTCCGAATCGCTCCCAAAGTCAGGGTCCTTGGACAGCCTCTCTAATAACAGCCCCAGGCCGCCGTAGCCAAAGCCTTCCGTTGGGCTGTCATCCGCTTTCCATGGGCACACTTGGGTCACATACCAATGGAGGGCTCTGTAATCCTCATCCAACCGCATCTCCTCCTGGACCAGCCTGCTTAACTCGGCTTTCCATTCCATGCGGTTGTCTCCCCAAAAATGCCATTCGCACTTCATACTGTGACCAGTACCTTTCCTGGTAGGAGGTGAGTATTTTTCCCTGGCGTCGCTGCTCACAGGCAAGCGCTTCTTTCCAGAGTTCCCAGCGAATTTAATTACCCAAACGTAGTAGGACCTGCGCTGACCCTGGTTCCCTGCGATCTACTGGTATCTCTCGCAACCTCCTTTCGAATTCCGCTTCCATGGCTTGTGTACTCTTGTAGCTGTCCTTCTGGGCTGTGGAAATCATCCCGCCGCTTGCCACCAATTGTAACGAAACCCCAAATATAACAGGGGTTACAGTCGTCTAGGATAATCCGCTCCCGAACACCAGGACAGCTATCGACCACTCCAATCCGCCATACATGAAGCCCATCATTAATTCCCCCCCAAGTACGAGACAAGGCTCTGTAATGAGGTTCAATTAAGAGTAACTCTCTTCTCCTTTATTGAAAGAAACACAGCATTTATATATACTTTGAGAATACCACATGAACAATGACTGTGTAATTACCTCCCTTAGTAGACAGCCAGGTGAGCTCATTAACATGCTTATCAATAGTCTCAGACCCAATTAACATACTGTCCTATTTTAGACAAAAGTACATTCTTTAGGAGGGGCTGCTGGAAACAATCCCCCCCCTCTCTCTGCAGCTAATACACATGGATTAGCAGACACTGTGTCTCTCCTATTTCCTGGACGCCCAAATTAGGAGTTGCACTTCCTGTGCCTTACAGTGTACAGGAATAAGGTAGATCTCCATATTTCATGAGAGATATGGGTAATGCATATACTGTCCCATTTGAAATAGTCCAAACCATATTCTCAGTGTACACCACCCTCCCGGTCACCCTGCATCCATAAAAGATGCAGGGTGACTTAAACATAAGAAAGCCACACAAGGCTGGCCATGGTGTCTCCCAGCCTCTTTAAAGAAATTTGGGGTCCACAACCCCCATGCCCAAAGTGACTCCTGTCACACATCCTGTCAATCCTTAGACAGGAAGAATTGACACATGTGCCATGCCTGGTCCAATAACCAAACAGGAAGTGAGAGGAAATCCCTACAAATTAGGGGAATACATTGGGGACCCCCAGGTCACCAGAACCAGTCCCCATTTGAAGATTTTCCCTCTATTAATTTTCTGGGGACAACCCAAAATTTGAGATTTTCTTTTACTTTTAATGATAATGGTAAACAGGACAAATCTAGAGGGTGAATCTCAATAATGGGGGCCCAGACAGCAAAAAAAACTGACAAGCATTGTAATCCCTCTCCAATCTATCCAAAACTAAAAGAAACAATGTTCTACCTTTAGTTATACTTTAAGGACTGGTAAGCTGCAATATACAGTATATAATGTTTGTTCTTGAGTTTAGAAAAACACTTGTGCGACCTAAAAGTCGTGCAATTTTTGCAGCGATTTTGACTATACTTGAAGCAATGCCTGCGTAATATTGAGGTCTATTGAGGTCTATAGACCTCAAAATGCATCAAAGTCTGACCAAAGTAATTTAGGGACTACTTTGAAGTCGTCGTGGCTTGAAGTCACTTAGATATGAACGGTACTCATTGGAAATCATAGAATACGACATTGCAGTCGAAGACTGAAGAAAATTAAAACTCCTAAATTCAGTGGATTTATTCTAAGGAGCACAAAACTGTAGACTTAATTGGCACAGACTTTTTTTATGACAGTACATAACTCAATGTACTTTCTTTTCAAGATGTCATTATGCTTGGGGCTGTTCAGACTTTTTCATTAATTACCTCAACTTTTTAAACTGCTAAAGAAAAAAAAAATACATCAATGTTAAATGATGGGTTTTCTTTGTAAAATAAAATTCTATTTTCTTTATTATGTCTTAAAAGAGAAGCAAAGACCAAGCTTTTTTTACATGTGGGTCACAGGGAATGCTCTTACAGTTTTAGCTTTGGCAGCATCCTGACACTAACCAACCAGATGTCTGACTGGCAACTGGCTCAGCCTTTTAGTGTGCCACTACCTGTGCGAGTGCTGGAGAGGCAGAGCAGAGAGCCATGACACTCACCTTTCTCCCTTTATCATTATCTGGCAAGTAACAGTGACGTGGAAATCCTCTGGCTGTGAACTTCCGTCCTGGGTTTGGATGCTCAGGCCCCTAAAAATAGAGATAATATTTCATGGGAAAAAAAACAAAATCACGGCATATTCATTATAGTTCCAAATCCTAGGGCAATCAAATCCCACTTCACAAAGGACATAATATAAAAGTGCAAAAGTTTTTAACTTGCTTGTCTTTAGACTCTGGATTCATCTTAAATTTTAATTGTTTTTTTTTTTTTTTTTTTTTTATTTAATGAACCTAATACCATCACGTAAATGTCTACATAGTATCTACAGCCGTGGCCAAAAGTTTTGAGAATGACACAAATAATAATTTTCACAAAGTCTGTTGCCTCAGTTTTTATGATGGCTCCATACTCCAGAATGTAATGAAAAGTGGTCAGATGCCATTCAAATTAACTTAATCCCATAAAAAAAAAATTGTGAAGAAGGCTTCAGGGCACCCAAGAAAGTCCAGCAAGTGCCAGGACTGTCTCCTATAGTTGATTCAGCTGTAGGATCGGAGCACCCACCAATGCAGAGCTTGCTCAGGAATGGCAGCAGGCACGTGTGAGTGCATCTGCACGCACAGTGAGATGAAGACTTTTGAAGGGTGGTCTGGTGTCAAGAAGGGCAGCAAAGAAGCCACGTCTCTCCAGGAAAAACATAAGGGACAGACTGATATTCTGCAAAAGATACAGGAATTGGTCTGCTGAGGACTGAGGTAAAGTAATTTTCTTTGATGAATCCCCTTTCCGATTGTTTTAGGCATGTGGAAAAAAACCTTGTCCGGAGAAGAAAAGGTGAGCACTACTATCAGTCCTCTGTTATGCCAACAGTAGAGCATCCTGAGACCATTCATGTGTGGGGTTGCTTCTCAGCCAAGGCAGTGGGCTCACTCACAATTTTGCCTAAGAACACAGCCAATTCATAAAGAATAGTACAAAAACATCCTTCGAGAGTAACCTCTCCTAACCATCCAAGAAAAGTTTGGTGACAAACAATGCCTTTCCAGCATGATGGAGCACCTTGCCTTAAGGCAAAAGTGATAACTAAGTGGCTCGGGGGACAAAACATTGAAATTTTGGGTCGGTGACCAGGAAACTCCCCAGAGATTAATCCCATTGAGAACGTGTGGTCAATCCTCAAGAGCGGGGTGAACCAAAAACCCCCCACAAATTTTTACAAACTGCAATCATTGATTATGCAAGAATAGGCTGCCATCAGTCTAAATGTGGCCCAGAAGTTAATTGACAGCATGCCAGGTCCTGGAAAAGAAGGGTTAACTGCAAATATTGACTCTTTGCATAAACTTAATATAATTGTCAATAAAAGCCTTTGACACTTATGAAATGCTTGAAATTATACTTCAGTATACCATAGTGACATCTGACAAAAAGATCTAAAAACACTGAATACTTTGTGAAAATTAATATTTGTCTCATTCTCAAAAACTTTTGGCTGTAAGTCCAACTCCAGTAAAAATCTTTTTTTTTTCCCCAAAAGAATGGGAAAGGGACCGAACACCTGTTAGGTTTATATTGATATTATGGAGATTTCCTCTCATTCATCTCAGGGCAGAAAGTGATGGAAAATCTCTCCAGTGGGGACACAGGCTGGAGCAAAAGCACATTAAGACAAATTACTCTTCCTGTCCTGCAGACAACCACTCCCCTTTATTCTCATTCTGTTGTCACAGGAATAGAAAGTGAGGTGAAATCTCCCCAGCGGGGTAATGGATAGCAATAAATACTTGTCAGAAGCATGTACTTTTCCCAAGCCTATGCAAAACTAAAAAAAAAAAAAAAAAAAAATGACTTGTGTTGGGCTACAAAATGCTCCTCCATACAGTAAAGTAAAATGTTAACATGACAAAGCAAAGCATCACATGTGCTGTATCCTTAGAATAATCATATCTGCTGTGTTTTTAGTCACATAGCAAGTTGTGCATATTTCTCTAGCGCTCATCGACAGACGTAGTCCTCGGTGATACACCACCTTCGGGTTATGTTACCTCCGCAGGAGCAGGACTAGACAGGAAATTAAAAAGCTCTGGCCACACCCTAGGGGCAGTCCCAGAGGGTATATCCTCTCTCTCTCTGCCTCAGCAAATCAGTTATTTTCTGTCTAGTTAGGAGTAAGGACCTAGATACCTTGCTGGGATCTTAGGTCCTGGCAAGAATTTTTTCTAAAAGGATTTTTGGACAGCTTTTTTTCTCCAGTGTTCCTGTGAGATCTTCAAGCAAGAAAGCTGAACTGGGCGACGGGCTGGATGTTGAGATCCGGTGGTCACCCCAGTTCAGCCTACGAGCGCGTGCAGGCCATAGCTCCGCGCTGGGTCGGCCGCGACAAAGTCCCATTAAAAGGACTGAACCCGCGAGTTAAACGTCTCGCTGAAACGCCAAAGACCATGAGTCACGGCGTCCGTATCGGTCGACAGCCCTCCCGCCCCGGTGGAGAGGGGTACTGTCAGGAGTTGGTGCCCGCCTGGTTCCGGTATGGTGAGTAGTATGTTCCCCCTTTTTCCCTGACGGGTTTTGTGGTGAACGCGGGCCCCTCTCTGTATGGTAAGAAAGAGTTTCTTTCTATCCTATAACATGTCACAAATCCTCCTACTTTGAGTGTGATTTTATGTGTGCAAAAAGCCAGGAGGCTTGGTTTGGGAGCTAACAATCTATTGTATACATGTTTTTAAAAATGTAATCTGTGGCATTCTGGGAATCTTATGGGTTAAGTATAAGCTACCTACCAGTCAGAAGCCATGGACATGTAGACTGCCTTCCAAGTCAGATCTCCAGCTAATAGCAGGCCTCCCGAATGGCCATGCGGTCCGCCAGGGCCGGTACCGCCAACCACGCCATATCCCCATGCAGAGAGAGTGTTGTGTGCCTGCAGCACACCGCTAGTCAGCACAGGCCGCCGCCATTTTTTTTTTTTTTTTTTGCTGGATCGCACGAGCCGCCATTTTGGCGTAGCCTCGTGTCTCCAGCATGGGGGCGGCCATGTTTTAGGTGATTCTACACCTCGTGGAGCTTGGGGGAGGCGCCGGAAGGCGTGCAGAGGGGCGGAGCCGCCTCCTTTCTTCCTGGGCAGCCAGCCAAAAGACTTCCTGTTTGTCTAAGACAGCGCTGTAAGCTGTTGCAGTTCAACTCTGAACATCAAGTGGTGAGCCTGGGGGTCTATCTCTCTCTCTCTCGATCGATAGGGATCCCTAGCAGGTAACACTAAGGGGTTTTTTTTTGTGGCGCTGAGGGTCAAAAAAAAAAAAAAAGTTTTTTCTTTACTTTGAATTATATCATCCAGGAAGTTACTGGAGTTATTATGGACCCTGCCACACATATTCCCCCACCTGTTTCCCTCGAGGGGGCCTCGGGACCCGCCGGTGTACAGAGTATAGAGTCATTTACAGCAATTTTGGAGTCTATGGTGGCTCGGGTGGAGGCGGCCTGTCAGGGACGGGGGTCAAGGAAGCGACCCCCGCCTACCCCTATACTATCTGACACCTCTGACTCTGATTCAGAGATGGTCACTGCAGTTGCAGGTTCCTCTGCAAAGGCTGTTATCCCAGGTAAAGCCCCCTCAGACAGTGAGGAGGACGCTTCTTCTCCTGCTATAATTCAGGAAGAAGCATTGGTGGACGCACTAGTTGTGGCAGTGCAAGAAACCTTAAAACTTGAGGCTTTACCGGCAGAGGCAACTGAAACAGAGAGGCCTTTTGGGACTAATAAGCCCATCAAGACGGCGAAGGCTTTTCCTGTACCTAAATGTTTTGGAAATCAGATTAAAGGAGAATGGGAACATTCTAAACGTACCTTTACTATTTCCAAGCGTATTGCTAGACGCTATCCGTTTGAGGAATCCATCATTAAGAAATGGACGGTACCACCAGTCGTGGATCCGCCTATTTCCAGGCTGAATAAAGCCACGGTTATTCCAGTGGAGGACACTTCGTCCTTTAAGGATCCGGTGGATCGAAAGATAGAAGCGGAGTCCCGCACTATCTTTTCTCTGATAGGGTCAGCATTTAGACCAGTAATTGTTATTGGTCTAGTTTCCCAGACACTTACAGAATGGGCGAAAATGGTACGCCAAGATCTTAGGGGAAAAGATATTCCCCAGGAGACATCTGATTTGATAGAACAGATCATACAAGGGCTACGGTTTATCTGTGACGCAGCCTTGGACACTACTCCCTTGTTAGGGCATGCATCTAAGTTAGCAGTGATCCTCAGACGTGTGCTGTGGTTAAAATGCTGGTCAGCTGACCTAGGTTCCAAAAAGACTTTGACCAATCTCCCTTTCCAGGGGAATCGTCTATTTGGAGCCAACCTAGATGAAATCATTAAGGATGCCACCGGGGGCAAGAGTACTTTTTTGCCACAGGCTGCAAAAGCTAAGGAACCTCGCAACAAGCGAGGACCTTTCTTTACCGCCCATAAAGGGCGCCCGGCTGGTACTTCCGGGAAAGGCAAGACTCCTCCAGGAGGGTTCAAGAAGGGCTGGTCGGACAAGCAGAGGACCAACCCAGCCAAACCCGAAGTAAAGGAGTACACAGCCTGAAGGTGCGCCCCCACCCGATTTCAGGGTGGGGGGACGTTTTCACCGGTATTCAGGACATTAGATCGAGCATCAACCACTACTACCGGTGCGATTCTTCCCTTCCAACATTTAAGTACAGGAAGCGGTAGTTACCGTTCCCTGTATAGATCTTTTCCTTTACCTTTTCCTAAGATTAGTCCCGATACCTCACAGGAATCGGATCTGATTGACCAGATAGGCCAAGTAGCCTCTAGTCGGGTGACTTCGGTCCCTGAGGTTCAACCAGAAAAGATCACCTTTCCTGATAACTATCAGGTATCTGATAAATGTGTGGGAACAGAAAACGACCAGACTTTCTCGGATGGTCGGGGCCAGATAGCTCTAGGGACGCCTGGTTCAGATCCAATCAGCGCCAGTGGTCCTAGAAATTCTAGGCTGGCCTCTTCAAGCCGGCCTGGCCGACTTGGACATGTTAGTCGCAGACGTTCCGTGGGAACTTCGTCTCAGGGAGTGTCTGTAGTCTCAAGGACCTATTTACCTTCGTGCTTTACAGTCGCTGGTTTTAATGGCCTGGCCATTGAGACCCAAGTACTGAAGGACAGAGGTTTGTCTACTTCAGTCATTCCTACCCTTATTAAAGCAAGGAAAGCGACTTCCAGCAAAGTCTATTATCACACATGGAAGACTTATATTGCGTGGTGCGAATCTTTAGGATTTCCTCCACGTACCTATTCGGTGTCTCGAATATTGGCCTTTTTGCAACAAGGGGTTGAGCAGAAGCTAGCCTTGAGCACCATCAAGGGTCAAGTTTCAGCATTAGCAATATTCTTTCAGAAACCTTTAGCTACCAAATCCTTGGTGCGGTATTTCATCCAGGGGGTGCGGCACCTGGCTCCTCCAGTCCGCGCGCCCTTACCGCCCTGGGATCTTAATTTGGTTTTGTCGGTTCTACAGAAACCTCCCTTTGAAAACATCAGGGAGATTCCCTTGCTTACTTTATCCCAGAAGGTGGTCTTCTTGGTGGCTATTACTTCTGCTCGCAGGGTGTCAGAACTGGCTGCATTATCATGCCAGTCCCCATACCTAGTGATTCATAGGGATAAGGTAGTACTTCATCCTAAGCCATCTTTTCTTCCTAAGGTGGTTTCAGATTTTCATCTGAATGAAGATATTGTACTACCTTCCTTGTGTCCTCAGCCCAAGCATCATCGGGAACATGCGTTGCATTCCTTGGATGTGGTTCGGGCAATCAGGGTATACCTGAAAGCTACGGAATCATTCCGTAAGACGGATTCACTTTTTGTGATCACGGATGGCCCCAGAAAGGGTTTGCCTGCATCTGCCGCGACCATTGCCAAATGGATTAGACAAACGGTGGTACAGGCTTATTCTATTAAGGGTCAGAGTCCTCCGTTCCCTGTTAGGGCGCACTCCACTCGAGCGCTCAGTACTTCCTGGGCCTTTCGCCATCAGGCGTCAGTGGTCCAGGTATGTAAGGCGGCCACTTGGTCGTCGGTACATACCTTTACTAAATTCTATAAAATTGATGTGACGGCATCGGCGGATGCCTCATTTGGCCGCAAGGTTTTGCAGGCCGCAATTTGAGGAGACCGGTGGTCTACCTCGAGGGTTTTTTTCTGTTTGAAAATTTTTTTGTTGAGTCTCATCATTAAGGATGAGCATTGTAAACTTCTAGTTGGCACCGGTTGGGCCTTCTAGATTGGGATTTGATTTCCATTTTCCCACCCCTCAGTTGTGATACTGCTCTGGGACGTCCCGAAGGTGGTGTATCACCGAGGACTACGTCTGTCGATGAGCGCTAGAGAAAAATGGATTTTTGTAAAATCTTACCGTAAAATCCTTTTCTCTTAGCTCATCGACAGACGTAGTCCCCGCCCCTCTGTTTTGGAGTTGGGTTGGGTTAAATTCTCTAAGCACTGCTTTTTCACATAACTGATTTGCTGAGGCAGAGAGAGAGAGGATATACCCTCTGGGACTGCCCCTAGGGTGTGGCCAGAGCTTTTTAATTTCCTGTCTAGTCCTGCTCCTGCGGAGGTAACATAACCCGAAGGTGGTGTATCACCGAGGACTACGTCTGTCGATGAGCTAAGAGAAAAGGATTTTACGGTAAGATTTTACAAAAATCCATTTTTCACCATACCTAAAAAAGCAATGCCTACAGTATTTTCTGAAACTTTACATTCAATTCATAAAATGCATTAGATATCGAGAGGAAATGTAAAAATGCAAGAAAAAAATGGAACATTCAAACTGGCGTTGCATTTTATTTTGAATTTATCATGTTAAATCATGTCTAGTACCTGCATTCCGCTGGGGATATCATACACTATACGAATAGTCTTACACTCCGAGTATCCCGGGAGGGAGTGAGGAATGACATGAAACTCCATCTTCCCTGGAGGCTGCGTACCTGTCTTCTCTCCGTAGATTGCTTTGCAGGTGGGGCACTGCAAGCTGCCATCCTGCAAAGATACCTTTGATAAATATAAAGAAGATCCAACAATTCTTATTCCATGATATCATGTACTGGAACAATAAGCCTTCAAGCTACCTCCTATTCTTCAGAGACACCCAAAGACCCATTGCATTATATGGAAACAGGAAGTGATGATTTCTACACTTAACTAAATACACATGTATCTTTCTATGGAAGCTTCTTATGACCATCACTATATACTAACTGTATACTATGTACACTGTATACTAACATAATTAACAGAAATGCTTTTTATGCTCATACTACAACCTACCTTGTTACCATTATTATACATGGCCACCAGGCACAGCACATGGTACATATGGGTACACTTCCCCAGTTTTCCAACCAGGTCCGAGCGAATCCCTTTGTGAGTCAGGACACCCTCATACCCAGAGGCAGTGACCAGACGCTCCATGCAGATGGTACAGTCCTAAAAAGCCAAAGGAAAACATTCAAATAGAGTTTTGCCCTTCACCCCACCATATAATGTCAAATAACATTTACCCTTGCATAAAGTATTTTCTAATGTAAAAGTTACATATGACAGCTGCCTTGCCAATCTGTGTGAATAGCATAACCATAGCAACTTTGCTTTTACCGTTTGTTACGAAAATACTGATTTTTAAAGTGGAATTCTAGTCAGAAAAGTACGATCCTGCTAGATCACTTTATGATGATGGCCCCTTTTGCAGGTATAGCAAAAACATTAAAAATAAGTGCCTATACTATGTAAAATCCATTAAATCACTGTCTCACCCTGCTCTGCACATGCTCAGTTGCCCTCTATTATTTGGAACTGTGCAGAATTTGTAGAGGCCTATCTGCAGACAGCCTAAAAATTGACTGCTGCTCAGGGGCTCTAGGCTTCAACAAAACAGCAGCCTCCAACAAGAAGAAATAGAAGCAGGGATGGAGGCAATTTACAGCATACACTCATTTTGGTAACATAATTATTGTGAATGTTCCTTGCTAAAGAACATTAGTTTTTTTTCAAGTTGTTATGGGTAAAGTTCCACTTTAAGGCACACTAAAACACAAGGGAAATGTTTTTTTGTGGATTACTTTAAAATACTCTTCCTGGAGTACATTAAATGACACAAGATGAAGCATTTAGGGGTTATGCTGCAGGATTCAGGAGTTTGGACAACCCCTCCTAATCCCATCATGCCTCAGTTTTGTAGCAAATCAATAGGAGGTGTAGATCATAGGAAAAGGAGAGGGGGCTGTTGTATTCTAAGAAAAGCATTTTATTGTAAATGAAAAATAAACATTTCTTAATCATACATTTAAAGAAACTGGAATTATACTGGTACATAGGGACATCGAAAAGCAGTCCAACTGAGATGTGGTCAACACTGCAACAAAAAGCTAATAGACCCATAAGTTGTCATGGTTAAGGGAAGGGCAGAAACCACCTTCAGAAGAAAAAGCGGCCTTGGGCTTTAAAACAACATTGTCTCTGTATAGCACGGGAAATGTTAAGGCCAGCACTACAGAAACTCACCTCGCAGAGGTGACTGCAACGAGGAAGGCAGTGATATGGTAAACAGAGAATAAGGTAAACAGAGGAATATGAAATGACAAATTCATAGGGCTGTTTCTGAAGAACCAACAGGACCAGGCTGAGATCCCATGGTGTCACTGGGGGACATACAGGGGGAATAATGTGAGTGGCACCCTGTACAAAGACCTCCACTAAGGAGTGAGAGGCAAGCAGTCTTTGAAAAAGAACTGCTACCATGTTTCCCCGAAAATAAGACCGGGTCTTATATTAATTTTAGCTACAGAAAACACACTATGGCTTATTTTCAGGGGGTGTCTTATTTATTTACGGTAATTTACATTTATTCAAAAACAGTCATGTCATCATGACGCTCCTAAAGTGGTTGAAACCCTAACAAAAAAAAAATCCCGATCCTTTAGGGCATGATAGACAGCACAGTGTACTGTGTCATTTATCCCTCTCTTTGTTCTAAAAAACCTGGAATAAAACAATAAAATTTTTTAAAAAATGTCCTGTGTCCCCTGTCAGCTCAGGAGTCAGCATTAGGACATTCTGTAATCCCAAAAATAAACCTTGGTCAAAATCAGTTTTGTAAAAAGATTATAGAATGTGCAGTGTGTCTCCTTTTGTATTTTTATAGTGGAAAATACCCTATTTACAGCACCATTGGGTGCTCACATGACCCTCTGGAACTCTTCTTCCTAGCTTTGAGCACTGCAGAGTAAGGGGCCGCTGACGTCAATCGGGAGGAGAGCAGAAGATCTACGGCGGGTCATGTGAGCACCCAGCGGCACTGTAAATAATGTATATTCCACAATAAAGTTACAAAAGGAGACACACTGCATATTATATAATCTTTTTACAAAATGGATTGCATGTTTTTACAATGACTTTAATTGGCCTTATTTTCGGGGTAGGGCTTATATTGCAGCCATCCCCAAAATTAAAGCTAGGGAAACAGGGTAGCATGGAAATTTGAGGAAAAATGTTTAACCAGACCAGACTGAAGAAAAGTCAGGATTCGTCCCACCAACTTTCTGGGATGGAATTTTCTTACCTGTTGCCTTGCACCAAGATAAATATGCTATGCAGGTGCAATGATAGGCTTTGGGAGAAGTCAATTTACTAGCCTTTAAAAGCATGGGGATAACAGATAGAACCCTATCCCTCAGGACCTGGGCTTCAACAAAAAGGCTGTGCAGGCAGAAGGATGGTAAACCAGTCCCTGGAACAAAAGATCTGAATGACCTGGGAGGGCCCATGGAGAAAGTGCCAGAAGTCAGATGAGGTTTAAATACCATGTCTTCCTGGACCAGTTCAGTGTGATAGGGAGGCAGGATTCAGGGAACATGCTGCTTCCACTAATCTTCGCCTCTCTATTTGGCACACTTTACAAGGAGTCTTCAGGGACAAGGTTTCACCAAATGGGTGCACTGTGGCCCTGGACATATAAAACACTCTGTGGCTGACTGCCATGACCCAGTTTCTTTCTCTTAGCTGGGTCCAGGTATGGATTCTGTGGCAATGTTGAGGATCAACCAATCCTGAAGGCTGCAAAACTAGCCCCTTTCGGCTCTGCAGCAACTAAAGAAAATTGTTTAAAAAAGAAAAGAAAATGCTTTGCTTGTCAGAGCAGAGAAGACATAAAAAAAAAAAAAAAACTGGGGCGTAATGGGATTGGGAGGTTTTGTATAAGTCTGTCCTTAAAGCCAGTGTCCAACCTCCTGAAGGCAGAAGCGTAACCCTTATGTACCTTATGGAGAAGAGACGATTGAGAGGGGATATGATATCAATGTACAAATATTGTACTGGCAACCCTAGCATATGGAAAAACCTATTCAGAGAAAGGAAATACAATAAGACACGTGGCCACTCACTAAAACTAGAGGAAAGGCGGTTTAACCTAAAAATACGCAGGGGGTTCTTCACTGTGAGAGCAGTAAGGATGTGGAATTCTCTTCCGCAAACAGTGGTATCAGCAGGGAGCATTGATAGTTTCAAAAAACTATTAGATGGGAACCTTAAAGACCACAACATACAGGGGTATACAATGTACGGTTAACAGCAAACACACACACACATCATAGGTTGAACTGGATGGACTGATGTCTTTTTTCAACCTCACTAACTATGTAACTATGTACCTAAATACTTCATCTTATGTCCCATTCCCAAATTAACCTATTAGATCCCTTATCCTGCACATCTGGACATTCAAGTGCCTGTAAAGGCTGAAGGTTTTTTACCAATGTAAACCTCCAGTGTGCAGATTGCCATTGGCTCCTGCTGCTATCAATCACAGCCAGTGAGGCGGGGGCCAGGGCTGAGCCACGCTCTCTATGTCTTATGGATATAGAGTGTCAGCTAGGGACCAATATGCATGAGTGCCCCCATAGCAAGCAGCTTGCTATGGGGGCACTCAGCAAGGGGGCGGGACCAAGAGCACCGACGGGGGACCCAAGAAGAGGAGGATCGGGGCTGCTCTGTGCAAAATCATTGCACAGAGCAAGGAAGTATAACAGGTTTGTTGTTTTTTTTTTCCTTTACAAATGCTTTCACCTCTTCATCTCCATTCTCCCACTGTATATTGTCTGTACATTAATCCCCTCACCAGTATTTTCCTATGCGCATGACCTGTATGTGCTATATCTAGTCCTTGGTGTGTCTAATTTTCTAAAAGGGGTTATTTTGGAGAAGTTCATATTGTTCTTCCCATTTTTGTTGTAACAGAAAGTAAGGGAAATTTTTTTTCAGAATGTTCAGGTTTTTTTTATTTATGTAGTGAAAAAAAAAAAAAAAACACCAAACAAAGCCTCTATCTGTATTATTAAAATATTTGAAATTCAGTTGGGTTTGGTGTTGTGTGACCAAATAACTGTCACTGAAAGTGTCACAGCACTGAAAAACGACCAGGTAATGAAGGGGTATTACAGAATGGTATTCAAGTGTTTTTTTTACCTGGCGTGCTGACAACATGCATTACATTCTGACCATGTGAGGGTCTACCTGCCTGGATATAAACTGAAAAGACAGCTTAGGAGGAGGGGCCTAATACTTGAAAGTTGCTAGTAAATTGACCTTTCTTTCTAAATCGAAATTGGGAAGAATTTTTCGTTATTCATTGATTTGGATGTAGCCAAATTTATGAAATTCAATAGAAACGAATTACAACGAATCAAAAATAACTAAATGAAATTCAGCCGAAATTCGAAAACAATGATAGAATAAAACAGAATTGAATAGAAAACAATAGAATAGGAGTAAAACAAAACAAAATAGAATATAAAATAAAAGAATACAATAAAATATAATAGAAAATAAGAACAGAATAGAAAATAAAAGACTAGAATAAAATTGAATTTAAAAATAAGGGCATATAATAGAAAAGAATAGAGTAAAACAGAACAGAAAATAAAAATAGAATAGAATAGAAATTGAAGGAATAGAAAAGAGTAGAATCAATTAGAATAGAAGAGAATAGGACAGAAAAAAAACAACCGAATAGAAAAAAATTTAAAGAATTAACTGTCTTCCGAAATGTGATTATGAGCAGAATAAAATTGAATTTGATTTACATTTTTTGAATTTGATTAATAGAACCATCAACAGCTTTAACAACCTAGTTGTTATGCTTACCTCATCTGGTGGAGACTTCACTTTCTGTATGTATCTTCGCACTACCTCCTCCGGATTCTTACCTATTATGTCAGATAAAGATAAATTCAGTTAAAGTATGTTGTTTGGAAGCAGTAATTTCTCTGTAGAGATCTAACACTCTTCCTGCTAAGTCAGAGACCCTGTCGTTTTGCAGAAAAGCTTATGCTCCCTGCTGCTTGGGGAGCTTTAGCTGATTTAGTAGAGAGACCTCTGCTTCCACACACAGAGCAAGGGTCCGTCTCTGCAGCATGCTGACAACGAAGAGATATTTCTACTGTGGCTGAAAAAATTGTAAGACTGTGCACTTTTTTTTTTTGCCTTACCTGCAAGGCAAAGGCATATTGCGCTAGTGTGCATAGCATACTAGCACATTATGTTAAACTTACCTGAAAATAAAGCATTCTAACGATGCAATGTCATCGATGGAGACGGTGTCCATCTATACCCGGTCTTCCTTCTGGGTTCGCGGCTTCAGCTCTGTGACTGGCAAGAGCCACGTTGACGTCACTCCCGCGCATGTGTGTGGGAGCCGCCAGTCAGAGCACATGCGCCGGTGACGTAACTGGCTGCTAGGACAGTAAATACCGTGCTCACGCATGGATGCTCACGCATCCATCAGCTGTCACGCAGAGTCGGTGCTCTGGAGCTCTGGTTTCCTTAGAGGTAGCGG
Source organism: Pelophylax lessonae (assembly GCF_965119305.1). Taxonomy (NCBI): domain Eukaryota; kingdom Metazoa; phylum Chordata; class Amphibia; order Anura; family Ranidae; genus Pelophylax; species Pelophylax lessonae. The sequence goes on from NC_138768.1 coordinate 306,642,584, forward strand.
TGAGTGACCGGCACACGACGGACTACTTATTTATTCTACATGCTACTATTTTATTTCAACATTGTGAGTGTATCTTGTATGGGGGATTGGGAATTTTAATAAAGTGTTGTTTTACGGAATTACACGATGGGTCCTCCCCCTTTCTTTTCCCATACATGATCCGAGGTGTCTTTTGCTGTCTATGCTGAACTGAAGTCCTGATTCCAATATCAGAGTTTGGGCAATCCGGAGAGTGATTACCTGGGATTTGTTTACCACATTGTGGAATTATATCCTACTTAAGGCGTTTTTTTCCCATCCTTTGGTGAGTTTTCACTACCTAGGGGGGCACGTTTTTTGAGGTGTGGTGACGGTGGTCCACCTAGGCAGGAAGCGCCACTGGGTGTCTACGGGCTTGCACTCCAGGATCCTATACAATACATGAACTTTATTATATTCAGCATTTGCGGATATTACTCACCTTGAATGGACATTACTTTGCAAAGAATAACATTTGATGCATTGTTTCTATACATAAGTTACTTCAATTAGCGCTGCTAGTGTGTGTGAGCCTCTTTTAGATTCTCATTATACACCTATTGCTATATAGTTAAAACTTAAAGATGGAAATTGACTTCCTCTTTTAGTATATTTAGCTGATGTAAACCAAAAATTCACTTGGCCTTTAAATGACTCTATAAATCAGTACAATGGCAGGTTTATAGTGCTATTCTTATTGTATTAAGGGGAACTGTATATATAGTGCTTGCAATTGCGAACATCCCTTTTGTAATGTAAATACCATTTCCTTGGCTGACATTCTGGTCCAGAGGCACTTTCTAAATCACTGACCAAGAACAAGTATGTAGATAAATAATTCTGACTGCGGATTTGCATGCTTGTCCCAGGGAAGGGTCTCAGAAAGTATACTTGTGAGTTAGATCCCTAGTTGCCCTTAAATAGTAGGTGTAGCCAACATCCCGATATGAAATTTATAAGGGGTTTTGGTGCCTCAAACCAAAAAAGGTGGGACTTTATGGGCTAGTCAAGAAATAATAAGGTATAAAAAGTATATCACAGTTTATTACATAGGTCATAGTACAATAAGGAAAATACGTGCAAATGGGTTATAGACCCATGTGTATAGTGAAGGATAAGGATGGAAGAGGTGACAAAGTGAATGGTGAACATAGATATAATTCTCTGTCTGTTCCGGCTCATATGTGAGACTCTGGAATGTGTTGAGAGAGAGTGTATATCTCTAATTTCCAACGCGTTTCGGCATTCTATATGTTGCCTTTATCAAGGAAAGAGGGTTGATCACCATATCTGGAAGATATATGGTAAAAATAATGAGTTGTTTGCATTATATGTGGATATTTCCAGTAAATAGGAAAAAGAGGAGTATATCAACATACTTGTGACATTGGCGTCTGGTCCCGGACCTTGTTATCTGTTCTCTCAAAATATTGCACACAGGATTTGGGGGAATCACTGTCTCTATGGTGAGAAGGGGTTTAGATGAATTTGTGGTAATATTGGAGTGGTTAGTGTGAAAATTTGTTAACAGACTTACAATTTGTGATCGTTGCTCTTGTAGAGGGGGAAAAAATCCCTTGTGGTATCCTAAAATGTTTAATACGGTAAATATTCAGGTGTGGAAGAGCATGATGACGGGGTAAGTCATCTAAACCCCTTCTCACCATAGAGACAGTGATTCCCCCAAATCCTGTGTGCAATATTTTGAGAGAACAGATAACAAGGTCCGGGACCAGACGCCAATGTCACAAGTATGTTGATATACTCCTCTTTTTCCTATTTACTGGAAATATCCACATATAATGCAAACAACTCATTATTTTTACCATATATCTTCCAGATATGGTGATCAACCCTCTTTCCTTGATAAAGGCAACATATAGAATGCCGAAACGCGTTGGAAATTAGAGATATACACTCTCTCTCAACACATTCCAGAGTCTCACATATGAGCCGGAACAGACAGAGAATTATATCTATGTTCACCATTCACTTTGTCACCTCTTCCATCCTTATCCTTCACTATACACATGGGTCTATAACCCATTTGCACGTATTTTCCTTATTGTACTATGACCTATGTAATAAACTGTGATATACTTTTTATACCTTATTATTTCTTGACTAGCCCATAAAGTCCCACCTTTTTGGTTTGAGGCACCAAAACCCCTTATAAAGGGTCTCAGAAAGTATTAATGCCAAAGAGCCAGGCAACTATCATTTTTATATTTATTTTACATGGAAATCAGCAGTTATTATTAATTTACAGGATTTATATAGTGCAGACAGTTTACCCAGTGCTTACAATATAAGGGCAGACAGTACAATTACAATACAATTTAATACGTAGGAGCCCTGCTCCTTAGAGCTTACAATCTAAGAGGTAGCATGATATTTCCATTGGTTCAGGTATTCTTTAAATGAAATTTAAGTGATGTAAAACAACTATATATAAAGTCTGTAGTACATAGAATGCCTAATCAGCAGTACGGTCCTTTCAGCCAATTTCTTTGGTCCTTTTATACACTAATTTGTTAAAGTATTTTTTAAAGCTGTGTTTCAAAAGAAGAAATCCTCTTTGCGATGTTGCGTTTAAGTATAGGTAATCCTCATGATAGATTAGGAACCATCCCTAAAGAGCTTGCCAAATGTTTCTGAAGCTTGCATCAACTTTAGAAGCCAGTAAACCTATAGAAGAAAAAAGCAGTCTGATGTGGTTCCAGTTCACCTCCCCAAAAGACTAGGCATAATGGGCTGTTACAGAGCATCAGTCATCTCTGCAAAGCTTGCACTTGCTACACTGAGAATAAATGATCACTATAATAGCGCGCAAACAGTAGAAAATCTGGCTGTATTACTCAATGTCTGTAAAATACAATCTGCCACCTGAGTGGAATGTGTGGAGGATTAGGTGACAGTACATATGTCTGTATAACAGGGCTTTTTTTTCTCAGACCAGGGCAGCCATCAGGGGGAACCAGCCCATGCACATGTAGGGGGCCCGAGCGTCCTGAGGGGCCCGGGCCCCAGAGTCCATGCCACCTCTGACCCCTTGCTTGCTGCTCACTGCTGTCACCTGTAAATGTAGGAGTGACAGCGCTGCTCTCCCGGCGGCACACACAGAACCCTACCTGCCCTGCATATCCCCATAAAGGCAGAGGATGGGGTGGGCATTGGCGTTGGTTGAGGAGGTGGTACATCAATCCAGGAGGTTTCGGCATGGCCACAGTGTCTTCTGAACCTGGAATGTTAGGGGGGGGGGGATAGGCCTAAAGCTGTGTAAGGGGCCCCAAAATTTCCAATGGCTGCCCTGTCTCAGACAATAGGTGCAGGAACTCCCCCTTTCTGAGTCACCCCTTTTCTCCACCCCCTGCACCATTCCTTGATTCCACCCCCTACCCATCTCCCAGTACTGCCCCTTACAGCAGTAAGTAACAATTGTGGTACTAAGTAATTTGTAAGAAAAGCAATAAAATAGATCCCATGCAAAAACAGATCGCCCAGCAACAAAATACCCCCCTCCCTAAGCAACAAAAGATCCCCAGCAGCAATAACAAATCTCCCAGCAACCAGCACCAATAGACTCTCCAGCAGCCAGCAACAATGGACCACCCCAGCAACAATGGATCACCAGCAACAAAATATCCCCCTCTCCCAGAAACAATAGACCCCCAGCAGCAACAACAGATTTCCCTGCAGCCAGCATCACTAGATCCCTCCCAGCAACAAAAGATCCACCCCAACAACAGTAGATCCCAAACCAGCAATAATAGACCTCCTTAGCAACAATAGACACACCCGGCCAGCAAAAATAGAGCCCCTCCAGCAACAATAAATCCCCCAGCAGCTGGCTTCAATAGACCCTGAACCCCTTGCCATTACATGCATTAAGTGCTGTAGGTGTCGGAACTGCGTTCCCCCTGAAAAAAAGCCCTGCTGTATAATGACCATATACTGCACAAGATGTCAGTGCACAGACCGATTCTGCAAGTATGCCATTTATGTGAGTACTGACAAGTAATTACCAACAAATGACATCCCAAACAATGCAGTTTCCAATAATAATCTCCCTGTGGATAAGCATACAGCTAATATATACAGTATAAAATCACCTTCACTTTTATGAACAATTTAAAATGACAGCTTCAAAGGTGCATGCAGAGGTACTGTATGTTTGCATTGTAAGAAATATAAAATGAACACTTGGTCGTATTACTGCTATTCCTTTTATTTGACTTCTTTTCTCTATACAGTATTTACATGCAGTCTGTAAGCAGCAAGCTGTCCAAGTGAAGTCACAATGCCAAGACGTAGAACAAACTATAAGGGCCCATTTTGACTTAGGCACTGAGATAGTGGGCTCAATTCACTAAAGAACATCTCATGAGATAATTGAATCACGTGACACATTTTTTCCAATGAGCTCATGAGATGCTGAAAATGTCAATTTTTTATCACCTCATGAGTTATTTACCTCACAATCCAAAAGCATGAGGTAAAAAACTAAAAGTCACGTCACTAAAGGAAATAAATAAATGCATGAGTTAAAAAAGTAGAGGTCCAGGCATGAGGTACACTATATTATCAAAAGTATTGGGATGCCTGCCTTTACACGCACATGAACTTTAATGGCATCCCAGTCTTGGTCCGTAGGTTTCAATATTGAGTTGGCCGACCCTTTACAGCTATACCAGCTTCAGCTCTTCTGGGAAGGCAGTCCACAAGGTTTAGGAGTGTGTCTATGAGAAGGTTTGACCGTTCTTCCAGAAGCACATTTGTGAGGTCATGCTGGACGAGAAGAACTGGCTCGCAGTCTCTGCGCTAATTCATCCCAAAGGTGTACTACTGGGTTGAGGTCAGGACTCTGTGCAGGCCAATCAAGTTCCTCTACTCCATACTCGCTCATCCATGTCTTTATGGACCTTGCTTTGTGCACTAGTCCAAATCATTTGGTGGAGGGGGGATTATGGTGTGGGGTTGTTTTTCAGGGGATGGGTTTGGTCCCTTAGTTCCAGTGAAGGGAGCTCTTAAGGCATCAGCATACCAAGACATTTTGGACAATTTCATGCTCCCAACTTTGTGGGCACAGTTTGGGGATGGCCCCTTCCTGTTCTGACATGACTGCACGCCAGTGCATAAAAGAAGGTCCATAAAGACATGGATGAGTGAGTTTAGGGTGGAGGAACTTGACTTGTCTTCTAAGTCCTGACCTTAACCCAATAGAACACCTTCAGTATGACTTATGCTAGCCATACACACACAGAATTTCGGCCGAAAATGGTCGTTTTAGGAAAGATCGTTCGAAAATCGAGCCGTTAGTGAACACAAATTTACTGACGATTTCGATCATGTGCCCGGCTAATGTCGATGGATCCATAGCGAAAACTTTTACCGTTTCTAAAAAAGTTTCTATGTGTATGGTAAAATTGAAACGAAAATAATATTCTGACTCGTATTGTGCATGTTATTGAACGATCATTATGATCATGAAAACGATTATGTAAAAGAGTTTATTCTGTAAGTTAGTGGCCAACTTGCTTTCGACCGACGAATAATCGTTCAGTCTGCAAACGGCCGAAATTCTGTGCGTGTATGGCCAGCATTAGAGTGGAGACTGTAAGCTGGGCCTTCTCATCCAATATCAGTCCCTGTACTCACAAATGCGCTTCTGGAAGAATGGTCAAACATTCCCATAGACACACTCCTAAACCTTGTGGGCAGCCTTCCCAGAAGAGTTGATCAGGGTCCTGAAGCCTCATAGGACAGTTAGAGGAGAAGAAAAAACTCCTCCTACAAGCTTTAACCAGACACTTTTAGATGTTATAAGACTGCTACACTATATACTGCTGATAAGAAAAGATATTTAGCAGTTTATATTTACTAAAATAATTGCATTTCCATGTTCTGTGTATTGTGGGAGACCAGATATGTTGAATGCAGTCCTGGGTTTAGTAACACTTTAAAAGCAGAGATCTTACCAATAAGCCCTCAAGAGATAAAAAATAAAATGTTAGGTGGTTTGGTTTACCTGTAAAAACTAAAATATCCTTTTTTGGATGGACTGGCCTTTTAAATCAGATGCAAACAGGGATTTTATTGTCTGCATACTTTATATACTTTATTGTATCCATCAATGAGCCCCCTTGCACCTTTATATGTTTTGCTGTATTACTTACTTTTTTTGAGATGCTTCTTTTTAGTTTTCCTGCAGATGCCACTGATACCGCTGACAGGTTTGATATCCTCTTTGCTGACAGGAGGGGGGTGCAGGATGGGTTTAGGAGCTCTGGTTAGGCAAACAGGCAATCCAGCTGCACACATCAGAATTCCGGTCATTCCTGTGAAAAAAAATGAAGAGAACATTTAACAATTTATACACCAATATGGCCAATTGTTTTGTATGCCTTCATGTTCAATGGAACTACCATTGAGTTGTTTTTTTAAGTGCTCCTTTTTGTATTTTTTACAGGCCTGCAGGGCAGCTGGATGAACACTTCACTTCTTAGCATTTTCTCTCCTCTTAGTTTTTTTTTAGTGGACAAACTACACAAAACATTTGTGCATGGAAGCTGCTTTACCTTTCAAATGATTTCTATCTTTCTCCATCTATTTAAGAAACCCACAGCTCTGCCATACAGCACAGTTAAGTCCTGCAAGGGCAGGAAACCAACGTTTTCCTAAAATGAAAGCAGACCTTCATCTTTCATCCCTATAACAAAATTGCCAAAAATAAAAAATTTAATAAATATTTTTTTTCCCTAATCTTCAAGTTCAGGTCCATCATTCTTGCCTAGGATATATCGAACCGTGCGTGTATGCAGAAACACTGAGGGTCACTCCAGAATCTGTTGTGTCTGTTGTGCCTATGCACATGGCCCTGCAAACTGCTTCCTGGAATTTCTATGTCACTTATCTCAAGAGGCAGCTTGTGGAATCTCACATTTTTACACAGGACCGGCACATGCAAAGGCGGCATGCGGATTAATCCGGTTTTGTAGGCCTGGGAAGGATCGCAGTGGCAAGTCTAGTAGTTGTGTCTTCTAGGGAAGTTGCTTGCTTTTAGGCACTCGGCTGCCCTCACAATGGTTCTGACAGTGGATGGCCTCCCACCTGGCTGCAGATCACTTGCCCAGCTATCTTTGCCTGCACAGATGTGGTCTCTCAGAGGGAGGAAAGCAGAGAAACATATCTTTCCTGGGTGTGTCCAGAAACCCAGGGAAATTTGAGAAATGAAGTTAAAAGGGATTGCACCTGCATCAGAGCTCAGGGAGTAAATGGGCACTGTAACACATGGGTACTTGCGCTTCTAGCAGTAGAAAAAAGAACATTTAATGATGTGCTAAAGTATAACCAAAGGCTCCTTTATAGCAATCTAAACAAGTGCCAAATCCAGTTACTATGTGATGTACAAAGATCATAAAATAACCAAAATGTTCTTTACCTTCCCTGACAGAGCCAAATCCTCCCTATTTGTGTTTCACAAGCTACCCCACTCAGACAATGCAGCTCCCAGTAGGAGGGTTTCAGCAACAAAGGCAGTGCTGTCAATCCAGAAGGCAGTGGGCATGACTAGGTGTGGCCAGGTGCTCACTGACTGGCTTGTAAATCAGTAGTGACAGTGCTGATTGCCACACACCCTGCAACATCTTCTCAGCCACCCACCCAGCAACATCTTCTCAGCCACCCACCCTGCAACATCTTCTCAGCCACCCACCCTGCAACATCTTCTCAGCCACCCTTCCTGCAACATCTTCTCAGCCACCCACCCAGCAACATCTTCTCAGCCACCCACCCAGCAACATCTTCTCAGCCACCCACCCAGCAACATCTTCTCAGCCACCCTTCCTGCAACATCTTCTCAGCCACCCTTCCTGCAACATCTCAGCCACCCTTCCTGCAACATCTTCTCAGCCACCCACCCTGCAACATCTTCTCAGCCACCCACCCAGCAACATCTTCTCAGCCACCCACCCAGCAACATCTTCTCAGCCACCCACCCTGCAACATCTTCTCAGCCACCCACCCAGCAACATCTTCTCAGCCACCCACCCAGCAACATCTTCTCAGCCACCCTTCCTGCAACATCTTCTCAGCCACCCTTCCTGCAACATCTTCTCAGCCACCCTTCCTGCAACATCTTCTCAGCCACCCACCCTGCAACATCTTCTCAGCCACCCTTCCTGCAACATCTTCTCAGCCACCCTTCCTGCAACATCTTCTCAGCCACCCACCCAGCAACATCTTCTCAGCCACCCTTCCTGCAACATCTTCTCAGCCACCCACTCAGCAACATCTTCTCAGCCACCCTTCCTGCAACATCTTCTCAGCCACCCTTCCTGCAACATCTTCTCAGCCACCCACCCTGCAACATCTTCTCAGCCACCCACCCAGCAACATCTTCTCAGCCACCCTTCCTGCAACATCTTCTCAGCCACCCACCCTGCAACATCTTCTCAGCCACCCACCCTGCAACATCTTCTCAGCCACCCACCCTGCAACATATTCTCAGCCACACACCCTGCAACATCTTCTCAGCTACACACCCTGCAACATCTTCTCAGCCACCCTTCCTGCAACATCTTCTCAGCCACCCTTCCTGCAACATCTTCTCAGCCACCCTTCCTGCAACATCTTCTCAGCCACCCTTCCTGCAACATCTTCTCAGCCACCCACCCTACAACATATTCTCAGCCACCCACCCAGCAACATCTTCTCAGCCACCCACCCTGCAACATCTTCTCAGCCACCCACCCTGCAACATATTCTCAGCCACCCACCCAGCAACATCTTCTCAGCCACCCACCCAGCAACATCTTCTCAGCCACCCACCCTGCAACATATTCTCAGCCACCCACCCAGCAACATCTTCTCAGCCACCCACCCAGCAACATCTTCTCAGCCACCCACCCTGCAACATCTTCTCAGCCACCCACCCTGCAACATATTCTCAGCCACCCACCCTGCAACATATTCTCAGCCACCCACCCAGCAACATCTTCTCAGCCACCCACCCAGCAACATCTTCTCAGCCACCCACCCAGCAACATCTTCTCAGCCACACACCCTGCAACATCTTCTCAGCCACCCACCCTGCAACATCTTCTTGTAAGGTTCTGGCACTCTCAGTGCCTCCTATCACATCATTTCCGGGTGCTTTCCATCTACCTAGATAGATGAAGCACATATAGGTGTGTTTCCCTTTAAGAGTGCTGACATCATCATGAGGCGCCGGACTGAACAGCTATTTAAATCACCAGCTTTCACTCACATGTGTTCGTTCAACCTGCTGTGTGCCTAGATGTGCCTTGATGCTAACCTGTCTTGAAGCTCTCATGCTTGCAAGCATACCTCGCTGTCGGAACCACGCTGCGCTGATCCCTGTATCCCGCTACCGGATCATCCGCTCTTGTCGAACCTCTCCTCTGCTACATTGCTACTAGTGATAAGTACCCCACAGGGGAAACCTCAATAACCTTCATACTAAAGCTTACACTGTCTAGCTCTGCATACTAAGGACTGTTACTACATCTGCACTATCTAGATTGCTAGCTCTTGAGCCTACTATCATCTGCTCTTGCACTGGGTTAGTCTCTCCTGTATGTCATCTGCTATCCTATCATCTACTACCATACATGATTGCTAACCTATCTGCATCCCACCTGTTACTATCTCATTCTCAAGAACATTCCTCTTAAGTGTCTGTCACCTATCGTCTCTACTCAACCTGTCTCTTCAGCCTATCACCTCTATACTACTATATACATAGATCACTCCAGGAACTTCTTATTGAGTGTGTATATTTGTATGCTGAATTGAGATCATCCACACATGATGAGTCTTGGGAGTTGGGATTGGTGTCTCAGCGTTTCTCTACATGACTACTGAAGTGGAATATTTCTGCAGCTGTAAATCCACATCATACATAAAACGCAGGAGCGTTACAGATTGAACGAACCAGATAAAATGGATTCAGCAGAAATGACCACTCAGGTGACACAGTTAACACAACAAGTAACTGCGTTAATACACGCACTTACTGAATTAAAAGAAGACAATCAGGCTCTGACGCAGCCTACTGCTGCTCAACCCCCAGAACCTCTAGTCCTTCTACCAGACAGGTTTGATGGTTCCCATTCCTCTTTTCTTTTTTTTCGTATGGATTGTGAGCTCCTATTTATCCTTAAGCCTAGGACCTATCATAATGACTTTATTAAAGTGCATGCTGCCATTAATTTGCTTTCTGGCAAAATGAAAACATGGGCATACCAGAAACTGCAAGAAAAAAGTCAGATCCTAGACAATTGGGAGTCATTTGCAATTGCGATGCACTCCCAGTGTCTCCCCTCCCAAAAATCTACTCCTAAACCTGCTCCAGGTAACCGCAGACCCCGGCTACCTAGGGAAAAAAGGAAACCAAATGAATATGGTGATCCTGCCTGGTCATGGTCCAAGCCTGCCTTAAACAGTCAGCCTTGTCACTCTGACACATCTCATTTGAACCCTGATCCTACAGAGATGGATGAGGAGCCTATGGAGATTGGTGCCGTACATACTAAGTTGTCCTTACAAAAAAAAAAAAGATCACAGGAGAATCTGTGGCCTTTGTTTTTATTGTGGAGAAGGGGGACATTTCATTACATCCTGCCCAACCCGACCCCATAGGCCTAAGGCTCTCCCAATGAAGGCCAGGCGAATCCGAACTGTCTTCCCTGAAAAACAGCCTGGAAATTACCAAGGCTGTTGCCAGCCCTGGTAAACGCAGGAGCGTTACACTTCTCAGCCACCCTTCCTGCAACATCTTCTCAGCCACCCTTCCTGCAACATCTTCTCAGCCACCCTTCCTGCAACATCTTCTCAGCCACCCACCCTGCAACATCTTCTCAGCCACCCACCCTGCAACATCTTCTCAGCCACCCACCCTGCAACATCTTCTCAGCCACCCACCCTGCAACATCTTCTCAGCCACCCACCCAGCAACATCTTCTCAGCCACCCTTCCTGCAACATCTTCTCAGCCACGCACCCTGCAACATCTTCTCAGCCACCCTTCCTGCAACATCTTCTCAGCCACACACCCTGCAACATCTTCTCAGCCACACACCCTGCAACATCTTCTCAGCCACCCACCCAGCAACATCTTCTCAGCCACCCACCCTGCAACATATTCTCAGCCACCCACCCTGCAACATATTCTCAGCCACCCACCCTGCAACATATTCTCAGCCACCCACCCTGCAACATCTTCTCAGCCACCCACCCAGCAACATCTTCTCAGCCACCCACCCAGCAACATCTTCTCAGCCACCCACCCAGCAACATCTTCTCAGCCACACACCCTGCAACATCTTCTCAGCCACACACCCAGCAACATCTTCTTAGCCACCCACCCTGCAACATCTTCTCAGCCACCCTTCCTGCAACATCTTCTCAGCCACCCACCCAGCAACATCTTCTCAGCCACCCTTCCTGCAACATCTTCTCAGCCACCCACCCTGCAACATCTTCTCAGCCACCCTTCCTGCAACATCTTCTCAGCCACCCTTCCTGCAACATCTTCTCAGCCACCCTTCCTGCAACATCTTCTCAGCCACCCTTCCTGCAACATCTTCTCAGCCACCCTTCCTGCAACATCTTCTCAGCCACCCACCCTGCAACATCTTCTCAGCCACTCACCCTGCAACATCTTCTCAGCCACCCACCCAGCAACATCTTCTCAGCCACCCTTCCTGCAACATCTTCTCAGCCACACACCCTGCAACATCTTCTCAGCCACACACCCTGCAACATCTTCTCAGCCACCCTTCCTGCAACATCTTCTCAGCCACACACCCTGCAACATCTTCTCAGCCACCCACCCAGCAACATCTTCTCAGCCACCCACCCTGCAACATCTTCTCAGCCACCCACCCTGCAACATATTCTCAGCCACCCACCCTGCAACATCTTCTCAGCCACCCACCCAGCAACATCATCTCAGCCACACACCCTGCAACATCTTCTCAGCCACACACCCAGCAACATCTTCTCAGCCACCCACCCTGCAACATCTTCTCAGCCACCCTTCCTGCAACATCTTCTCAGCCACCCTTCCTGCAACATCTTCTCAGCCACCCTTCCTGCAACATCTTCTCAGCCACCCTTCCTGCGACATCTTCTCAGCCACCCACCCAGCAACATCTTCTCAGCCACCCTTCCTGCAACATCTTCTCAGCCACACACCCTGCAACATCTTCTCAGCCACCCTTCCTGCAACATCTTCTCAGTCACACACCCTGCAACATCTTCTCAGCCACCCACCCAGCAACATCTTCTCAGCCACCCACCCTGCAACATATTCTCAGCCATCCACCCTGCAACATCTTCTCAGCCACCCACCCAGCAACATCTTCTCAGCCACCCACCCAGCAACATCTTCTCAGCCACACACCCTGCAACATCTTCTCAGCCACACACCCTGCAACATCTTCTCAGCCACACACCCAGCAACATCTTCTCAGCCACCCACCCTGCAACATCTTCTCAGCCACCCTTCCTGCAACATCTTCTCAGCCACCCTTCCTGCAACATATTCTCAGCCACCCTTCCTGCGACATCTTCTCAGCCACCCACCCAGCAACATATTCTCAGCCGCCCACCCTGCAACATATTCTCAGCCACCCTTCCTGCAACATCTTCCCAGCCACCCTTCCTGCAACATCTTCTCAGCCACCCTTCCTGCAACATCTTCTCAGCCATCCTTCCTGCAACATCTTCTCAGCCACCCACCCTGCAACATCTTCTCAGCCACACACCCTGCAACATCTTCTCAGCCACACACCCTGCAACATCTTCTCAGCCACACAGCCTGCAACATCTTCTCAGTCACACACCCAGCAACATTTTCTCATCCTTATGTAGTGCAAAAAGGAACAGCCTACATGAGAGTGGTGACTCTGCTCTGGATTCAGGAGCAGTGCAGCAATGTTGACACACGATCATAGATGGACTTCACTGGTGGGCTCAACAGATAATTGTGGGACTTATCATTTCTGGGAACTAAGAGAACATTGTAGGATAGATGCATTTATAATGAAGTGCTGCAGCACATTTTTTTAGGTAAGGTAAGATGAGGGGAGGGGAAATGTAGATGACGGGGGGGGGGGGGGGTGGTGGGGCAGCATAGTATGTAATTTAAACATTATTGTATAGCTCCCTGAAGTGAGTGAACTATAATTGTGATCTAGTAAAAAGATACTTATCAAAATCACCGGGTTAATAGTATTTCAACAGAATATGGCCGTTAAGATAGATGTCTGTCCTGTAACAGTTCTACCGGTGCTACAGTAGGTGTATACAACCAGGCTCCCCACATTTTTTCACATTTTTGCAGGCAATCTTGTTGCTGATAAGTTAATTTTTAATTTATTATTATATAATTTTTATTTAACCACTTCAATACCAGGCACCTTTACCTCCTTCCTGCCCAGGCAAATGTTAAGCTTTTAGCGCTGTCACATTTTGAATGAAAATTGCGAAGTCATGCAAAACTGTACTCATATGAAATTTCTATCATTTTCTTTCCTTACAAATAGAGCTTTCTTTTGGTGGTATTTAATCACCACTGGGTTTTTTATTTTTTGTTAAATAAACAAAAAAGGGCAAACGTTTAAAAAAAAAGTTTTTCTTTGTTTTTGTTAAAAAAAAAATGGAAATTAATAATCTTTCTTTATACATTTAGGCCAAATTGCATTCTACTACATTTCTTTGGTGAAAATAACCCAAATCAGTGTATATTATTTAGTCTGTAGAAAAGTTATAGCGTCTACAAACTATGCTATATATATCTGAAAATCGATCAATCCTGATGTACTGATTGCCCATCTAATTTTTTGAGGCCCGAAAAGGCCAGGACAGTACTACTACCCCCACATTACCTTTTTCAAAGTAGACAGTAGTTGTAATTTTTTGTCACTTTTTTTGGAAAATGAAGAGAAAAAAAGTTTTTTCCTGACAGACTTCCATGGCAGCATATGTTTGGGTCCATCATAAGACCCCACTACCATAAATTTTTTGTGGCTGAGCCAGAGGCCACGTTTCTTTTTTGTTCTTTTTTGTATGAAGTTTTCTACCTTTTTGGAGATGAGGCAACTGGGATCTCACGTGGGACAGCGGATATTGGGGGCATCCCGTGGTGTCCAGAAGTTCCAGGATGGCTCCTGTAGTCATCAAATGCCCGGGTAACAGCAGGGTGGTGAATGGCAAACATGCGCAGAAGATTGACACCTGTAATAATGGAAGCTCTAAAGGGTACCCAGCATGACAATATGCTCTGCTGTTCCTGGGATCCGGGTCGCCCTGCGTATGCATCGATTGCTCTGTGGATGAGGTCCAGGATACATGAGTATGTTTGGCTTGAGGTCAGTAGAAGGGACTATGAACCATGCTGGCTGCTAGGGAGTAACTCCACTTGTGTTAGAAAAGAAAATGAAATATATAATAACCAAAATGAAAACTAATGGCGATGTCTATGCTTTATTGTTCATGGTAGCATTTTTTATCAAAGTTTGGTGCAGTTGCTTTCTGTCCTGAACAGATATGGGATGGGAGACTGTATATATTCTTTGAGCACACTGGGCTCTGGGTCTTTTCTTGGAGAGGATTGGTCCAGCCTAGAGGGCTTGCTCTCACATGTGTGCTGTTTCAAGGCCTCACGTGGGCAACCTGAGGGCCTGGAGGCTGAGACCCTGAAGAGAGTGAGCCGACAAAGGGGGCTGTCCGTTGAAGATTTGGTATCACCGGAGTAAGGTGTCACCTGGAAGTTGGAAGTAGGCAACCAGCTGTCCTTGCGTCTTTTTGTGAGTACAGACAGTTCTGAGAGATCTTTGGAATTTTTGGGCTGCTGCCACCCCTCTGGTGCTAGAGAGTCACCTGTGAGTCTGTTTAAAGAAGACACTGGCTGGTGTTATGAAGAGCTTAGTCCACCTAGTTCTCTGTAAATGGGACTCTGCTTTTGTGACTCTAAAGGAAGGAGTTTGAAGTTGTTACAACTACTAATACTACTACTACTACTACTTCAAAGCTAAAGTCCACTGTTTTTTGCAAGCACTGACTTTATTACAGCTTTTCCAGAAAGAATACTTAGTCCTCAACTTGTACATAGTTCTTGTTTTAAGAGTATTCCCTCAACCCTATCCAAGTTCTTCAAAAATAAAAAACAACAAAAACACCCCTAGACTGTTCATTGAAGAAATGTGTGAATGAGCCTGTGTGCTTGGCTGCGGGGCAAATCTTGTAAGGAAGACCTGGACAGTATATCTGCGGCTCCTATGGAAGTAGTGCTACATCTACAATAACATTCCCTAAAATAATATTAGGCAGAAATCACATTTTAAGCTCACTGTCACTGGTCAAGGTGGAATATCATATATGGTATGTGACTGTCATTCAACTGGAACAGTCCCCAATGTAACAAAGCACCCAGTCATTTTCACCATCACCATGGTAAAGATTGGCTCACTGGATACAATATATTGTTACATAACTTTAACCCAATGTGTTTATCACTGGATAGCCTTCATCCAAAGCGCTCCCCTTCCTCTCTGCTGACTCACTGTTTCCTCTCTCCATCCCAGGAGTTTTTAATAGGAGCAGCTGGGGCTTGGAATAGGCTCCAATCCTAATTTCACTGGGCGCCAACGTTTCTTTGTTATGGCACTGTTCTAGAGGTGCCTACCCAATGCTTCTTGTTAATACAATGCTTAATGTGATGATTTAAGGAAATTATCTAACAATTTATTTATAGGCATGCTGCATCTATATGCTCAATGTTTAAGTATATTTCTGCATTATGTCTATTTATTTTCACTTCCAATCATTTAAACAGCAAAACTCTACTGACCTGCTAGAGCTGGATGCACAGGGCCTGTTCCATTTAGATTCTTCACAGGCAGAGCTGGCACCCTGATAATAAAAAAACAGACAGCCAGTGTAAGTGAGCAGCATACAGATATCACCATTGCAACATGTCTATGTAAAATTATACATGCCTGTTTCTATGCCTTCAAATTGGCTTTGAATGATAATTCATCCATCGGAATCAGTTTCTCACATGATAATTTATAATCTTTAATATATACAAGCACTTATAACAATTCACTGTACCGTTACAAATCATACCAATTTGTTGATTTGTTGCGTTTTCCCATTGCTTAAAGGGAATCGATAATGGTTAAAAAAAAAAAAAAAAAAAATATATATATATATATATATATATATATATATATATATATATAATAAGAAATATATATCTATATCTCTATATATATCTCTATATATCTCTATATATATATATATATATATATATATATATATATATATTTCTTATTATTTCTATACTAACAATACTATTATTTTCTCATTTCTTGTCAGGTAAATATGAAATATTGTATATGAATATTTTGTATCTCCCTTTTTAGCCAGCAGATGGAGTTACGGTCCCCTTTTTAGGGTTGCTGGACTAGTCTATCAAAAAAAAACAAAAAAAAAAAGCTATTTGTTTACAGAGCTCAATTTAAATACAACTTAGAGTTGGAGTAGTGCCCATCTACCCCTTCCTGCTGTGTACACATGGCTCTGTTTGAAGTGTCAATCAGGGAGAGAAAGCCTGTAGAAAAACAGATTCTGCTGTGCACTTGTATAATACTTTGTAAATCTTGTGTCTCAGGTGCACATTTATTAGGAAAAATAGTACAAAAATTGATTAAAAACATTTTCCAAAATGCTCCCAAGACTGTTGTAGTTTCTCTTTAAAGCAACTATATATTGATAGAAAAATGGGAGCTGATGCGATTTAAAGCAGGGATATGTATACAAGATTGTGCTTACTCTGGCTAGTTTGGTGTTCCAGTAACCAGCTGTCCCGATAAGACCAACTAGGATGCATACTGTATATACACAAGTATTCATCTGGTATTGCTAATACATTTAATACATGCTTACACTCTTTATTTCTTTAAGTGCCTACTCTTTGCCTTTATATTTGGTATTGATCATAATTTAGCTTGCCAATATGGTTTTGTATAGATTTGATTGGTGTATCTTGTATGCATCTCCATGTTTTGTTTTTGTGCTTTAATATAAGAAAAAAAAAAAAAGGAAGCCAACATTGCTATTTGGTTTTTGAAAGTTGCTTTATCCTAGTTTTCATGCTCATCATTTGGCTTCTCTAATTGGCGAGTCTCTGACCTGGAACATGCAAGTCAGGACTTCTGAGTGCGTAGTTGTTTCAGACCAGTGACGTGTAACCCCTGACACTGGTGACCATGCAAATTCTGGAGTTTTTTGTATATTATAAAAAGACCCTCAACATAAAACTCATATTTTCCAGTCCAGCATGATATTCACATACCATGAACACATTTCTCATTTACAGAAACCTGACACAACCAAGTAAACTGTACATAAGTGGTTGGGTGTCCACTCACCTTCCATGCAAGGTTATCTTCATGCTGATTAGACTAGGTGCAGATATGGACAGGAGAGGCTTTCTAGCAGATCTCTGTTCTTGAAAGCTGAGCTATATATGTATATATTTATACCTATGTGTGACCACTGAGCCCTCCCAGGTGTGACATCACGCAATGCGTAAAGCCAGCTTCCTGACAAAGACACCACCTGCTCACCCCATTGATAAACAAGGATTATGAGAGATTAAGGGCTAAACACTGTATGCCAGACATGTAAGGGATATACACAGCTATTTATATACACAAGCCTATGGACAAATGATCAGAGCTACTTCTTGGGTCATAAGTCAGGAAATTATTTTCAGTATATTCCTGGTATCATTGCCCACAGTACTGCCTACTAAATTACACTGACTACTGGACCTCAGGGGACTGCAATGGAGAAATGTTGTAGCTTCTGAAATTGCTCTCTAAAATGCAATCTTCTACTTCAAAAGAGTCAATTTGTGCTACACAGTTCACTGGCAATGGCATTAGTAGATGTTAGGCAAAATACAGTAATCCACAGCAACTAGAAATCACCCTACATTACAGTACAATACCAAGTGAAAGCTCAAACCATGCTGTGGGTAACTGTATACCATGACTTTAGATTAAAGCCTATTTTTATTGTAATGCTTTATGTTTTACTGTAATGCTTTGGGCATTGTTGCTGTAATTTACACTTCACATCAGTAAGGCAAAAAAGCTGTGTGCCACATTCAGCATCTCATGCCAGCCAATCAGAGTGAATTATTTTAGCTCTTTGTACTGCTTTGCCAAGTAAGCACAATTTTGAGACCCCTAACATAATCTCAGGATAGTAGATTTTATCAAATATGTTTAGCAGTATTTTAACAGAGTAACAAAAATATGGGGACCACCAATGTAATGGTTCCTTCTCCATCCCGTGTAAGTTTGTAATGGTTCCTTCCTTATCATCTAAGTAAGGGTATACTCATATGGGCCTGACTACTTACGGGAGGAGAACCTACAATTTTCACTGTCTTTCTGTCTTTATATTTTTATTTAATATTATATCTGCAACTGTTTACTGTCTTTACACTAATGTATATGGTCCTGTAGTTATGCTAGTTTTTAGCGGAGGTCCCCTGACACCTGACAATTATTTCAAGGATTCCTCTGCATGCTTCCTCCCTCCTTCCTCTCTTCCAATAGGATATAGTGCTGCATTTAGAAGTGCACAAAACTATATGCTGTGTGCATCTAAACAACGTTTTTTCTGGCCATGTGAATGAGCTCTAAAGAGGAAAATAGCTAGAAATAAAGCACAGAGGAGCCTCAAAAATTAAAACTTTAAGCAGACATGTCAACATGGGACATTGGTGAAGAGTGTAAATGTGCGTGAAGGGGGGGGGGGGAATAGGAAAAAGAAAAAAAGGGTCCTCGGTAGAAAAGCATGGAGGGCATGAAGGAAAGGGGAGGGGAGGGTTGTCAGTCGACTTCATTGCAGGGCACTTGGGAACAGCCAGTTATAAAAAATGTGGCTATCGTGTAAATCAGGTTGTTTAAAAGTGTTAAACTCTAACGTTTTTAAAATCAGAGTTTAAAAACCCTCCCTGCACTTCACCTCAAACCCTTAAGGAATGGCTAGACCATATGGGTACTACTTTAAGATAGGTTGGCTTGATGCACTAGGCTTGGACCCAGTAGACCTGATTATAGATAGGAAATTGGGGTAGAATGCTGTTGGTTACTCAATGCTGGTTATTACTATCTGACTTTGGAGTGTGCAATATTAATGCTCTATTGGCACTGTCATTTCTGTTTTCAGCCACTCGGTGGGGCTGTATATTTTCTTTAGTGAGCTCTATGCAAATGGAGGCTGTAATTACCTGTTTGCTTTCTACTGTTTTGTACATTACAACGTTGCATTCTTTTGTGGGTGTTTATGGAAAATGTATGCTTGAATGTGTTCAAATAAAACTTTCTTCTGATAAAAAAAAACCCCTCCCTACTATTACTTACTAAGTTCATTTACCGCAGCCCTGCTGTTGGAAATCATAAATATAACAAAATCAAGAGGAAGAATGGGGAGAACACAGGGATACAATGCAGACTATTTAGAGGGTCAGTTGTAGGACCAGTCACTAAGGTGTGAGTAGAAAGAGAATGCTTTTTTTCTCAGGTTTCATGCTGCAGGAGCACTCTGTGCTTGGCTTTCTAAGGCTGTTTCCACATCCAAGCATTCCAGCATCCATGCTCAGAGTGAGAATTAATGGAGTTAGTGGTATGCTATGGTTCAAATTTTGCTTACAACCTTCAGATTGGAGGGAAGCAATATAAAGCTTGGTAAGTGCAGAGATGTACAAATCCAATTAAGTTTATCTAAACCCAAAACCAAAAATGTATTGCAAGTTTCTATTCCTTAAATGGTATGACTGCATTAGTTTTCTTTTTTTTTTTTTTTTTGGCTTTCTTTAATTTACTTACAAATGGGGATTCTGCTAACAACTCCCTTCCTGGTCTAAGATGACAACACTCACTAACCCTACTGTATCAGGGCAACAGAAACAGTACACGACTACTGAAACCTCCCCTTCTCCAAAACATAGACGAGCAGGGTTCAATAGCACTCAAAACAATGAAACTTATAAGAGTGCAGCACAAATTCAGAAAGGTTAGGAAGGCAGGCCATAGATTACTCAATTTTTCACCATGTGTGGAAGGAAAGCAAATAGCTTGATTCCTCCATCAGTGTTGATGGGGTAATTCCTCCCGCAGCACTATCGTATTGCCTTCCCGGATGGCAGAATATAATGGCTACTACTAGCGGCTATAGCCACTGGCAGCAATAGTATGTAGAAAAATCTGACAGGCTGGTTGTACCCAAATCAATCAATAGATCAACTTGGGTAAAATCAGCCTGCCTATACATGGACTGAAATTCAGCCGGTCCCTGCTGACAAGATTTCTGGCAAGGTCAACAGGTATTTTGTTTGCCTTTATTAAACCGATAAAACAAAACACTTGTATCAATTGTATATTGAACAGACCAAAAGGGAGTAATTTAAAAATGTTATTTGTTAGGGGTTACATACCCTTTCAGTGCATACTGTCAGACCTATTATCTGGGTAACATATGACTGGGGTCAGAAACACCAGCCAATTACTTCTCATCTGCAGCCAATCTGGACTCAAAGAGTTTTAATTGTAAAATGCAGTATTTCCCGGATTCTTCCAAGGATCATGTTACCTATTCAATCTTGGCATTATACTTAGTTCACCTACTGATATTTCTTAAATAAAATGACAATCTAAAATTCTGTGTTCTACCCGATGCAATCCTTTTAAATGCTCCTGTTTAAAAGATCTGTGATCTGAGCACATGGCTTGATTGAGGTTTTAACACTGACATTTATATCAAGGCAAGACCTGCCCTTTTCAGTTTGACATTCAGATCAGCAATAAATGAGCACATAAACCTCCAAAATCGTGGTGTGCTCTGCTGTGTAAATGCGCTGTGTGTGCCACAAGCTTAATGCAATCCCCATTGCGTAAAACTATACATGAGAATCAAACAATAATGGCAGATGAATTCAATAAACAATTCCATTTCTATAAAGAAAACAATATTCTGTTTTCCATTAAGGAAAGAAAGATTAAAAAGACAGAAAGAAGGGTCTGGTGTAAATCATCTGTCAAACAAGTCATCTGTCACAAATTGGGCTACTACAGTCAGCTTTATCAGTGTGTACAGCTTTACAGAAGCCCACTGTTCTGTAATTAATAAAAATTTCATGTCTGTCATTCTGTTGAAAATGGCCTCTGTTGGCAAAGATAGATGGGGATCCAGAATCCTAAGATAATTAGAGAAGCCGACTTTTTGAAAATTAAAAAAAAAAAAAATCAGGCTGATTATTTAGTTAGCAAAAGGTAAACAGCCCACTCATGTCAATCACTTTTAAGATTGATTAGGAAAATAAAAAAACATTCTATCCCAAAGGTTTTCAATAATATCTTCAGACATACTTACAATAATCTCTATTCTGCCAATTTTGATAATCCAAGGAAGTTGAAGATTTCTTAGATCAGGCAAGTCCACCATCTCTTACTGGGGATGATCTAACTTTCCTCAAATTATTAAAAATTCTCTTAAAGAAAAGGCCCTTGGGCTGGTATGGCCTAACTACAGACTTTTAGAAGCATCTTGTTGAAGACTTGAACCCTCTTCTTGTGTCTCTATAAAGCTATATTCCAAACATAATAGTACACGCTTCTATAGTCAATGATGTCTTCATACACCTTTTGATAACTAAATGAACAAATGCGCAACCAATACAGCAGCACAGTATGGGCGCAACGGAATTAAGGGAAAATGTGCCACATCCTGAATAGTTGTATCAAATCATGGAAAGAAATTTAGTGGACTTTAAAGGCACAGATAGGGGTAGGATAAAAAACTTTTTTATTGATTGACATACAAAAACCAAAATAAAGGAAACCTCTAGCAAAAGAGGAGTACTTTTTACACATAAAAATTACACATAAAGAGTACCGGAATGTACTTAAACAAACAAACTACAAGAATAGAAAGAAAAAATCATAATCATACATAATACATAAGACATAGTGGTATCACCATATTATACATTACATCCTACAAACTCGAAGATAGTGCAAAGGAATGGCACTATGTAGATCCTCGAGTGTAGTTGGTACAGCCCTTGAATGGGGAATAGTTCATGTAGCCAGATGCCCTACATGTTTCGCTTGGAAAATCAAGCTTCTTCTGGAGCTACTGGTGTACAGACTCCCTGTAGAAACAGATAGTAGTTCACAATGGCCGATGTATTAGGGCCCAACAAATGTATAGATCAAGGATAATAACGGGGGGAGTGGTAACGGCTGTAATGAGTTAGGATCTACATAGTGCCATTCCTTTGCACTATCTTCAAGTTTGTAGGATGTAATGTATAATATGGTGATACCACTATGTCTTATGTATTATGTATGATTATGATTTTTTCTTTCTATTCTTGTAGTTTGTTTAAGTACATTCCGGTACTCTTTATGTGTAATTTGTATGTGTAAAAAGTACTCCCCTTTTGCTAGGGGTTTCCTTTATTTTGGTTTTTATATGTCAATCAATAAAAAAGTTTTTTATCCTACCCCTATCTGTGCCTTTAAAGTCCACTAAATTTCTTTCCATGATTTGGTTCATACACCTTTTACCTAAGAAAGACAAGGACACCTTAGCAGCTAGCTCACTATTGGATCAGGACATGAAGTTCTTATCTACGTTGATGGCCAAAAGACTTGCTACTCTGATCCCAAGACTGATATCCACAGCCATGGCAGCCTTTGTGTCAAGGAGATCGCGTGTGATCAATATTCCTAAAATTATAATATAGTGTTTGACCATACTTGGTGGTTGGATCCTTCTATGTTGTCTATGGCTTTGTTTGTCCTGGATGTGGACAAGGTTTTTGGGAATGTATTTTGGGAATAGTTGTGGATGATGTTGAGGCGTATGTGTATTACAGCTGCATTTTATATTACATTCAGACCATATAAGAAATCTCAACAAAGTGTTGCGTTACTCAAATCAATAAAGAACGATAACCAAATATAAAAATACGACTAAACATATATCATAACAGGTAATACCATATAAAGAATATGGTGAATTAAACTGGTATCATTACTCCACTCCAAACTGAAATATTGCATACCCTAAGGCCCAGATATTCATACCTGGTTGTCTCTCTACCCTCTTTGCACAACATAATGGTGCACCAGGGGTTCCTGCTGTTGTCACTTTTATTTAATATTTTCATACAGCCGTTGGTATGATCCTTTATCTCCCCAACCTTATTCCTTTGGGTTACATGTAGGCCGAATTGAAAATCAAACCAGCTCTTTTTGCTGATGACATTTTTCTTTCTGACCTAAAAATCAGATCCTATGGCCCTTATAAATTGGTTTGGCACAATTTTTGGCTTAACTATAACATATCAACTGGGCCTTAAATTTTTTATTTTTTTTTACCTTAAACCCAACTATATTTCATGTCTGTGAATCCTTATTCCTAGAAA
Organism: Pelophylax lessonae; assembly: GCF_965119305.1. Classification (NCBI taxonomy): domain Eukaryota; kingdom Metazoa; phylum Chordata; class Amphibia; order Anura; family Ranidae; genus Pelophylax; species Pelophylax lessonae. The sequence continues at coordinate 306,666,143 of NC_138768.1, forward strand.
TATACAGGATCATTATATCCTGAACCCTCTTCCTTTCTATGATAAAGTGACCTTGTAACCTGAAAGCTGTGTTAAAGTGGTAGTAAAGTCCACTTTGCAACCTCAACTTACAGCGCTATAAGCAAAGATTGAATCTCAAATTATGTGTCCATCATCCAAAACAAATCGAGAAACGAAATTACAATTGCAAATGAGTCTCACAACGTGTCCTTGTTCATACAAAAGTGTTTCCTAATGATGCGCTCCTGATGTGCTTGGCGTGAAACGGCTGTTAAGCTTGGTGATATGCCTGAGGTCCAGCTGCCATTCTACGTTTAGGTTGGCGGCACCAGATGTAAATGTATTTTGCACTACATGTTCCATATTGCACTGTATTGGACCTTTTCTTTTAACCATACCACCAGTTTTTCCTGCAAAATGTTTTTGGGCATTTTGATGATTGAAACAATGTTTCTTTTATCTTGTTACATTAAAATTTTGTTTTTTACTTTTAATAAATACTATACTATGAATATTTTTCTTTGGTATTTGATGATTTACCCGGTACAGCTGGCTGAGACATCGCTGTTTGCCCCATTTTGATCTATCACAGTCTGACAGTGGCAATCCGAGAGGAAAGGTATCATCACCTGAGGCCATAATTGCTGTCATATAATTTAGACAGCAAATATTTTTGGTGAGTTTGCATTTCAGTTATTCGGTGGAGGCAAATATTGTACGGGTGACAGATGATATTTTCTACACTTGGCAACAGAGCACTTTCATCCTTTGAACTTGGATTTATTTTTCTGGACACCTTCATATGATCAAGAACACTTTTTTCATATCTGTTTATTTAATTTTGACAGTCACATATTTACTGAGTAACCGAGCACCTTTTATTCACATAATTTATTGATACGGGCACTTTTGTATAAACAAGGACACGTTATGAGACTCATCTGTATTTGTAATTTCCTTTGTGGATTTGGATTAGATGATGGACACATAATTTGAGATTTATCAATCTTTGCTTATAGCACTGCAATTTCCTTTCTATATTTACATTAGTGTTAGTATATTGACACTTTTTGCATGCTGCTGATATTCCTATCGGGTGCTGACATTACTTTATGAATATTGTGATAAAGCTTACCTGTAGGTATAATGAATATCTCCTAAATGTGAAATGTTTAGGAAATATTCTAGTAAGCAGCAGCCGGTGACGTCACCGGCGCATGCACTCTGAAGGGACAGCATACTCACACCAACCCTTCAGAGCCTACACGCGCATTAATGGGAGTGACGTCATTGTGACTCAGCCATTAAAATGGCTAAAGCCTGTGAGCCCGGAAGGAAGACCGGGTGAAGATGGAATCCCTGTCAGCGCTGACAGGGTGCTGCTGGAGGGATCTGTTTTATAGGTAAGTGCAGTGCATACTAGCATATTATAGCTTAAACCTGCAGGGGGTACCTTTTCTTTTTTTTTGTTAACTTTATTACCGCTTTAAACCCAAAACCAATAATGTAATTTATTGCAGCTTACCAATCCTTAGACGTTGTGGCTGCTTTCGTTTTCTTTTTTAGGGTTTTCCCCTCGGTTTTCACCTGGCGATCTGGCCAGTAACACACCTCTATTAGAGTGCCCCCATTTTGGATGAAGGAGCACAGGGGGCACATATGGACAGCAGCATTGTCAGTCTGGGGGAAAAGGGCAGTTGGATGTACTAGCCAATTTAAATATACTAACAGATTGAACACCAGCTAACACTTTCCAGGCAGTTACAGCAAACAGGTTGTTTTTCCTTCTGGGATAAAGGTTTTACATGATTAAATAAAAGCTAATCATTGTAAGCACCTCTGCCAGTGTTAAATGGTTTGTCTCATCCCTGTAATTACTATATCTGCAGGACAGCTTGTTCTGCTGAAAGACAACAGACTTACTAGGCAGATTACATGGTGAAAATAAAGGAAAGAAAGCCTAAAAACAAAAAACAACTGCAGCCATCACATCAAAGAACTGGTAAACTGCAATATAATTAAACGTTTGCTTTTGGGTTTATTATACCACTAAGCCTGGATGACCAATTTATTTGTTGAACAGGTGCCACCTAATTTTGCTAGATTGCTCTAATGCGTGCAGACCATCCCAATGCTGGTAAAACATTGGACAGCTACCCAAGCAACATGCCAACCTTCCAAACATTTGATTGTATAATCTTTCTATTTTTTTGTTTTAACATGCTAGAGATTAGGTCAGCAGGGCCACCTACTGCACCAACACAGGTATAGAGGCATACCTCCCTACATGGGCATTTTATATTTTTCTTTGCAATGCTGACCCCTGAGAGGGGTACACAAAACATCCAACATTCTTTAGGCCAACATGGGAAACCTAAATCTTTCCCTCAGAGGCATAACTATAACCTTCAGGGCCCCGGTGCAAGAAACCATGAAGGGCCCCCCGGACCCCTGGCCGGGGCCCTTCCCTTCAAGCCTGGGGCTCTTTACTCTTGTTACAGGGCCCTTTATTACAGTCCTGCAGCGGGACCCTTCCACAAGTTCTGCAGTGGGCCCCCTTCCTGTCATCTTGGGGACTCCCCACAGTGCTGGAATGCCAGGGCCCTGTCGCAAGTGTGACCTTTGCGATCCTGGAAGTTCGCCCACTGGTGTCAGTAGTTTTTATTTTTTGGTATTTTAATTGTACTATTTTTTATCATTTTAGTTTATTTTTTTTTTACAATGTCACTGACTATGACTCTGTCCATTCAGAAAAGGAAGGAGCTGGTAAATTACATATTTACGGATCCCTTATTGGTTCTCTATTGTGACACATCCCCTGCAGCAGCTGGCAGAGGAGGGCAGCACAGTGGGGTGGATCAGGGGAGCACACAGGGGCCCAGAGACAGCAGAACACAAGTGAACTGGATAGGAGGAGTGGTGGGGGCAGCTTACAGAGAAACCAATCTCCTCCATTTTCCTTTCTGCAGCTACTGGAGGATAAAGGAGGACAGTGATTTCTCTACACACTGCCCCCTCCGCCCCTCCTATCCAGGTGTACAGGGGAGCCGCACAGACCGCCTGGAGCATGGGGCCCGTTTGCAGTTGCAACCCCTGTAGTTACGCTTTCCCTACTCTACAACAAAAGACAGAAGAATAAGATATTGAGATGCCATTCCCTACAATACTAGCAAATTAGGTTTTTATTTTGTTTCAATGTTTCAAACATTAGGGTAGAATGGCTAACCAGAATTTAGTGTAGCAGCTGGGCGGATGGTGGCAAAAGCCACAGAATGGACACAAAGAACTTGGCTGGCCACTTAATTAGCAACGTTGAGAGCCTTGAGTAAGGCCAAGGCACAGAGTCTACCACCTAGTCTTCAGCAGAGCTCTCAGAGGTGGAGATATTACACTACATGTGATACCTAGGTTGTGGTCCTCTGACTAACCTAAGCAGGCAATAAACTAACAGCAGGTGAAATCTACCTTACAGCACTGGGGCACTGGACTCCCAAGGTAGCAGAATACATGGGGAAATAGCAAGAGCGCAAAGGACTGCTCTGAGAAACAAAGAAGAAACACAAGCTGGGAGAGCACAGGTGCTGATAACGAGGCTGGCTGGAACTCACAGGGAACCCACTAAGGCCCCTTTCACACAGGCGGACCGTTCAGATCTGCCTGTCCATTTTTTTGGCGGATCTGAACGGTCCCCCCATGCATCCCTATGGGGCATCGGATGTCAGCGGAGACATGTCCGCTGACATCCGATCCGATCCGTCAAATCTGGACGAATGGAAACCCTATTTTCCATCCGACCGACGGTCCGTTTCCATCCGAATTCCCCCATAGAGATGTATGGGGAACTGGCAGCTGTGTCTCCGCACACAGTGCGGAGAACAGCTGTCATCCTCCTGCTCATTGGGGGATCGGCGGATCGATCCCCCGCTGAGATAAACGGAGTCCATCCGACGGACGGGCTGTGTGAAAAAGCCCTTACGCAGGGAAAAAAGTAACAAACTGAATTGCAAAGAGCAGCACGAAGGTGAAGGAAGACAGGAGGTAGGAGTACACAGAGTGATAAGAGAAGCATATAGACTGGGGAACACAAGGCTGAGACACACTGGGAACACAAAGCTGGAAACAGGCTGGGACACACTGGGAACACAAAGCTGGAAACAGGCTGGGACACACTGGGAACACAAAGCTGGAAACAGGCTGGGACACACTGGGAACACAAAGCTGGAAACAGGCTGGGACACACTGGGAACACAAAGCTGGAAACAGGCTGGGACACACTGGGAACACAAGGGTGGAAACATGCTTGGACACACTGGGAACACAAAGCTGGAAACACGCTTGGACACACTGGGAACACAAAGCTGGAAACAGGCTGGGACACACTGGGAACACAAAGCTGGAAACAGGCTGGGACACACTGGGAATACTGGGACACACTGGGAATACAAAGCTGGAAACAGGCTGGGACACACTGGGAACATAAAGGGGGAGGGGTCCAGCTGCTAAATTTAGATGCAATACTCTAACATCAAGCAACTCAAACGCTAGACTTTTGAAGACAGTGTCCCTTTGTGCTTGGCTGGAAAAAACCCAGTCCTGGATCATGGAACAGGTAAGTGTGTGTTGCTACGGGTGGACTTTCCTGAATTCTTTGAAACGTAAAGAAAAGGAAAACTGTTTCATGGCTATACAAGACCATAAGGAAATCTAAATATTAAGATCCTCCAATACCCTTATGGCACATCAAGATATGGGCAACCCTAGTTCAACAAACACCTGAGGATACCTGGCACAGTATACAACAAGGCTGAACAGGAATAAAACACGCGATTCTGAGTGATACCTAGGGGGAAGCACAATTCAAAACCATTCATAATGTCTATTCAGCATTTAATGGCCCTCTAAAATCTCCACCCTCTGACTGGGTAATATCTTGGAATACTAGATAATAAGTACCAGGCATGACCCTAAGAAAAAAAAGGGGGGGGGGGTGAACACCAATGCCTACCCAAATGGGAAGTTATAAGTCTGATAGGCAATAAGAAGACCATATTGATACAGTGGCTTTTGGCCTATCCCACAAAGACTTTATTCATACTGATAAATACAGATAAACGGAATCCTACAAAACAGAAAAACAATGCACAACAAACACCACCATGGTCCAGAAATCTAGAGTCAGAACTTTTCACATAGCAGCTGCTAAAGATCATGACTATCTTTAAACATACTGTGTGGTACATTACAGAAAAACTAAAGGGGACTCTTAGTAAATTAGATGAATTGCATAGTTGCCGACATTTAAAAAAAATTTCCAGGGACACTTTGCAGCACAGCTATCAATGGTAACCCACTTCCCTGAAGCTCCGCCCACTCTGCAAAATTAATCTCGCCTACTTTTAGATTATAGAGTCTACTCAATATAGAGAGAATTATGGGAAATTAAAAAGGGAATTTCAAACTTAAGGCCACAGTAGCAGAGTTGGAATAATTCTCCCATTCAGCTGCACTACTTCTGCGTAACATTTATGGGCAGCCCGATTAACAGGCGCTTCCAGGGACAATATAAATTACCTGGGACAGGCTCCTATTTGCAGGGACTGTCCCAGGAAAAAAGGGACAGTTGGCAAGTATGGAATTGTAATAAGATTTATCTGTTGTCATTGTATCTCCTTATCCACACTCAGTTGCAAGAGATTAAAATAAATATCTAATTTAAATGGTGGTGATGTTGGTGTCTAGTTGACAGTGCCTGGTCTACTTTCTGGTTAAGCTGATCCTGTTACTACTTCCTGATAGGCTGCCTTTGACAGGTGGCCATTTACACATGTTTTAGCGTAAATGATAAAGCACTCTCTAATCTAGCATATCTCCTATTTCTGTACTTTTGAATAGTTAGTAGGAAGGTAATAAAATACAGTGTAGCATTGTACTCTGTACGACCTCATGCGTGTAAGGCAACTTGCAGATATTGTAAGTTCTCATTATATACTCTATCGTTAAAGCATTCCATTCGTGCAAGCTGTAATATACTGTTCTCTGCAATGTTTAAGGAAATAAATACATGCTTTAAAAAAAAAAAAAGAAAAAAAGAAGCAGAGGTGAAAATTTTGGGTGACATCTATACCACCTATTATACGGTATTTCTCCTGTTAGCGGCACAGCAAAAAACGATAAACAATTCCTTCCATTCATTAGAGGAGTTTTCTGTACATACATATTTTATACTTTTTTTGGTCAATGACAAGTTTTTGATAACTAGCTTGCATGCTGTCATTACACACAACACAAAACTATCCGCTTTTCCTTTAGCTGGAAACAAGAGATGACAGAGGATGAGAGGATTAAAGAGGTGTTTATGTTTGCTGGATGCAGTATTTGTCTGTAGGAAGTAAAGCGATTAGGAATCCTGTCTAGGTGAATAAATATTGTAAGAGCCTCCATGCTTCCTGTGAAACAACAATTTAAATTAACTCTATTTTACAGTTTTGTTTGTGTGTTTTTTAAGTGATATCATATAGGATTATCATAATTTATTTTTTAAATGATATCATATCTACTAGGCAGATTGCAGCCTTAGGGCTCAGACCCGCAGGTGTTCCTACCAACTGCCATTTGGAGCAGTGCTGCAGGGAGATCAGGTTCTTCTAAACCCTATGAGGATTGACTCAAGAAGATTTTTACAGATAGTAAAGTAAGTAAATGCATTATTTTGTATTTACTTCCTTCACCAGCAGCTGAAGACTCCCTGTGTGTATGAGCAGGTGCGATCTCTATAGTGTTCAGTAGAACCCAACCTACGCAGTACACTATTCTTGTACCAAATGCAGTGGACACCAAAAGCATCCCAATGTGCTATAAACGGGACATGGTCATGAACTCTTATCCATGTACAGGCACACCTAAGAATTTACTGAAGCACAGGAGAGGGACAGATGACATAGAAAGCTGAATGCATCATATTGTATTTCACAGAGGGTTCCTGGTACCCTGTCTTCCCTCCCTCTTGTGCTATTTTGAATAGGACAATACACTAAAGGCATCCAAGTTTGGTATACAATTACAGACCCACCTCCGGATTACTGAAGCATTGGACAGAAACAGGGCCAAGTAAGCTTTCTTAAATGTTCAGCTCTTAAAATGAATGTATAAAAGTTTGTTACATATTATCATTATTTATTAAATATGGTCACATTAAAAATGTAAAAAAATTTTTTTTTAAATATTCTTAGTCATGTGAATATGAAATATTGCATAGTAATATTTTGAATTCCCTTTTGAGCCAATTGGTGGAGCTCTGGTCACCATTTCACATAGTTAACCTTACACAATTCTCAGCTATGCTGAAACAAGCCTATTTACTAAATAAATGACACAAATATGATCCAGCCAGGCTAGACAAATGTGCCACATCCCTACTTATTAATGAAAATTTGTAAGAATATTGAAAAATATTTTTTTAGGCACTATAAAAATAACAAACAGATATCAAATAATAAAAATACTGTATTTTTATCATTTGTGTAGCGGAGCCCCACAGGCGCTAGAGATGAACAGGGATCCCCCACTCCTGTACAGCCAGGCACACCTAATCTTCACAAGCACCCAGAGTAAGAGAACAGTCTGTAGCTTTCTTTTTGCTATTTATTAGAGGATTAATAACTTGGATAGCAATAGGAGGTTATGGTATGCCCACTTGACTTCAACAACTTCAGGGACAACTTCCTATATATATATATATATATATCTTTATACAGTTTCCTCTCCTCCTTCCTCCTGTACACACTTTGTTACAGCACAGCTCTGCTGGTACACTCCCGGGGGGGGGGAGCTTGACAGTTTCCTTGTCAGTTCAGGAACAGCCAATTACACGCTGTGACACAGCTTGTAACTCTCTCCTCCACTTCCTGTATGGTCACTATCCCAGCACCACCTCTTCAGGCCCTGCCAGCCCTCCTGGCTGCAGCTTTCCCTTTCACCAGTCCACCTGGCTGACTCTTCACCAGCCCACCCAGCTGACTCTCAGGAGATCTCTCAGGGAAAGCACTGAGGACTTAAAGCGGTTCTTGGTAATTTTTTTTATCTTTCCATCTATTAAATCTTCTGCCCTTGTTGTTTTTAACTTTGGATAGTAAAACGTTTTTTTTTCTGCCAGTAAATACCTTTTACAGCCCACTTCCTCTTCCTTGTCTGGTTATTAGCCTAGGCTAATGTCATCATGCACAGCTCTCTCTCACTCTCGTGAGAGTTTGCAGGCAAGGGAGGAGGGGTGAATAATAGGAAAGCCAATGAGAGCTGCAGAGCTGGGTCTGGATGAGGGGGGAGATAACAGGAGACTGCAGAGATCCATGTGTATTCATCCAGAGAGGAAAACATGTAGGTAAGTAGTGGTGTGAGTGTGTCTGTGTGTGTGTGTATATATATATATATATATATATATATATATATATATATATATATATATGTATGTGTGTGTGTGTGTGTGTGTGTGTGTGTGTGTGTGTGTGTGTGTCTGTGTAAATCCAGGAATTGAACAGGCAGCAGCTTCAGCTGCCCACAGTTAAAATGGCTGCAACCAGACATAGTGGAAGGAGATTTTTGCTGCATATTTTGCCAGTACAGAATCACAGTATACATCAAATAATATGCAAAGTGGTTGGAGGGAAGCTTCAGAATGGCAAAGGTGTTTTTATTACAAATTATGTGAGCAGACTGTAGTTCAAGGGAAACTGGCTACATGTGGCACTCCCCCCCCCCCCCTTTATAAGTCCCCGCAGAGTTCCTCTACTCTCTCTTTCCTCTCTTGCTCCTGTGCCTCCAGAAAGACCTCCTCCTTTGCGTTTTAGCAGGATTCTTCCAGCACCGAGCCCTGGCCCGAGGCAAAACAAACCTACAAACTAGGGGGTCCGCTTTAAGGGCCACCCACAACCTTCTCAACGCTGCATCTCTATCTTCCACTGACTGTCCGGCTGGCATGGCCCATGTCTATTTATGAGGTATTCTCTGCCCCTTGCCAGCCCATTACTGGGGATTGGCTGAGACCTCATAAATATGCATGGCAGCTCTTCCTAGCCCTGCCCTCTAGTTCTAGAGGATTCTCCAACTTTCTAGATGAGCAGGAGGCAATAGAGAGCCATCATGATGAGTCATCCATCACTGAAATTTATTGAACCCTAACCCAGATTCCATGGCTCAGGCATAGCCCTATAAACCAAATTTTGCCTACACTAACTTCTAGCACGCACTAGAGGGTGCTACATTTGATATCTGTTTATGTTGGTATTTATATAGTTCCTAAAAAAAATCTATCCAATATCCAATCCAACCGTTACAAACTTTCATTAAAAAAAAAAAAAAAAAAAGACAACATTAGTGTTGTTAGATGGCTCAGGCCAAGGTTACAAATCAGACGAGTGGAACCTCAAAGCAATCAATTTTGCTGTACTTTCCCGTGGATAACCCACAGTGCTCTGGCATCCTTTGAAATTAAATCCTTTGATATTAAATATTTAATTACAAAAATAAATAGTTTACATTAAAATAAATAAAATTTAATACAGCTGTTAAAATGAATAAACCTAGAAAAAAAAGATATAATTCAATTAACGATAGTGCAAATTAGTAAATTACTAAATGCTTATTTTCAGCACTTAGCCTCAGGTTCTATCTTTTATAAAAGGCAGGCTTTATTCCGGTTTCAAGCATCATATCTATAGCATAAATTAAGTAATTACCTGGGTACCACATAGCTGCAAACGGTGCTCCTCACAGCTATGCATGGGGTAAGGGGAAATACTTTCCAATAGGCTACATGACACGGTATATGGTGCTCTGCCCCAGACACAATATTTAGTAGGACAGTAAGGTTTTGCACATAAACTTTATAACTATTTGAAGATGATGGTGGGGACCACTGATAGCAGTAATATGTAAACACTGAATGACCAATGTGTTATATTGATTCTTAAAAATATTTATTAAGAATAAGCATCACAAAAATAGTGTTACACTACAAAATAGTACAATGTATTAGTGAAGAAGCAAAGACTGCAAAAAAATGGTCTTAGGAAACCACAAACTGCATATACAGTAGGGAAAATAATTATTTGACCCCCTTCAGATTTTGTTAGTGTGCCCACTTACAAAGAAATGAAGGGTTTATCATAGGTGTATTTTAAATGATAGAGACAGAATATCAACCAAAAAAAACACATTGAATAAATATTATAAATTGAGTTGTAGTTCAGTGAGTAAAATAAGTATTTGATCCCCAAGCAAAACATGACTGAGTACTTGGTGGAGACACCCTTGTTGGCAAGCACAGAGGTAAGACATTTCTTGTAGTTGGTGACCAGGTTTACACAGGGAGGGAAGGATTTAAGGTCAACTCTTCTTTACAGATCTTCTCTAAATCCTTAAGGCTTCTTGGTTGTCTCTTGGCAACCCGAAGTTTCAGCTTCCTCCATAAATTTTCTATAGAATTAAGGTCTGGAGACTGACTAGGCCACTCCATGACCTTAATGTTCTTCTTCTTGAGCCACTCCTTTGTTGCCTTGGTGGTATGTTTTGGGTCATTGTCATGCTGAAAGACCCATCCATTACCCATCTTCAGTAATGGCTGAGGGAAGAAGGTTCTCATCCAAGGTTTTACAATACATGGCCCCATTCATTGGCCCCTCAATGCGGCAAAGTCGGTCCATACCTTTAGCAGAGAAACAGCCCCAAAGCATCATGTTTCCACCTCCATGCTTGACTGAAGTGATGGTGTTCTTATGGTCATAGTCAGCATTTTTCTATAGAAAATTTATGGAGGGAGCTGAGTTGCCAAGAAACCTTAGAGATTTAGAGAAGATCTGTAAAAAAAAAGGGTGGGCCAAAATCCCTCCTGAGATGTGTGCAAACCTGATCACTAACTACAAGAAACTTGCTTGCCAATGAGGGTTTTTCCACTAAGTACTAAGTCATGTTTTGCTTGGGGATCAAACCCTTATTTTACTCACAACTCGCAACGCAATTTATAACATTTGTATTGTGTGTTTTTTTCTGGATTTTTGGTTGATTTTTATTTACTATCATTTAAAATACACCTATGATAAAAATTATAGACCCTTTCTTTGTAAGGGGGCAAACTTACAAAATCTGCAGGGGATCGAAAAAATGTATTATTTAAAAAAATATTATTGCCCCACTGTATATCCAAATAAATACTTTAGGACATGTTACAAAAGGTTACTCACAGAAAATGCTATGTATTTATTATTCTTATCTATTAGATAAACATGAAACCAACACAGATGTTTGCTGTTTTAAGATGTGTGGTTAAGTGGCTAAGATTAAGATACTGGATTAAGATATGATTACGATACTAAACAAACACAATTTAATTTTCATTATCCTTTCTCTTTTTGTATGTGGGTAATGGCACTTTAATTATTTTAATGAAAAAAAAAACATCTAAGTACTTTTTTCCTAATTAATTTTACAGCTGTCACATGACCCAGCTCTTTCTCAGCCTGTCTGTAGGGAAAAAGTGGCAGGAGGAGCTTCTAGTCCTCTGCTACTGGTCAAATGTTAAAAAAAAAGACTTTGAAATAAAGAGTAAAAATAAAACATTAATAGCAATACATTGATTTAAATTGCCATGTAAATACAGTATATATGTGAAATCAAATTATTATTTTTTGGCAATAACATGGTGTGGGCAGATTTCTGCCATTCACAGTCTATGTCATGTCACACCCCTTCAGACTCTGTTTTAGAATAACAGGGAGGAGAAGCCTCCTTCGGTCAAGATGTAATATCCCACCCCCATTGTGTTTAGCTGGTTAGTGGGCATGGAGGAGGTGGGAGAGAATGGGCTGTCATTTATCACTGTGTATAGACCTCCATGTATGACTCTATAGTCACATGAGCTGCTCAGATGTGAAAGGGAGGAAATGCTCAGGGTAGGTAGAAATATACTGAAAACTGAGCATGTGCACTAGCTGCCAAAACTGCTTTGCAATATCCCCAACTGCAGTGGGGACATAGACAGGAGGGGGAACAGCAGGATCAACCAGGATTTCTGCAGAATACAGAAAACAAATTTCCTCCTAACTGAGTGAGAATAAACATCATGTAATACACTATTTATTGATAGTTTTTAATGATGTGGGTTTAATGACACTTTAAACTGGGGTGGGATAAGGTAGTGAGGCTTTTGAATAGATGAGGCCCATGTTCCAAAGTTTTTGAATTTTTTTGAGCCAATCTTGTTCACAGTAGAATTGTTTCTTGCAATAAAAACTAAAATTGATTTAAGATAACCCAAAAAATTATGATTCTCTGATAGCCAAAATCACTTAATGTTTCTGGTCATGATTAATTTTTTTTTTAATGAAAAAGTTTTGAGTATAAAGTGAAGATGATAGGAGCTAAACCAGGATACCGAATACAGTAAAACCTTGGATTGCGAGCATAATTTGTTCCGGAAACATGCTTGTATTCCAATGCACTCTTAAATCAAAGCAAATTTCCCCATAAGAAAATCAGATGATTTTTCCCACAACCATTTATTCAGAAGTCCTTCAGCTTATAGTCCATATGAAAAGAATATAGCAATGTGATGGCAGCCTCCACAAGGGGATTAGAAGCAGAATCCAGCAGGAACTACAGTTTATAAACAGAAGAGAGGCACCTCTAAGTGTAGCAATATGGTTACATTTTATGAAGGTTCAACATTTAGCAACTCACATGGATGATGATTAAAAGAGGCACATCTAAGTATGCAGGCTTCCAGGGTAAAGCTATCCACAATTGGCACTTTTCTACTGCGAGTACCGGCTCGGCTCCACTCAGCACTGCTTGGCCCAGCTTGGCTCGGTTTGCTTTTCCACTGCGTTGTACGAGTCGGCACGTTTCAGCACTGTATAGGCTCTACTCAGCTCGGTTTGCTTTTTAGTGAGTGGGTGGGATTACAACGATTCTCTGACCAATCAGTGGCTAGTAGTGACAAACAATCAAGGCTGCATGAGAAGGATTGTGGGATATGGTATAGTTACGGCCCGATTGGAACCCCAACTGAGGTGGTATTGTTTAAGTGAGCTGTACCGAGCCGTACCATGTAGTGGAAAAGCGCCGCTGTACCAAACCGTACGGAACCGTTCAAACACATACCATGCAGTGTAAAAGCGCCAAAGCGAGCCATACCATGCAGTGGAAAAGCGCCTATAGACCATTCTCATCACCGCCGTCAGTCTGCAATTGTGACCGGAAAGACTACCCTGCAGTAGAGCAATCTGAAAGCGAGGCGTGGAAGGGATGACGTAGATGGCGGTGTGGAGGACGGTCTAGGTGGACAGCTTTACCCTAGATGCCTGCATACGTAGATGTGCCTGTTTCAATCATCAACCATGGGAGTAGCTAAAGGTCCCCATATAGCTACACTTAGAGGCACCTTTCTTCTCTTTTATACTCAGTGGTGACATGATGCTACTTGTATATCAAGACATCGCTTGTTTAGCATGTCAGAATATATAAAAAAACTGTTTCTTGTCTTGCAACACACTCTCAAACCAAATTATTCTCAATCTAAGGTTTTACTGTATACTCATTTTAGACTTAGAAACATAGTAGATATTTGTGTCAGGCAAGAGCCGAAAAGCCTCCTATGTGATAGTTAAGAAGAAGTGACAGAGGCACTCCTTATGGACAAAGGGACAGAGGCACTCCTTATGGACACATCAGGGGTCTATTTTAAAAATATAGAAATAACCCAACCTGTTTTTAAAACATCATACAGGTTTTCCTAAGGATAAGCAAATATTATCTATATACTAGAGACTTGTATACATGAATCTAGGTGTACATTTTGTATTTTTTCCAGATTTATGCAGTAATCTAATGTGAAACTTTGGCTCTGTGCGGAAGCCTCCTGTAATAGGACCACTCACTGCTGCTCTCTCTCTTTGTACTGGTCTTGTATCCACCCCCTCCTGTAGTTTTCTGCAGACATCTTATAACAGGGGAGCCTTCAGTGTCCATCCTACATCTCTGTTCTCTCCACAGGTTATGCACAGCACAGTGATGAAGCCTCTACTATTTTTACAATGTAATAATTGGGTTTTTCAAAGGCATTCGGTGCACGCAGAGTGGATTTGTATCCTTTATATCCTGTAGTTATTGTGGAATATATTGAATTGAAAGTTTTTGTTCAGCTTCAACAAAAGGTAAATCTTATTGCAACGGGCAATACAGGTACTAGAGTTGGGCTGTACACCCCCCCTGTTCGGTTTGCACAAGAACTCCTAAACATGGAAAAGTTCGGACCAGTAAAGCGAACCCAATTAACCACATAACGACCGCCCACCGCAGATACAGATATACTGCGGCAGGCAGCCGCTGCTGGGCAAAGTGACGTAGGGGTACGACACTTGCTCAGCCGCCTGTAGGGGGCGAGCGCACTCGTTCACTGAAATCCCGCACAAGTGATCGGCGGCTCCGATGTCCGCCGGTCACTCGCGATTTCCCACAGGAGAGGGAGAAAGGCAGACGGCTGATGTAAACACAGCCGTCTGTCATTCTCCCTGATGTAAGTACAGAGACTATACGATCCTGCTAAGTAGGATCGTATGTCTCTGTGATTACATCACAAGCCACGCCCCCCACAGTTAGAATCACGCCCCTAGGGACACACTTAACCCCTTGATCACCAATAAAGTTAACCTCTTCCCTGCCAGTGTCATTTTGACACTAACAGTGCATATTTATAGCACTGATTACTGTAGTAATGTCAATGGTACTCCCAAAAGTGTCAAAAATGTCAGTCAGGGGTCCGATCTGTCCGCCGCAACGTCGCAGTCCCTCAAAAAAAAAAAAAAAAAAATCGCAGATCCCCGCCATTACTAGTAAAAAAAAATGACAATAAAAATAACAAATCTTTCCCGTAGTTAGTAAACACAATAACTTTTGCGCAAACCAATCAAAATATGCTTATTGCGATTTTTTTTTTACCAAACATATGTAGAAGAAAACAAATTGGCCTAAAATGTTAAAAAATTTTGATTTTTACATTTTTTTTTTTTGAGAATTTCATATAAAAAAAATGTGAAAAATATTGTTATTTTTTCAAAATTGTCGCTCTTTTTTTGTTTATAGCGCAAAAAATAAAAATTGCACAGGTGATCAAATACCAGCAAAAGAAAGCTCTATTTGTGCAAAAAAAAGGACGTCAATTTTGTTTGGGTACTGCGTCGCACGGCCGCGCAATTGTCCGTTAAAGTCACGCAGTGCCAAAAATAGGGCATGGTCTTTGAGCAGCCAAATCCTCCGGGGCTTAAGTGGTTAAAGTCTATGGGACCTGAACTTGGAAAATCAAAAGTTCCCATTTTGAAGGCTTATATGCAACTTATTGGACATAAAAAGGGCATGAGTGCCTGGGTACTGCCCTGGGGGGGACATGTATCAATGCAAATGTTTAATTTAAAAAATGAATTTTTAAAGGAGCAGTGATTTTAATTATGCTAAAAGTGAAACAAAAATAATGAAAAAAGTATAGTGCCTGGGGGGGGGGGGGGGTTGGGCACATCTGTACCCTGTATAGAACCTGTTCAAGCAAAACTGACATTATATATATATATATATATATATATATATATATATATATATAAAGAAAAAAAAATTTACATTTAAATTGATTTCCCCACTGCCCCAAAGCACCCCCCCCCATGTTGAAAGCATTTTGGTGTGGGGTTCCTCTTACCCCACGTAATATTTTTTCACATTTTTGTATTGCCGACAATGTTTTTTATTTCATTCAGTTGTCAAAGAGAAAGCCCGTTGATAGCTGATGACTCATGCTCCTTAAAAACCAGCTATTCATTGTGCCCAGATTCGGCAAAGCCTTGCACCTGTCAGGTGCAGTGCGTCAGCCAATCCGGGCTTAGAATGCACTGTACAGTGTGCAGTGCATTGTGGGGCGCTCGTCGGGCGAACATCCTGCCTGAGCACCCTGCAAATTTGGGTGTTCGCAGGGTGTTTATTACAGCTGACCATTCTTCTCTCTCGGGGGGGGGGGGGGTGATCGCGGGTGGCAGGCGGCAATCGGAGCTGCCTGCCCCGTGCATCGAAATCCCTGCTGCCGAGTGGGAGCGCTCCACCGATGGTGCGCGTTTGCCCCCTAGCTGCAGGTGCACGACCCACGTAGGTCTACATCGGTTTGCATAGGAGGGCCGCACTGCCGCAGTAAATAGGCAGCGGGCGGTCGGGAAGAGGTTAATACAGTGCACTACCATGTTTGGAGATTACCCAGGTCTTTCACAATCTCAGCAATGCCTCTACTTGGTGTGTTCTAAATATGATTTATTTGACTAACTGCATAACTACAGTATCTCACAAAATTAATGGCTGTGTGTTGAGTTATTTTGAGGGAACATCAAATTTACACTGTTATACAAGCTGTACACTCACTACTTTACATTGTAGCAAAGTGTCATTTCTTCAGTGTTGTCACATGAAAAGATATAATCAAATATTTACAAAAATGTGAGGGGTGTACTCACTTTTGTGAGTTACTGTAGATGCACAATATAGGAAAAAAGCATGATCTCCTATGGAATGAAAATACCATGCATCTTCAATCATACTGGATATAAAGGCCTCTCTGGCATTCAAAACACGCAAGACCACTTTTGTGCACAGGGCCAAACTATCGGCACCTGATGGGACTGCATTGTAAACAAATTGGCAGCCTCTTTGGCCCATGAAAAAATTGATGAGGTGTACTTTCCTCATCAATCAAACTGCAGCCCAGGGGGAAAACTAGAAAATAAATTACACATTACTTTAGTAATATTGGATACAAAACCGTCTTGAGACTGCATTTTACTAAAAAAATATTAGACTAAAAGATTAATAGGTCTTAAAGCTTTCATAAGGGAGGATGCTTTAGCATCCGAGGCTTGGAATATTTTAATGATGCAACATTTGCTGATGGATCACAGGAAACCCCCCCTGTGTCGTTATATGATGGAGAAGTAGTGATACATATGTGTAGTATGAATCTAGGTATAGGCTAGCAATGTCATTTCCTCATGATCTTTGCTTGAGGCAGTGCCCCAACCTCCTCTGCTGTACAGCCTTCCGTATATAGGTTACATTGTGCTTTGTGACAATAGGAGGAACCTAGAGCCTGCGGTGTTAGTGTGGATTCTGTTGCTATGTAAAGAACCTGAGCTCTGCTACTGTGGCAACTAGCAGCGAACACTGAACATGGTCCTGGCAGCTGAGTGATAGCGAGAGAGCGAGTGTGGCTGAGTTCTTGCAGCAGAATACATTTCTAGACCGCCATATCCTGATAACAATATGTACAGGGAGGGGAATTTACTAAAACTGGAGCAGACAGAATCTGGAGCAGCTGTGCATAGCAAATGCACACAATGTATTTTATACATGCAGTAAATGTACACGCTAGCATGTATCTGGCGCATTCCTTGCTGCAAACATTTATGAAAGCTATATATCTAGTAAAAAATACACCAAAGACTTTCAAGCACCAAATATATCTAGACACAAAATCGCATGTGAAAATCTGTGACACATTAAAAACCATAATAGCTCATCATTTCAGCTCAGCCTAAAGGATGGTTCTAAGATTTTATAAATCAAACAGGTTTTTTTTATTTATTTATTTTTTTATATTTCTTTATTAAATAATTTTCATATATAAAATTTTACAGCCAACATTTCAAAGGAAAGCAAAATTCTTACATCGTATTCATCCATTAATCCCATCCCTACCTTTCCTTTTCAAATATATTATTATACTAATTTCCCTCTCCCCCTCCCCACTATTGAGTCTCACTCTCTCCCTGAATCAATTTATATTCCTCTGTATGTTTGAAATCTTGCCATTCTTCCCAAATTTCTACCCAATTTCCTTGTTCTTCTTCTTCCCCCCAGCTCCTTAGTAATTCTAACTTTCTCGTTTTTTCTACCCTTTTGAACCATTCTTTACAGTCGAGGGGATTTCTTTTTGCCATTTCAGGGGTATCAGACTTTTAGCGGAATTCAACAAGTGAGGGATTAGTGTTCTCTTGTATGATTTTACTGGAATTTTTGTACAATGAAATAAACATCCCCAAGGATCTTCAGGGATATATATGTTTGTAATTTTATTAATCAGGGTTGGTACAGACCTCCAATATTTTTTAATCTTCGGGCACTCCCACCAAATGTGTGCCATCGTACCCACCTCCGTACATCCCCGCCAACAGTATTTCGAACTCTCCGCATGAAAACTACCTACTTTGTCTGGGGTATTGTACCATCTGGTGATCAGTTTGTAGTTCATTTCTTCTGTGTTTGTGTCTATTGCTGAACTATGCACAAGTTTTAGACTTTCCTCCCATTGTATCCCCTCTCTACATGGTCCCAGTTCCCTTTCCAAACAGGTTTTTTGATATATGATAACCATATATAAGGCTATGGTATTATGGTACAAACAAAAGCGTTTGGTATAATGCTTTACATTATAGCAAACAGGTTCATAGCAGCTATAATCTTGCCAATATAAGCAGCATTAACTGTAATTGTGGAATCCCATGCATTATCTTGTAGTAATATAACAATCACCCATAGGGCATACCCAAATATTAGTTAGATTCAGAAACCAAATGTACCCGTGCAGGTCTTGCTAGACATTGCATCAGCCGCATCTGCACTAGCTCTCGAGTACTGAGACCTAGGGTGTAAAGCCATGGTGCCCATCATTTTTCAAATTTTCCCATACATCCTCTACATGGATATACACATTTTTCAAAGATAAGTGCATGCATATTTGTCACCCATTGCTGAGGGGAGGGGGAAACCGGGGGTTTTCCATTGTAGCAACAACACTCTACGGGCCTGAAAGAGAGCTCGACTAAAAGCTACTCGAGTGTGTTCTTTCAGGATGATGTCATCAAGAATACTCAATGAACCATACTTAGGATCGAGTGGCACTTTAGTCTGGAACACCCTGTTAAGAGTTCATAACTTCTGTCCAATAGCGGTGGAGCTTGGGACATCGCCACAGCAAATGAATGAAATCCCCCCCCTGTCCTTTTGACATCTGTAGCAAACAGAATCTGCATTGACTCCCATACGATGAAGCTTGGTAGGGGTACAATGTACTCTCAAAGTGATATAAAGTTGGGATAATCTCTGTGAAGAAATCATTGAACTTGTTACAACTGCTTGCAGAGCCTCATTCCACTGGTCCCCTGATGGTGTAGCCACATCTCTATCCCTTCTTTGTCGCACCCCAGACTGGTGAGTGTCATGGAGTGCATGCAATAAAGTTCTATAGCAAAGACATATACAGTAAACCCCCGCTCCAACGCGGTTCAGTTTTTGCGGTCCCGGTATATTGCGTTTTTTTTTGTAATGGTATTTTACTATATAAATCATTAAAAATGAAATATTTTTGTGTTTTCCATAGCTCTTGCTATGTCTCTCAGTATCTTTTATGTGTTTAAATGAGTTTCTATTGTTTTAAAAGTGTGTTTAAAGACCTTAAAATGCTTTTACACGTACAATGACAGTAAAAAAAACATGCCTACAATACATTTTAATAGGGTTTTTCTATTTCGGGAATTTTCACTTTTCGCGGCTGGGTCCGGAACGTAACCCCCGCAATGGAGGGGGGTTTACTGTAATGCTTTTGGCATTCGTTACTGAGGAGAGAAGATGAAATACATAGGTGAGGATGGTTCTAAGATAATTCTCCTCTGGCATGCATAAGAATACCTAAAGTGTTTTTTTAAAAGGTGTTTAGGTTACCATTTTTAAATACATTTACATTTTTTTTTTTTTATCAATTGAATTACTATATAAGGGGTTTGATAAGTGTCTTATGTTACAGAACACAGGCAGTGACTTGCGCTCACTTGACTGCTCGCTGCTGTCCTCCTCTCCTCCCGGCTGACGTCAGCGGGGGTTCTCGGCCCCTACCGCTGTATTTGTCAGCCCAGGAGAGGAGGAGAGCAGCAAAGAGTCACGTGAGCGCCGGGAGGAGCTCTGAAATAAGGTAGAAGTCTGCATATTTTTTATAAAACACATGCAGTGGGGCACATGTCCTTATTTAACAGAGGGGATTGTATGATCTTATCATAGTGGCTTTACAACCACTTTAACTAACTAGAACAGTAATGGCCAACCTTACAGATACATGCGGTCTCAAGTGCGGCCCGACATCACCAAATGTTACAAAAAGCTGTCAGAGACTGTAGATATGCAGCAGGAGATAATCAGGGACTACAGACATGCCACAAGAGATGGCCAAAGACTGTGGACATGCTATAGGAGTTGTTGGAGACAGTGGACATGCTAAAGGGTTTGTTGGAGATGGTGGACATGCTAAAGGGGTTGTTGGAGATGGTGGACATGCTAAAGGGGTTGTTGGAGAAGGTGGACATGCTAAAGGGGTTGTTGGAGACGGTGGACATGCTAAAGGGGTTGTTGGAGACGGTGGACATGCTAAAGGGGTTGTTGGAGACGGTGGACATGCTAAAGGGGTTGTTGGAGACGGTGAACATGCCATAGGAACAGGTCTGAGACTACAGACAAATTTCATGAGAATGCTAGAGATTCTCACTGCACCGCAACCGCAACTTTGCAAATCAACACTTCAACATTGGGGCTTTTTACAACCCCCTTAAAAATCACTTGTATCCTATTTGGTATTTCTCTGAACAGGATACATTATAAAAGAGGGAAAACTAAAAACCCCAGAGAGATGCAAATTAGGTGGCACATGTGACCCCAGGCCACAGGTTGGGCATTAGAGATCTAGACCAAAATTTGATACTGTATATTTAATTTGTTGTGGTGAGCAATGTGCTGGACCACATTTTCTTTGTTCCAGTTTTTCTATACAAGCTCAAATTGATTACCTGTTTATATGATCAATAAAATAAAAGGGAATAATGTGTTACCTTTTAATCATAAATAGAATTATCAACATCATTATCCTTTCTTTTAATAATATTAAAACATGGAGACGTGACTCGATTAATATGGCACCACATCCATAGGAATTCGAACAGAAAATAGGAAAAAAGGTAAGGGCTTTAACGGTTGCCATAAAGAACCCCAAGGGAGGAAACAAGTACTCACAAGATATAAAATAATACAAAATTTTATTTGAACATCATACTTAAACCATAAAAGCATATCCACAAATGTGTAGAACACTCTATCCTGCATTTCCCAACTGGTAGCGTTGAGCAATTTTGTATATTGAAACCTGTATCAGTGGCCCAAATGCATGTGTTGTATAACTGATGGGGAATCCTCATATACTGGGCCAACTGCAGGGGAAATGCTTAACCATTAGAATCAAATTATATATTGTAATACCAAACATAAGAGAAAAAAAATACAAGGTTTATACAGAGAGTTTATTTTAAAAAAAATATTAAAATTACATGAGTATATATTTCATAACCTCTATGTAACTAATAATGAGTACATCTATGAATAGAGTCAAAAGCTAAGGCCATAAAGGAAGGCTTCAGCCAGGACGAAGGAGAAAAAGAGAAAAGCAGGGAGGCATACAAGTCCAGCCAAAACACAGGAAGGCACTGCATCAGAGTCACCAAGAGGAGCCCACCAAGGCCAATCCTTATCTATTGAATAATAACCATGTGTATAGTCTCAATAGATCCCTATTATGGACTACATAAGGTTATTATCCAATAGATAAGGATTGGCCTTGCCTATCTTGAAGCTGTGGTGACCTGGTATATGAGGATTCCCCATCAGTTATACAACACATGCATTTGGGTCACTTGATACAGGTTTCAATATAAAAAATTGCTCAACACTACCAGTTGGGAAATGCAGGATAGAGTGTTCTACACATTTGAAGATATGCTTTTATGGAGTATGATGTTCAAATAAAATCTGCATTTTTACATATCTTCTGAGTATTTGTTTCTTCCCTTGGGGTTATTTATGGCAACCATTAAAGTCCATACCTTTTTTTCCTTTCATTTATAAATATAATACATATCAATCGCAAACTATGCCAAGGTATTTTTTTCCAGGTCTTTGAGTACTTAAAGTGGAATTCCAGGCAAACCTAACTAGTTTTAAAAACTGCTCCCTCCCCCCTCCTTACACCTATGCTGACTAACCTGTGTAAGAAAAATATATGAACTTACCTATTTTCAGGCAGCTACTGTCTGGTCATGTGATCCAGCTCCCTGTGTCAGCCAGTGTCGGCTGCAGGGGAAAGGAGGGAACGCTGACAACAGATGAGCTATAGGAGGGTTTTGGGTGACATCACTACTCCCATGCATTGTCAGCCATTGTCTGAGTGCTCTCTCCTCTACCCTACAGCCAGCACTGGCTGATACAAAGAAGATCACGTGACTGGACCAGAGCAGCCAAAAAGTAGGTAAGTAGATAGATCTTTCTTACACAGGTTAGTCAGAATAGGTGTTAAAAGGGGGAAGCGAGCATTTTTAAGAATAGTTCTCTTTTTTTCCTAAAATTCTACATTTGGGATTATTCTACGTTAAAAAAAAAAAATCTGGAAATTATTCTTAATGACTATTGTGGTGTAGTTACATTTGGGTGCTTTATTGTGTCTGTTAGTCTGTCTGTACACTTCAATAAATCAGCTCACTAGGACTGCTAGATCAACCACTTCCAACTTGAACCCTCTGAAGCATTGCATTAAAGTTAGTTGCAGCTCTACAATATTTACAGTACATGTTAAGATGAAAAATTTGCATTTCATATTGTCATTCCAAGATGAAAGCATCCTCAAACATGTGAAGGGTCCTTGCTGCTAACAACTGGACAGTTAGCAAAGGGAATAAACCAGAGACCCTAATCCAAATTCTATTATGCAGTCATATTGGTCTTATCTGATCAGTAATCTATATTAAACGACAGAAAAAGACATGCTAAAGCTGGCCTTACGTATGTGGACATTCGAAACTTGTAATTGTCAGAAAGTGTGTTCAATTATCTAAGGCACAGGTGTCAAACACAAGGCCCGCGGGCCGAATGCGGCCCCCCAGGCCATTTCATGTGGCCCTCGCACCTCTCCTGCAGCTGCAGCAACCCCCCTTGTCTCTGCCCCCACCTTGTCTCTGTAGTCGACAGCAGAGAGGACAGAACTCCTTTGCCAGACCCTGCACTCGTCTGTGCAGCTGTAGAAAGGCTCCTCTTTGCCCCCCCCCCCCCCAGGACATGGGGTGCTCTGGAGATCTAATCCTACAGATATAACCAGCCCTTTGAGGGCAACCATAATGCTGATGCGGCCCACGAGGAAATGGAGTTTGACACCCCTGATCTAAGGCAATACATACATGATTCCCCCATTCACAAATTTGATGTGTATGGGTGAATTACTCCTGCTGTGGTATTGTATTCTAAAAGCAGGGAGCCTTCCCCGCCATCAGAATACAATTATTATTATTATTAGGGTTTCTATAGCGCCAGCAGTTTACGCAGCGCTTTACAATATTAGAGGGAGACAGTACATATACAATACAATAAAATACAAGAGGAATTATCAGTTTTACTGGCTATAGCAGGTGGCACTGATTGTTTGGGAAAAACCCGATAAGCTGCCTATCAACCGAATTGATCCCTGTTTAACCGCCAAATTTGAATCCATGTATGGATGGCTTGAGAGTTAAAGGTGGCAATTTGACAATCAATTTCGACCAGAGCAAGCAAAAAAAGAATTGAAAGACGAGGATGGAAAATTTTTGTTGAGTCTAATGGGAACAAATTTTTAATTGCTTGCTGAGAGAAATAGTAACTAGTCTTATGCGCATGCACTTGTCAAATTTAATCTGGAAGTAGAAAGTTTGTTCTATGAAAACTGAGATATTAATATAGTACTCAAATGAAAGCACCATTAAATAGTCAGACAAGCAATATTTGTACTTTCTCTTCTGATCAATCAAATGAAATTCTACAGATGTAAGACCAGCCTAACAGAAGGTCAAATTTGTTTCAGCAAAACACTAACTTGCATGAAGTAATTTATTCCTGTGGGATAGTTTTATATCTAATTTGACAACTTTTATATATAATGTCAAAAACCTGAGACTTCTGCCTTGCCCTTTTGATTGGAATATTAGAGTAAAATGAGCAATGAGAAAGTACCACACGGATGTTATCTGAGGACCTTTTAGGCTGGATACACACTATACAATTTTCTTTGGATTTTTTTCCTTTAGATTTACCAAAACCAAATAATATGAGGTCAGCCCTAATCACTTTCAATTTATATGCAATCAGGCAGGCCCTTGTACTACATAGTTGAAGGTAAATCTAAAAGAAATCTAACAACAAAAGTTTTATAGTGTGTATCCAGCTTTTGGCGCCTGAATAACAATTTAGTTTTCATAATGTGCACCCTGGGAACTCCGAAAATGGAAGGGTAATCTTCTATGCAAATTTCAATATTCCATAACCATGAGCCTGACCCCACCCAAGCTCCCTATTGCACCACGTTATTGACCAGTAAAGCTGCCCAACACAGTGATTGACCAATAATATTGTACATACATGATTCATTTTTTGGTTTTTCAAAACCCCCATCAACATCAAATATGTGAATGGGGGTTTTTCAAAACCCCCATTCACATATTTGATGTTGATGGGGGAATCACTCCTGCTGTGGTAATGTATTCTGAGAGCGAGGAGAATGCCCAACACAGTGATGGGCCAATTACGAAGTATCGTATTAACAGGGAAATGGTGCCATGCTCTCTGCCACAAAAACACCACCAGTTCTACAGCATCAAGGGACCATAATGAAGGCCCCTTGACCCCATCATCTAGGGAAAGGGAGCCTTGACTGCTGGAAGCTTGGCAGCTATGTGGGCGTCGTGATAAAACGCGGAGTTTAGGTGGATTTGACAGATTTGGCCACTAAGACACGAGGTGATAGGGTGGAGCCTGAACTCTAGAAAAGGGGCTACGTAAGGGCACGTCTCACCACTCTAAAGGAGATTCTGACGTCACAAGAGTTGACCACCCACCCGCCCGTTGAGAAGTTGTCACAGCTTTATTGGCGGTTTTACCTTGCCAGCGATGGATATTCCTTTATGGGCCATGCCCTCAAGTTTAAGTCTGGGATCAGTTTAATGCCTGTCTCGCACTGATGGTGGAGACAGGCCTATTAGACTATCTATGTTTGTTATGATGTTCACGGTATAGACCGTGACTGGCATCAGTATATGGTAATTTAATATTGTTACAGTTGATAAGTTCAATAAAGCTGTGGCCTTGCCTAATTCCAACTTAAACAAGTCTGTGTGGCAAGGTCTTGTGTTGGTAATACCTGGTCAGAATATGCCTCAGCTTATCAGCAGTCAAGTATCTGCTATCACCCAATACTGTCCATTTATCAGCTTCAATATCACTTTAAGTTTGCATTCAATTATGTCTTATGCATTACTGTTGTCACATGACCATGAATTAAGCACAATTCACATTCATCATTTCTTGGAGAAAATGTACAAGACTGTTAAATTTCTGCCTACGGTATGTTGAGTTCAACCTGCAAAGGATCATTTGACTTTGCTTTCACTGTATGAATAACATGTTGCCCCATGTTGAGAACATCCAAGGTTGCCCCAAGGTGCACAGCTATTAAAAATAAATCTTCTTTTTAAAGAAAGAAAATAACCCAAACCCTAGCAGAAAAATATAGCACAGTACATATATAAGACACATTTAAAAGCTTAAATAACATCAGGGTGTTTTTTTTCCCCTGAGCAACAAAACTATAATAATTACCAGCAGGGCTTTTTTCAGCTGGAACGCGGGGAAACGCAGCACTAAATGTATGTAATGGCAAGGGGTTCAGGGTCTATTGATGGTAGCTGTGGGGGATCTATTGTTGCTGGAGGGGGTCTACTTTTGCTAAGGAGGTCTCTTGTTGCTGGTGGGGGGATATACTGTTTCTGGGGGTGGGTCTTATGTTGCTGGGAGTCAGTTTTTGCTGGGAGGGATTTAGTGATGCTAGCTGCAGACAAATCTGTTGTTGTTGCTGGGGGTCTATTGTTGCTGGGGAAGGGGTAGTTTGTTGTGGATGATCCATTGTTACTGGAGAGTCTATTGGTGCTGGCTGCAGGGAGATCTGTTATTGCTGCTGGGGATCTTTTGTTGATCTATTGTTTCTGGCTGCACTGGATCTATTTTACTGCTTTTCTTGTTATCATTAACAAACTCCATATAAATTACTTAGTACCACAATTGTTACTTGGTTCTGCATTCTCTAAAAGAGGCAGTACTTGGAGGTGAGTAGGGGGTGGAACCAAGGAATGGTGCGGGAGGTGGGTAGGGGGTGGAGACAAGGGCTGACTCTGAAAGGGTGAGTTCCTGCACCTATTGTCTGAGAAAAAAAAGCCTTGATTACCAGTATGGAAAATATAACGTACCAATATGGAAAATATAGAGTAGAGCATTCAGAGTGGAAGAGTGAGAGGTATGTAACATACTGCACAGTATACAGAATGGGGAAGTCTTGAGAATGTGACATACACTGAGAGTGGCCTGAGTTTTGTCATTGGGAGGGATTGCAGAAATATGCTGTATAGAGACTGGTGTGCATTGTGTACTCTGTAAAATCATTTGCCCGGGAGGGGGGGGGGGGGGCTGGTTATGTTTAAAGCAAAAATAAAAATGAACCTTTGCAGTCCTGCACTGCAAGTGAGGAAGCCAAGGTAAAATCCACATTCCACAAACCGGCTCCTAGGAGAGCAAACAATAAGGTAAATATAGTTACGTTCTCTGTAGATAAAACATGCATTTAGTGCCGGTTCACACTAGTGCGATGCGGGATCCCTGCGAATCCACTGTGGCTTCCCGCATCGCACCCAAGTCGCAGGCAGATCACACTGCCATATGCGAACTGCTGGGAGTGTCCATACAAAGTTAATGACAACCCCAGATTAGTTCGCATATCGCAGTGCAAACTGTCAATTCGGACAGAAATCGGATCACATAGGTGTAAACACCCATGCGATCCGATTCTGGTGCGGACCAATAAAAGGGTCCTGCACGACTTTGGTCCGAATGCGATGCAAAATTAGCCATAAAATCTGTATGGCTGAATTTGCATTGCGTAGACCGAGCATGTGATTTGCATAGCAGTGCGGTGCGAATCACATGCGATGTCTGATATCGCTATAGTGTGAAGCGGCACTTAAAGCAGACCTTCCCTTACTTTTTAAACATTAGTTGTACATGCTCCTACACCCCTCCTTTCTGCAATTTGGAAGAAAAAGAGAGAAAAATGCTACTGTTCCCCACCACCTGATGCCTTCTAGGATAGTCATGTCATGCATCCTACCAGGCTGTGTAGAACCCATTCTGCCATAGTGCCATTTGGAGGCCAGCTTCTAGGACTACAAAGAGGCAGCAAGCCTCCTTATGATGCCACATAGGAGTTGGCTACGCAGAACCTGGCATTTGGTGGCTTTCACTGGGGTAAAGCAGGACAAAGCAAGGGGTGAAGTTTCTCTTCAACAGAAGTCAATGCAAGTCTCAATGAAATAAAAAAAAAAGTAGTGCAGAAACCTTTTTTATAATCACTGTGACATGAGTTGCGACGATAGAAACGGTTCCATTGCCGGCAATAGGGTGCGCCTTGTCATGCAATTTGGAACTGTCATATCGCATGACAAGTCGCACCAGTGTGAACAGGTGCTAAAGATTATTTTAAAGCTAAGTATGTAAACATAGGAGCATGCCATGGTGCTAGAGCCAAGGTAAGTAAGCAGCTGGGGTGGTGGTGAACTGGGGATTAGTGCAGTTTAGCTCAAGAGTATTTGCGGGGGATTGCGATTTTTCCCTATGTTTTATAGGAGTAAAGTCAGAGTTTAATTTTTCAAGGTGCAGGAGCACTAGACAGCTGCTTAATAATTAAACAGAGAGATTATACTTACTTATATATTGGTTTGTAGATGGTACATTTATCTAAAGTAGTATTGTAGAAAGGTGAAGTAGCCTGGTATAAAATTTTAACTAGAGTTCCCATAAATATCATATTTCTGAATTTAGGTTTAGCCAGTGCTATTATGTTATAAAAAAACAATTATATTTCAATTATGTAATCTTTGTAAGCACACAAGAATTTCACACAGTAAATAACAAGAAAATCATGTACAAAGGCAAAAACGCCTGTTTAACCAGTTCTGGACCAGAAGGATTTTCCCCCTTAATGACCAGGCCATTTTTTGCGATTCGGTGCTGCGTTACTTTAAGGGGCAATTGTGCGGTCGTGCGACGCTGTACCTAAATAAAATTGATCTGCTTTTTTCCCCACAAATAGAGCTTTCGTTTGGTGGTATTTGATCACCTCTGCAATTTTTAGTGCTATAAACAAAAAATAATAGCGACAATTCTGAAAAAAAAATTCATATATTTTTCACATTTTGCTATATAACATTCCCAAAAAAAAAAAATGTAAAAATCAAAAGTTTAACATTTTAGGCCAATTTGTTTTCTGCTACATATTTTTGGTAAAAAAAATTGCAATATGCGTCTACTAACTACGGGAAAGATTTATGTCATTTTTATTTATTTATTTATTTTTTTACTAGTAATGGCAGGGATCTGTGATTTTTAGTGGGACTGCGACATTGCAGCGGACAGTTCAGACCCCTAACTGACATTTTTGACACTTTTGGGGGGACCAGTGACATTACTACAGTAATCAGTGCTAAAAATATGCACTGTTACTGTACTAATGACACTGGCAGGGAAGGGGTTAACATAATGGGTGATCAAGGGGTTAAATGTAAGCCTAGGGGAGTGATTCTAAGTGTATGGGGGCGGGGCTTTTGAAATGATCAGAGATCTGCGATCCTATATAGAAGGATCACAGGCGCTCTGTGATCATTCCAGAGAGAAGAACGGTCAGCTGTGTTCACAACAGCCGACCGTTCTTCTCTCTCAGCGGGTGTCAGGCGGCAATCGGAGCCACCAGCCCTGTGCATTCGAGTCCCCGCTGCCGAGTGGGGGCGGGAGTGCGCCATAGCTAGAGCTATGTCGGTTCGCGCAGGAGGGCCAGCCTGCCATAGTAAAGCTGCTGCAGCAGTCCTTAAGTGGTTAAAGTGGTTCTAAAGGTATTTTTACCTTTATTCGTTCCCTGCATTGAGGTAAAAAAAACATTTTGCCACTTGCTGTGCCCCAACACCCCCTCCCAAAATAGTCCTGTATCGATCCTGCACCATGCCCGTCTGCTGGTCTTCTGTCCTCTCTCCCCACTCTCACAAGTTTGGCTGAGAGTAGTGGGAGCCATTGGCTCCTGCTGCTGTCAGTCAAATCCTGTGAGCAGAGCAGGGGGGGGGGGGGGCAAGCCGCTCTGTGTTTGTCAGTGGACACACACAACCCCCAGCTTGGGATCAAGCCCGCATGTCTTACCTAAAAGAAAGTCCTTGCTATGGGGGCAGACACAGAAAAGGAGGAGCTAAGATCGCCGGCAGGGGACCCCAGAAGAGGATATTCGGGGGGGCTCAGTTGCACAGTGCAGGTGAGTATAACATGCTTATTAATTAAAAAACACCTTGCCTTTATAAGCTTTCATTCTGTAAAGGATATAATGTGAGCTCACAGTTTGTAAGTCATGCAACTAATATAGGATCTCATTGAGTTTTTGCTGCTCGTAGTTCTATAGTCTGCCTCTCATTTTTCATTTGACATCTTCCCTACTGTGCAGGCTTTTTATTTTGATGAGCCAGGCAAACCTACAGCCCTGACTAACAAGGACAACAGGGACTTCAGGAACAAGCCCCTATTCTCAACAACGCTTGATATTTTTCTCCAAATATTATCCAAAAAAAAGCAATATGTGTTTGCAGTCATTTGGTAGAATGCACCCCATTACAGGACCTTTACCTGTCACTTTGCACCACAATTCATAAATGTCCTCCTTTGCCTTGTAATATCCTTGGATGTTTATCATCTCCACCGACTGCCTTTCTTTGGTTTGTGATTTGTTTCCTACTGTATACAAGTGACTAATTTTTCATTCTAATGTAGGTGACCCCTTTTTCTACAGAATCTTTCAACAGAAACAAGATTAATTATTTGCGAGTCTACCAGGGAAATGTCCTATTTGGCCTTCAGTCTTGCAAATCCTAATTTCTTAAAGTGTATGCAAACTCTAACAATTAACTTATCTTTTTTGACCCCTTTTGCTGTGTTAAATATACAATTAAAAGTGTTTTGTTATTTCGAATGTGTCATCGATGGAGTATAAAGGGTGCAAGGATGAGGGAGGACGGATGATGTACAAGATACCACGATCTGTTGTGCTTCCTTGGAGATTGGCCAGCACTAGCAATGTTTCATGAGAACCCAAAGTTCCCAATCTGGACACAGGAAAAGAACAGAAACAGCATGGAAACACAAAAGCCCAGTACACACGGGCTGAATGTCGGGCAACACCGGCCAGTCCAATAAAAAACATCCGAAATTCGGGCTATGTGAATAGCAGCTGGTAAGACAGAAGCTGGCCGTTTGGCTGGCTTCTGTTGGACATGTATGCTGGAAGTCAAGTGGCCGACTCCCGATCAGCCCTCCCAGCCAATGGCTGAGAGCACTGACCAGAGTGTTTCTGGCAGGGGGAGGGGGGGTGCTGTGTTTCTGGCGGGGGGGGGGGGGTGCTGCCCAGTGCTTTAAGTGGCCCAAAAGAGGTGCCAGTACTCTATTTTATAGCCTATACATTTTTTTTTTGATAACTCCCCTCCTTGACAAAGCATTGACAAATATTTAGGGCCGGTTCACATTATTGCGAGTGCGGCGATCGCATGTAATTCAGAGCGCACTGCTCCTACATTACATGCGATTCGATGTGCGGATGCGAGTTCAGCAAAAACTCGCACATGACCCTTATGGGGGTGTTGTTAACATTTAATTGACACCCCTTGCGTATCGCATATGGCAGTGTGAACTGCCAGATGTGCGTTTGCGATGCGGGAACAGACTGCGAATTTGCAGCCTTCCTGCATCGCACAAGTGTGAACCGGGACTTGCCGGTTCACACTTGTGCAATGCGGGAAGGCTGCAAATACACAGCCTGTTCCCGCATCGCATCCGCACAAGAGGCAGTTCACACTGCCATATGCGATACGCAGGGGGTGTCAATTAAATGTTAATGACACCCCCAGTTTGATCGCATATCGCAGTGCGATCTGCAAGTTCGCACAGGATCGGATCGCACACTGTGCAATCCGATCCTGATGCGGCTGTAAAAAAGGGTCCTGTGCGTCATTTGTGCAGGTGCAGTGCGAATTTCAGCCATACAAAGTGTATGGCTGAATTCGCATCCGCACAGGAGATCGCATGTAATGAAGGAGCAGTGCGCTCCGAATTACATGCGATCGCCGCAGCCGCACAAGTGTGAACCGGCACGAAGCCAGGATATTTTGGGCCTGGTAATGGTAACTCACCTGATGTGTTGTGCTGGTGGCAGGAAGGATGGCACGGTAGGGCACTGACTGTGGTGGCACTGGCAGGCCAGGCAGGTGCTGTGGTGGCAGGTGGCAGGCGGCAGGCAGCTAGGGCACTGTGAGGTGACAAGGAGCAGCAGCCAGGCTTTATTCTCCGGAGTCGGCAGACGCAGGAGTCAGGACACCACACCGCACAGGGCACTGCTGGAGGGGGTGGGGGATGGAGCACTATTTAGGCGCGCGCGGAGGAATAAGTTCCTCCTCCGCTGTGAATGCTGGGGCGGCGGGCCGGGCGTATGACGTCACTGTTTGTGATACAGAGGGATTGGGAAGGAAACACAGCAGAGGCTCTGGTCAGCGGTGCGGCCGGCATCGATGGATTTACTGTTGTGTCTGCAGAGCGGCGCCCCCCCCTTTTCGTCAGTGGATCGGCCCTGCTTACCGGTACGCTAAAATGACGTTCTGGGCGCAGGGAGAGGTGGCGGTACTCTCAACAGCTTTCTGCAGAAGTGGCGGTACTGAGTACCGGTGCGTACCGGCCCACTTAAAGCACTGGTGCTGCCCCACTGTCAGAACACAACAGCTCAGTGGGGGGATATTGCTGTACTAACGTTGGATCAGTAGTACAGCACCTCTGACCGGAGCTGTCAGTTTTTTTTCTTTCGTTCAACCCGCTGCATTGAATGAAAAAAAAAAAACATAGTGTGTACCAGGCTTAACACAAGATTAGGGTAAATGCTATCACCTGCAGTTTGTGTGCTAACTAGTCTGCTGGGCAACCATACACACACACATTTACACACATTAAAGCCTCTTTCACACTTGTGGGACCTAAAAGTTATGAGATTTTGCAGCGATTTTGACACAATTCTGACGCGATTTTGACTGGACTTGAAGCAGTGCGTGTGTAATCTTAAAGGTCTATAGACCTCAAAACGCATCAAAGTCAGACCAAAGTACTGCAGGGACTACTTTGAAGTCATTGCAACTTGAAGTCGCACAGATATGAACGGTACTCATTGGGAATCATAAAGTACGGCTTGTCGTGCGACTTTGCAGTCCCAGGTAGCAGGACAGGTCGCACAAGTGTGAAAGGGGCCTTACACACATATCCCTGTTGCTGGCAATGAGATCTGACCCTGTCTATAATATGTAATTATAACCCACCAGCCAACCACTGCAATTACAGAGAACATGAGGTTACAACTACACAATGTAATCTCCCACAAATTAGCAGCAAATTTACAACCATGACACTGGTAAAACAATAAAAAAGTATCTCTAGGAGACGTGAATTCTATGTTTAGTACACAAAAGTGTAAAGTGAACATTACATGAAAGAAAACTACATACACAGATATTGACTATTTCCTACAAAAGATAGGTAGATGAAAGCTTTATCATTTGGGCACAATTATTTATCCTGTTGGTGGGGACACACCGGGGGGGGGGGGGGGGGTGGGGATTGGGGGCACAAAACTAGTAACTGCCTTGGTCAGAACAAGCTTCACACAAATTACACTTATAGTATTATATAATTCTTAAAGCTGTATTGATCCCAAAACCAAAATGTAATATATTGCAACTTACCAATCATTAGATGTGGTCACTGCATTTGTTTTATTTTTTTTTAGGCTTTTACCTGGTGATCTGCCCAGTACATACTAACACACCTCCTGTATAAGGCCAGCCATACATGGTTCCTGTTGAACTGGCAGAGATTCAAACCGTTAATGGGCAGGCTGGATGTACCAAGTTGATTGATCAATCAACTTGGGGACAACCAGCTTGCCGGATTCTTTTGCAATAATCACTGTCTGCTCCCAGCCAGAAGAGATTCCCGCATTAACACTGCGTTGATTGGGGAATAGAATATGGGCAGCCTAAGATCCCTGGTGGTCAGGGACATGAATTTACCCCTTTTTTTTGACAGCTCAGGAGGAGCCACTGTACTAACTATGCAATGTTAGTACTTTGATCTCCCCTGCTGAGCTATTGGGTTCTGACTGGGGGGGGGGGGGGTCCCCCTGCCAGAACACTCCAGTCAGCCTTCTCAGCCATTGGCTAAGAGCGCTGATCAGGAGCTGATCGGCAAACCTTTTACGGTCATGCCCCTTCGACATAAACCTATGATGATGGGGGTTGAAGGAAAGCAAATTGCTTAATGTATGGCCAGCCTAAAGCCCCGTACACACGATCAGATTATTGAAAGATCTGTCGTCCGTTTTTTGTGGCATGCTAGTCTGATGTGGAAAGTGAAGAGTTTATTTTCATACGAATTTTCCCGTACGACAGAATTCTACTTCAGAAGTGATGTCATGTGTTGGATTGTTTTGTATGTGTTCTTTCTCTCTGAGCATGCCTAGTCTTGCTCTTAAGATTTTTTTCCGTCGAAAACTGTACTAATGAGACGAAAATCGGACGACAGATCATTTTATAGCCTGCACATCAGGATTTTGTCAGCTGAAAAGTCTGAGTCGGCTGTCGAAAGCACCATACTAACAATTCGAAAATTGTCAGATCGGTCGTCGGACGAAATTTCCCTTCCGATTTTCTTATCGTGTGTACGGGCCTTTAGGCTGGATTTACACTGTTCCTTGTGCCTGCAGGTGGTCAGCACACGTGTAGGTTTGATTGGGCTACTAGAGTTTTTCTTTGTCTCTCATACTAAACTGCAGAGCATAGATGTGAACCAACCACATAGTAGGAAATAGGATTTCTACCTGACATGCATTTTTATGCATTGATATTCATAGATTACTGCATCCAAATGGACACTTGTTGAGCTGGGAATTTCTTTGGTTTTGTTTTTTAATTGTTAATATGCATGTTCCTGACATGAATTACTACATGTGTTATTTTTTTGTCTAAGTATACAGTTAATGCATGTTTTCCTTTAGTTGTTACACATAGTATCATAGTACACATAGTATCATAAAAAACATTCAGGGTAAGGCCCATTTCACACCTGTCCATTCAGGCGGATCTGACAGGCGGATCTGAACGGTCCGCATGTGTGAAAGGGGCCTAAGGGTTTTTCATTAGGCGGAAGCATTAAAAAGACATAAACCCACATAACAGATTTATTTTTCTTCAATGATCAGTCATTTTAGGTGACCAGGTTAAAGTATATTTATTGACAATAAAATGATGTAGGGCAGTAGATAATGGTTAAAACCCATCAGGTTTTTTTCCCTATGTGGGAAACTGGTGGCAATGGTTCCTGGGATAAATTGAAAACCCCCCGAAAAAATTGACTGAAGGATCAATCAGTGAATGCGTGTTTTATGAAATATTGATCATTTTGAAGCTAGGGAGAAGGAAGAGTGGAACACTCACCCAAGATGCATCTGGAAGAAGAAAGCTGTCCAGGCTGCTTGTGCTCAGTAAGTAATATTGATCTGATCCCATATTTTAAATATATAGTAACAATGTATGATTTTTACTCATAATTTGTGATGTTTTTGGCTCTGTTGTGAAACCAACTAATATAATGTGCATGGTAAATTGTAGACTTCAGGTTTACTTTAATGTAAAACTAAAGAAAATCAACTATTCCAGTCTACAAATCAAAGATAATTTTTACATTAGCAGGATTTTCACTAATAAAAATATACTTCTATTCATTTGACTCACCCTGGAGGAATTGAAGCTCTACTATTTGTCCCACTTGTTCTTTGAACTCCTGGTCTGTTTAGGTTGTTCTGTCCTGGGTATGGGGCTGATCCGGGTACACTCTGACTTCGAGAAAATCCTGAGCCATTTCGGATTCCTCCTGCAGGACGACCACCTTCCCCTGTTCTGCCCCATCCGGCACCTCCACCACTGTATGTATTGCTTTGCCTTATCCCAGGGGGGTGTACTGGAGGAGGAGGTGGAGGTGGTAAGTTGGGTGGGGGTCCAGGAGTAACCTTAATCTTCTGGGAGGCTAGGATAGCATTGGAGGCAGCTCTAGTACTATTTACTAAGAGACACTGTGGACAGGAGCAAGGTAACCCAGAGCCAGACCCAACTGGCCATGACTGAGACTTGGGTATGGATCCCATTGTAAGAGGGTATGCCAAATCCATGCGTCTTCTCAACCGCCGCTTCCGATGAGTCTGACGGTTGACTTGACACATGCTTTGGAAATGCACTAAGTAACAGAAGCCAAGAGTCGTAAGATCCAGCCAAGGGTGCTGTTTCTCATAAGCATTCTGGATGGCAATGCAGATTTCTGTATCATAAGGAGTCCAGGATCCTGCATCGTTTTCCCATTCCCATACTATACCCTTGCCGGGAGCAGATGATGGTTCAAAGAAACTGCGCCTTACTGGGCGAACAGTACCTGGCAGGAAAAAAAAAAAGTTATTTAAACGATCCACACAATTTAATTAAACAATAGTCAACCATCCCAACAACAATACTTGAACCAAAATAAAATATTGTTCACTAAATTTGATATAATGTACAAAAAGAAAATTAATTAAACATCCAACCCTTATAGCCTCCTACTCTGATATAAATGTCCATCACCAGTTTTGAATTTAATTTATGAAAGAACTTTGTGCATATTTATAAAGCAGTGAATCTAGGATTCACCAGTCTCTAGAGGCCAATCCTCCAGGTGGATGTGTTTTAAATGGCAGTGATTGATTTACCAAGAGTGAATATTTAGTGAAAGTCACATTCACTACCCCTTATTCTAAGCCATCTTAGTGAGACAGGGCCTTTTGAGAGCTCCATTTGACTTGGTAAGTATCAGTTATCAAAAAAAGTAAACCTCTAAGGAAAAGTACAAGATGAGTAAGTTCTTACCAGCATGACATTGTGACATTGCACCATGGCTGCAGCACCGCATACAGGTACTGGCAATCTATAAGATACTGACTCAAAATTACAATAGCTGACAAATAAAACTTGGCTGCCAAATCTATTTTTGCTTATAAACTATTTTGAGTACTGCAGCATTGTGCAAAAAATTTCCATGTCAATGCAAAGGGTACAGAATCCATACCTTGCAGCAAAGATGGTAGAATGGGACCCTAAGGAAGGTGATAGCATAGGCCTTCCTTCCCTTTAGGGCTCATTCACATAGGCCAGAGCCATTTGCTTACTTTTTCCACCGCTATCTGCATGCAGGCACCCCAAACAAAGTGAACGGGAGCACAATGGCTGTATGGACTCACCTGGGCAGCTGAGTTTGACAGGCATGTCAGGACGAAGGCATGGACTTGGATGCACAGGCTCTGCATCTGGGTCTGTGCACCCGTCCCAGTGTACTTGTCAAACGTAATTGTGCGGGTGGGTCCATACAGTTCATACGATCCTATTCACTTTCTATGGGCTGCCTTCATGCAGCTCAGTGGTAAAAAAAGGAACAAATGACTCACTGGACCCTAAGCTCCCACCTAGGTTGCTTTGTGAGGTTGTCTTAGAGTTCAGTCTATGTGTAAACATGGATACATGCATAAATTCATTACTAAGTGGTTTAATTGCAAGATACATTAAAGTATTATTTATCATGGGCCCACGTAACAGTACAAGCCCTCCACTAGATTCTAACTAGTAGCAACTGAAACTAACATACGATTTTTTCAAGCAATGACTCCAGACCAGTGGTGGTCAACTTGGCAAATTTAGGGGTCCAGAGGGCCACACAATAGTTTACGTTTCAAAATTTGTGTTGCATTAAAATTTGGTAAAACACATGTGCACCAAAGTAGAAGGGCAGTGGGTAGGCAGCGTTTAAAAGGTGAATGACTTTCTGCCTTTCCTTATTTTCCTTGAAATCATTTTTATTGCCTTTCCTTCTAATCTAAATGTCCCATGACTGTATACATATCGTTTTTGCTCACAGCACAAACACATTTTTCATCCTCATCCTGGCCTATTAAAATGCGTATCTGAAAAAAACCAAACAAAAAAACGTTCAATACACCTCTGCGATGCATGCACATCTCCCCATGTTTTGTCTCTTTAAAAACACTGCAAATACAGAAATATACATGTTGGTTCACCAGAAATCCAGTGTGCTCCTATTTTCGTATTTGAGCTGACAACACAGTGCTTCTGCTGCATTGAAATCCCAAGAAGTATTGTCATCCCTCCCCAATTCTCTTTTACTGAACTACAGAACACCTCAACAGATTTTTCTCTTTTAATTGCAGGATTTTTAAATGGCTAAAACAAGAAAAGCAGCGTGTTATGTTGTAGCGAAGTACTGCATAAGCTTTTTCATTTCACCCTGACATACACTTTAATACCTGTGCAGATGGCAATTGGGTATGACAGTCCTTTGTATATCATAAATGGGCTTCCTGTCATAGTATTAGGTTTAAAACAGTGGTTCTTAACCACCAGGCTCCAGCCAGCTACAGTTCTTCTTACCTAACACAGTGCCACCCACCTCCCATAATTGCCCACAGTGCCCCACAACCCACTACAGAGCTACAGTGCTCTCAGCCCCTCTAAGGGCTCTTAACTCCTGCCCAATCTGCTGAAGAGCCTTCAGTCCCCCCAATGCACCCATCCTCTAACAGTGTGCCACAGCGCACCCCAACCTCCCACAGTGCCTCCTAGCAGTGCCCTCCAGTCTCCCGCAGTGCCCCTGAAAGGCTCCAAGCTTCCCCTCTAAAAACCTCATCCCCACAGGGCTACCAAATCTGCTGCAGAGTCCTCTAAGCGCCCCGCCAGAACCTCCATTCCTCCAAAGTGACACCCATCCAGAGCCTTCCAGTATTTCAATACATATTTTGCATTCCCGTACTTTTATTGTTTTGCTGGGGCTTGAGCCGATTGGCAGACCTTTTTCGGTCATGCCTCTTTGACAGAAGCCGCTTCTGTTTGACCGACTGCAGTATATACGGGCCGAATGTCGGCCAATTTCTATTGAACAGGCTGATGTACTAGGCAGTCTAACAAATCAGCTCCGAAACCATGTAAAACAAGAAAACAGGCACCATTATAGAATGTACATCCCAGAACACGAGTAAAATGTATTGCACTATGCAGTTTTTTTACTATTGTGCAATGGTCCTCCATCAGGAAAACACTGGAGAAGGTCACAAACTGGTAAAATAACTTGCAGGCTGACTGAACAAGCTTCTATAAGCCTGCCATAGACAGAGCGATTTTCTTTCCCGCAACCACTGGTTGCAGGAAAGAAAAACGCTTGATTTCCCAATCAGTACAGTCAGTCTAATGATCAACTTGGGTATATTCAGCTTGCCCATACATGGTTCAAATCTTGGCCAATTCCTGCAGAAGCAGCAGACATTCAAACCATCTATGGCCGGCTTTAGATCCATCCACAAACAATTATGTAGTCTGAGAGGCTATCCGACCAGATACAAATATAGTGAACAGATACAAATATAGCAAATGAAAATTCGCTATCGTCACACCGATCCTCCTGCTGGCCAATCAGGAAGCGCGTCCGATACGCGCTTCCTGATTGACCGCAAGGCAAACCCCATGCCATTGGCCGAGGAGGAGGCGGGAGCGGAAGGACTGGAGGAGATGCCACCATTCGGGGGACTGAGGAGAAGCCGATCGCCGCCGCTGCTGCTCCAGGTAAGTAAGGGGGCACGCACGCTGATCTCTGCATTGGGGGAATGTATGCTGGTCACTACATTGGGGGCACGCACGCTGATCTCTGCATTGGGGGCATGTATGCTGGTCACTACATTGGGGGCATGTATGCTGGTCACTGCATTGGGGGCATGTATGCTGGTCACTGCATTGGGGGCATGTATGCTGGTCACTATATTGGGGGCATGTATGCTGGTCACTACATTGGGGGCATGTACGCTGGTCACTACATTGGGGGCATGTACGCTGGCCACTGCATTGGGGGCATGTACGCTGGCCACTGCATTGGGGGCATGTACGCTGGCCACTGCATTGGGGGCATGTACGCTGGTCACTGCATTGGGGGCATGTATGCTGGTCACTGCATTGGGGGCATGTATGCTGGTCACTACATTGGGGGCATGTACGCTGGCCACTGCATTGGGGGCATGTACGCTGGTCACTGCTTTGGGGGCATGTATGCTGGTCACTGCATTGGGGGCATGTATGCTGGTCACTACATTGGGGGCATATACGCTGGTCACTGCATTGGGGGCATGTACGCTGGTCACTGCATTGGGGGCATGTATGCTGGTCACTGCATTGGCAGCATGTACGCTGGTCACTGCATTGAGGGCATGTACGCTGGTCACTGCATTGGGGGCATGTACGCTGGTCACTGCATTGGGGGGAATGGTATGCTGGTCACTGCATTGAAGGGGGCATGTATGCTGGTCTCTGCATTGGGGGCATGTACGCTGATCTCTGCATTGAAGGGGGCATGTACGCTGGTCACTGTGCATTGAAAGGGGGCATGCTGGTCACTGTGCATTGAAAGGGGGCACACTGGTCACTGTGCATTGAAAGGGGGAACGCTGGTCACTGTGCATTGAAAGGGAGCACGCTGGTCTCTCTGCATTGAAAGGGGGCACGCTGGTCTCTCTGCATTGAAAGCGGGCACACTATACCTTAATTACTGAAGGCCCCTTTCACACTTTTGCGACCTCAAAATCACGCAATTTTTTACAGCGTTTTTTGCCGCAAAGCAATGCCTATTACATTTTTCTGTTTGCGCCTCCCCAATAATTTGGAGCACCAGCCTCCACTGGCTTCTACTATATAGTTTTGGTAGATCTGCAGGAAAAGAGTTAATGGGAGACTACACATTCAGATTACAAGGTGTATGGACAGCTTTTTTCAGGCAGTTTTGAACCTTTTCAAGCAGCTTTATGTTACAAAATGTATCGAACCAATCGAGTCAACCTACTATCAATACTTTTTTTTTCTCAGTTTCCATGCAAACGTTGATGCAATCAAAATCTGTGTGTATGGCTGGAATAAAGTGGCAAGGATGGGTTAACATCCAATCTTCTATTCACCTTTGTGGAGGTGACCTGACACCTGAATAGTAGATGTTCACACTGGGTGATAAGGAGCATTGTACACGGATCTTATCATTACTTCCTGAGGAATCCGATTCCCCGCTGTGTGTACATGTTTCATGTGCATCATTAAACAGTTTTAATAAATAAATCTTTTTTAGTTAAATAGATCAAATACAAGTAATGTAACCATCTAATAGGTCCGGTTAATATAACCCGCTAGCTTTTAGCAGCGGCTCAGTTTTTTTTAATGTTAAAACTCAAAATATTTAAGCTCGAGTAGCTGCCAATGTACGGATTTACGAATGTGATGTTTGTGAATTGCACATTCCTCCTGGCCCATATTCCCTTTTTTGTTTAGTTTTTTAGTCTAATCAAACCCTACTAAACACGTCATGCTTTGATAGCTCTCCTGCTGATATACAGTATTTACTGTTGGATTAGGGCTACTTTCACGAATATACGTTTTTTTACCATGTTTTTGCTGCGCTCCCAGTGCATTTTGCACCTGCAAAAAAAGGACACGTGACTCAAGAAAGGCAA
Source organism: Pelophylax lessonae (assembly GCF_965119305.1). NCBI lineage: Eukaryota > Metazoa > Chordata > Amphibia > Anura > Ranidae > Pelophylax > Pelophylax lessonae. The sequence goes on from NC_138768.1 coordinate 306,707,067, forward strand.
CAAAAACACAACTGCATGTGCGTTTTTGATGCGGTTTCCATTCATTTCAATGGGGAAGTGCATTTTTTTACCGCACAAAACATGCACCAAAAATGACGCAAGCAGGACTTTAAAAACTTGTAAAACACAACAGACCTCCAACGGACCATTGTGACGAGTTTAATAGGATTTAATGGTCATGTGTATTTCTTCTGTTTTTTTTTTAACGCAAAAACAGAAGGAAAAAAAAAACGATCAGTGTGAAAGCAGCCTTGGGAATGCTGGGAACTGATAAGTCAAGAAATCGATAGATAAATTCGATAGATGGATAAATTAGATTGAGCTCGATAGATAGATAGATAAACTAGATTACGATAGATAGATAGATAGATAGATAGATAGATAGATAGATAGATAGATAGATAGATAGATAGATAGATAGATAGATAGATAGATAAATTAGATCAACAGATAAGATAGATAAATTAGACTGAGATAGATAGATAAATTAGATTGCGATCGATAGATAGATAGATAAATTAGATTTAGATAAATAGATAGATAGATAGATAGATAGATAGATAGATAGATAATTGATGATAGATAAATTAGATTGAGATCAATAAATAATTGATGTAAGATAGATAGATAATTAGATAGATAGATAGATATTATCTTAATAGTACTCTATCCAACAACTTTATTAAGTCGGCAGACTCTGTTTTTGAGCAGGCAGATGGCAGCTCTGTCTCCGCGGTGTGTGCGGAGACAGAGCTGTCAGATCCCCGCTGTTCTCTATGGGGGAATTGGATGAGTACGGACCGCCTGTCCATTCTCATCCAATCCCATCCAATCCTATACGCTGGAGGGATGGAAAATAGGGTTTCCATCCGTCGGATTTGACGGACCGGATCAGATCGGATGTCAGCGGACATGTATCCGCTGACATCCTATGTACCATAGAGATGCATGGGCCTTCCGTTCAGATCCGCCTGAAAAACTGACAGGTGGGTCTGAATGGTTCGCTAGTGTGAAAGGGGCCTAAAGGATAAGTTCACCTTTTATAACATGTTACATGTCCCATATTCAGGGTGTACCATATTATGAATGCACCGGCCCCCGCACCTCCCCAATCCCCACTATGCCAGCTAGCGGAGGTTCTTCTCAACCCACTAGCTGTCAGAAAAAAACATGGCCATGTGGGGCTCCGTCTACCCAGCCACATCACTCATTAACAGCGCTCTGTGAATGGAAAACTACAAGGTCCAGCAGCCTTTGCGGCTGTCGGCTTGTAGTTTTCAATGAACTAGCAGGGTGCTGTTCATTCTCCCTGTCAGCATGCATCGGATTCCTTGTAGATACACTGAGAGGTCTGCAGGAGACCTGCATGGCATTAGTGATCTGCTGATCGCTGGTGCAATGCTTTCCAGGCTCCTGCAACAAAAAATAAGAAATGCATAATTTTTTACCAGCAAAAAAATGTGCATTTAATATTTTTTCTGAAAAAGTGAACTTATTCTTTAATTTGCAGAGAAAAAGAAAGACATGCTGACAAGAAGGAATAACATAAAAAGATAGCTAGCTAGATTGATAGCTACATTATATTATGATAGAGATAGATAGATATTGACAGATAAATTAGATTGCGATAGATAGATATTGACAGATAAGATAGATAGATAAATTAGATTGCGATAGATAGATAGATAGATAGATAGATAGATAGATAGATAGATAGATAGATAGATAGATAGATAAATTAGATAGATAGATAGATAAATTAGATAGATAGATAGATAGATAGATAGATAGATAGATAGATAGATAGATAGATAGATAGATAGATAGATAGATAGATAGATAGATAGATAAATTAGATAGATAGATAGAGCACAATTTCCCCATCTCCTGGCACAAATGATACTTCTCCTCAGAGTCTGCAGGTCTGCGGTCACAACAACAAACAGATAATTAATAATCCTTTTGGGAAGTGAGCGCTGTGTAGGAGCGGAATCTGTCCCTGAAGGCCAATCTGTTTAAAGAGTCCCTGGGCAGGAGAAGTGGCTTCACAAGGCCTTTGCGGTATAGATTGCTGTATTGTATTACAGCGCTGTACATGGTGCACTGCATTACCTTCCAATAAACACACTGACATGATTGCGTGATCACTGTCGGATTTGACTTACAAACCTACTGTATGCTAAATCAAATCAGAGAATAAGTATTTTATCTCTATCAGTATTCTATTAGGCAGGTGTGACGCACTGAATGTAAAATGAAACACAGATCCCACCTCCCCATTCTTCCTCCTTGCTCTGATGAGAGGATCTGGAGAGCTGGAGACATAATACCTGGCTGATACAACTGATACAGCCAGGCCTGGGCTCTCCAGTACTGGGAAAACATCAAGTACTCAATTACAATACCTGATTTGCACATGTAAAACTATATACACTCAGTTATTTTCATTACCCTCATTTTGATTTCTGGATCTTTTAAATAGTATGCATTGCCTTTTAGACTGCCAATTGAGATACTGGAGGGGGGATTTACTAAAACAGGTGCACTCAGAATTTGGTGCAGCAGTGCATGGTAGCCAATTAGCTTCTAACTTTTGCCTGTTCAATTAAGCTTTGGCAGTTAAACCTGGAAGCTGGTTTTATGCAGAGCTGCACCAGATTTTGCACTCTCCAGTTTCAGTAAATAACATCTACTGTATACTTTGTTATTTATGTGCTTTTGTACTGTACAAGCTTCTTTGTTTGTACTTTATTTTGTAATACTTTTGATACTTGACATTGTTTTAAGTTGTACTCAAATCCTGTACTTTTTGATATAATTTATTAAAAGATATTAATAAAAAAAAAAAAAAAATAGTATGCTTTGCACTCTTCTGATCTTATCAGTATTGTTAACATTTTAAAATCATTACAAAAAAACATAACCCATCAGATGTAATAAATTAACCACTTAAGCCCCGGAGGATTTGGCTGCTAAAAGACCAGGGGGTATTTTGCGATTCGGCACTGCATGACTTTAACGGACAATTGCGCGGTCGTGCGACGCTGTACCTAAACAAATTTGACGTCCTTTTTTTCCCACAAACAGAGCTTTCTTTTGGTGGTATTAGATCACCTGTGCGATTTTTTGATCACGCGCTATAAACAAAAAAAGAGCGTTTTGCAAAAATAACAATATTTTTCACATTTTTTTATATGAAATTCCCCCCCCCAAAAAAAAGTAAAAATTAACATTTTCGGCCAATTTGTTTTATGCTACATATGTTTGGTAAAAAAAATCGCAAAAAGCGTATTTTGATTGGTTTGCGCAAAAGTTATCGCGTTTACTAACAAAGGGAAAGATTTTTGTCATTTTTGTTGTTTTTTTTTTTAACGCGTAATGGCGGCGATCTGCGATTTTTTTTTGCGGTACTGCGACATTTGGGCGGACAGATCGGACCCTTGACTGACATTTTTGAAACTTTTGGGGTTACCAGTGACATTTCTACAGTAATCAGTGCTATACATATGCACTGTTACTGTAAAAATACACTGGCAGTGAAGGGGTTAACTTTATTTAAGAGGGAGGGGCTGTGTGTGTCCCTAGGGGCGTGATTCTAACTGTGATTGGCTGTGGCTTGAGCTGTAGGAACACTGATCAACGGTCCTACATAGTAGAACCGTATGATCAGTGTTTCTACACAGGGTTTACACAAGCTGCCTGCCTTTCTCCCTCTCCCCCGACGATCGCAGAGTGACCAGCGGACATCGGGTCCGCCGGTCACACGCGCAGGGGGGGTCCCCAGAGCCTCACAGGCTAGTGACGTACCCCTACGTCACTCTGCCTGTGAGGGGCTGACCGCCGCAGTATATCTACTTGCGGCGGTCGGCAAGCGGTTAAAGCAATGCCCAATGACTATATGCGAAGTACCATCATCCACAGCATTCAAAATCGTTTGGAGGGCCTCCATTATTCATCAACTACTAGAGACAATTCATATTAGTTAGACAGGAGGAAGCCCATTTTGGCTAAAGCTGCTCATACACTCATAGGTTTCTTTTGTTCAGTACTCTGCAGGCTGAACAAAAGTACTCTGACAGATTCCTCCATTCATGCTGCACAGCTGAGCTGGTCGAATCTCCCCTTCTGGCTATTGTAGTCTAAAGCCCCGTACACACATACCGATTGTCGGCCGTAAATGTTCGGCCAACGTCCGATCGGCCGATTGTCGGCTTGTTAGTATGATGCTTCCGGCAACCGACTGCGACTTTTCGGCCGAACAAAATCTGGTGTGCATGCTATAAAATTTTTGTTGGCCGTCACCAGAACGGCCGATTGTTCGTCAGTCAGTATAGAATTCGGCCGACAAAAGTCAGATGAGCAAGACTGGGCATGCTCAGAGAAGAAAAAACACACGAAACGTAAACCATCACGTGACATCACTTCTGCAGTTAGTTGTTGTTGGCCGACAAAATTCGTGTGCAGTCTAGAGCACATTTCAACCAACACAAAAACACTGGACAAAAGACGGCCGATCGGTCGGCCGACAATCGGTGCGTGTGTACGAGGCTTGAGTGCGAACGCCGTGACTGTCAGAATACAGGGCCGACAATGTTTGGCCGACAATTTTTCACCCAGTTCATCCAACAAACATTGTTTGGTGAATTGACATTGTCATGCCAAGTATGCCAATAAGGCCACCCACAGCTAGATTTTCACCTGGATTACCTGGATTAGTGCTGAGCAGGGCCGGCCTTTGGGGTGTGCGAGCCGTGCGGCCACACAGGGCGCCATGGGCAACAAGGGCGCCGTGCGGCCATCACAGCTCGCAGATCAGGTGATTCAGGCCGCACAGCGGGAGAGCGGCGATCGCAGCCTGGACAGGGTTAACACAGGCCGCGGCCGCCGCTTACCTCCCGCTGTGCGGCTGTGCCTCGATCACCCGTACTGATGCAGCAGTGAGGCGAGCTGTGTATCACACACAGCTCAGCCTCCGCTCCGATCCTGCCACGCTGACGATCTCTCCTCCCTCCCTGCACTGACGCCAGAGGAGAGATCGTCAGTTCTCCTCGCCCCACCCCTTTTCCTCGTCCCGCCCCGCCCACACTCCCGGGGATGTGTGGGCGGGAAGTTTAAAGAAAGAAAAAAAAAAAAGCTGCAGAGAGCAGAAGGTAAGTGAGGAGGACTCTCTCCTTAAAAAAAATGTAAGGGGGGGCTTTTTGTGGGGAGCTCTGTGTGAGGGGGGGTCTGTGATGTAAGGAGGGGCTCTCTGATGTGGGGGGCTCCATGGGGGGGTCTGATGTAAGGGGGGTCTGTGATGTAAGGGGGGGCTCTCTGATGTGGGGGCTCCATGGGGGGGTCTGTGATGTAAGGGGGGGCTCTCTGATGTGGGGGGTCTGTGATGTAAGGGGGGTCTGTGATGTAAGGGGGGGCTCTCTGATGTAAGGGGGGTCTGATGTAAGGGGGGCTCTCTGATGTGGGGGGGTCTGTGATGTAAGGGGGGTCTGTGATGTAAGGGGGGGCTCTCTGATGTAAGGGGGGTCTGTGATGTAAGGGGAGGCTCTCTGATGTGGGGGGCTCCATGGGGGGGTCTGATGTAAGGGGGGTCTGTGATGTAAGGGGGGGCTCTCTGATGTGGGGGGCTCCATGGGGGGGTCTGATGTAAGGGGGCTCTCTGATGTTGGGGGCTCCATGGGGGGGGTCTGATGTAAGGGGGGTCTGTGATGTAAAGGGGGGCTCTCTGATGTGGGGGGCTCCATGGGGGGGTCTGTGATGTAAGGGGGGGCTCTCTGATGTGGGGGGGTCTGATGTAAGGGGGGGCTCTCTGATGTGGGGGGCCTGATGTAAGGGGGGTCTGTGATGTAAGGGGAGGCTCTCTGATGTGGGGGGCTCCATGGGGGGGTCTGATGTAAGGGGGGCTCTCTGATGTGGGGGGCTCTGTGTGGAGGGGGGGCTCTGATGTAAGGGGGCTTTGTGTGGGGGGTCTGTGATGTAAGGGGGGCTTTGTGTGGGGGGTCTGTGATGTGGGGGGCTCCACGGGGGGGGGGTCTGATGTAAGGGGGCTTTGTGTGGGGGGTCTGTGATGTAAGGGGGGCTCTCTGATGTGGGGGTCTCTGATGTGTGTGTGGGGTCTCTGATGTGAGGGGGGGCTTTGTGTGGGGGGGTCTCTGATGTGTGTGTGGGGTCTCTGATGTGAGGGGGGCTTTGTGTGGAGGGGTCTCTGAAGTGAGGGGGGGCTCTGTGTGTAGGGGGGCTCTCTGATGTAGGGGGCCTCTAAATTAAGGGGGGCTTTGTGTGGGGGGTCTCTGATGTAAAGGGGTCTCTGTGTGTGTGATGTAAGGAGGGGCTCTCTGATGTGGGGGGCTCCATGGGGGGGGTCTGATGTAAGGGGGGTCTGTGATGAAAGGGGGGGCTCTCTGATGTGGGGGGCTCCATGGGGGGGGTCTGATGTAAGGGGGGTCTGTGATGTAAGGAGGGGCTCTCTGATGTGGGGGGCTCCATGGGGGGGTCTGATGTAAGGGGGGTCTGTGATGTAAGGGGGGGCTCTCTGATGTGGGGGCTCCATGGGGGGGTCTGTGATGTAAGGGGGGGCTCTCTGATGTGGGGGGTCTGTGATGTAAGGGGGGTCTGTGATGTAAGGGGGGGCTCTCTGATGTAAGGGGGGTCTGATGTAAGGGGGGCTCTCTGATGTGGGGGGGTCTGTGATGTAAGGGGGGGCTCTCTGATGTAAGGGGGGTCTGTGATGTAAGGGGAGGCTCTCTGATGTGGGGGGCTCCATGGGGGGGTCTGATGTAAGGGGGGTCTGTGATGTAAGGGGGGGCTCTCTGATGTGGGGGGCTCCATGGGGGGTCTGATGTAAGGGGGCTCTCTGATGTTGGGGGCTCCATGGGGGGGTCTGATGTAAGGGGGGTCTGTGATGTAAAGGGGGGCTCTCTGATGTGGGGGGCTCCATGGGGGGTCTGTGATGTAAGGGGGGGCTCTCTGATGTGGGGGGGTCTGATGTAAGGGGGGGCTCTCTGATGTGGGGGGTCTGATGTAAGGGGGGTCTGTGATGTAAGGGGAGGCTCTCTGATGTGGGGGGCTCCATGGGGGGGTCTGATGTAAGGGGGGCTCTCTGATGTGGGGGGCTCTGTGTGGAGGGGGGGCTCTGATGTAAGGGGGCTTTGTGTGGGGGGTCTGTGATGTAAGGGGGGCTTTGTGTGGGGGGTCTGTGATGTGGGGGGCTCCACGGGGGGGGTCTGATGTAAGGGGGCTTTGTGTGGGGGGTCTGTGATGTAAGGGGGGCTCTCTGATGTGGGGGTCTCTGATGTGTGTGTGGGGTCTCTGATGTGAGGGGGGGCTTTGTGTGGGGGGGTCTCTGATGTGTGTGTGGGGTCTCTGATGTGAGGGGGGCTTTGTGTGGAGGGGTCTCTGAAGTGAGGGGGGGCTCTGTGTGTAGGGGGGCTCTCTGATGTAGGGGGCCTCTAAATTAAGGGGGGCTTTGTGTGGGGGGTCTCTGATGTAAAGGGGCCTCTGTGTGGGGGGTCTCTAATGTAAGGGGGCTAAGTTATTAGTGATCATAAAAAAGGTGCAAGAAAATGCGCGTGCGGGGGGGGGGGCGCCACAGGATTAGCTCGCACAGGGCGCCTGAACCCCTAAGGCCGGCCCTGGTGCTGAGGATGTATTTGTAATTTTCAGTGAATTACATAACCCTCACGCACATTTCTCCTTTTAGTTATACATTTTTGTTGTGGGGTTGTCATTTTCTGCTGTGATCGAATCCTAGTAAAATGTTCTAAATGTGCTTGCTGCAAGGTAAGAAGAGCTTGGTCTATAGCAGCCTTTATCAAATGTTTCAACACAGAGGAACCCTTGAAATAATTTTCATGTCTCAGGGAACCCTTGCTAAAAATGACTATATTTACAACTCATGATACATTAGTGTGATGGTCAGTGGGAAGAATGCTCCTTACACTTGTGGACATTGGGGAGAATTACCTTTTTCCAGATAGCTAAAAAGATCAATGGTGTCAGTGGGAACTCATCTGAGAAAGGCAGAAATTGCTCATTGCTCAAGGAACCTCTAGAGCAGGGATCCTCAAACTATGACCCTCCAGCTGTTGCGGGACTACACATCCCATGAGGCATTGTAAAACTCTGACATTTACAGCCATGACTAGGCATGATGGGAATTGTAGTTCCTGAACAACTGGAGGGCCATAGTTTGAAGAGCAAGGCTCTAGAGAGGAGCCCTTCCACGGAACCCTTGTTGAGAACCACTGCTCTATAGAATGCAGCTGTGTCTAGGTGTAATGAAAGCCTTTACAACATTCTGTAGACACAGCTTCATGTTGCAGATAAGAGAGTTGAGTTCTAACCTCACCCCAAAATGAGAACACAGTAAAACCTTGGATTGCGAGCATAATTCGTTCCGGAAACATGCTTGTAATCCAAAGCACTCTTATATCAAAGCGAATTTCCCCATAAGAAATAATGGCAACTCAGTTGATTCATTCCACAATCATTATTAATCCTTCAGTTTATAGTCCATATAAAAAGATTATAGCAATGTGATAAGTTGTAAAACCTTAAAATGTCCATCCACAGATGGCAGCCTATACAAAGGGAATTAGAAGCAAAATCCAGCAGGAGCTACGGAGTATAAAAGAGAAGAGAGGCGCCTCTAAGTGTAGCAATATGGTTACATTTAATGAAGGTTCAACATTTAGGCCCCTTTCACACTAGTGCGACTTGTCCCGCGATTTTGGACCGCAAAATCGCATGACAAGTCGTTTTCCATTATTTTCAATGAGCCCCATTCATATCAGTGCGACTTGAAGTCGCACCGACTTCAAAGTAGTCCCTGCACTACTTTGGCACGATTTTGAGGCCAAAGACATTCAAGCCCAGTCAAAATCGCGGTAAATCGTGCGACTTTGAAGTCGCACAAGTGTGAAAGGGGCCTTAGCAACTCACATGGTTGATGATTAAAACAGGCACATCTAAGTATGCTGGCATCAGGGGTAAAGCTGTCCACATAGACCATTCTCCTCACCACCAGCTCTCACCGCTGTCAGTCTGCAATCGTGACCGGGAAGACTACTCTGCAGTAGAGTGATCTGAAAGCGAGGCTTGAAGCACTCATGGAGCGCAGCGTGGAAGGGATGATATCCATGGTGGTGCGGAGGATGGACTATGTGGACAGCTTTACCCCAGATGCCTGCCTACTTAGATGTGCCTGTTTTAATCAATTTAAGCATATTGCTACACTTAGAGGCACGTCTCTTCTCTTTTATACTCAGTTGTGACGTGACGCTACTTGTATATCAAGACATTGCTTGTTTATCAAGTCAAAGTTTATAAAAAAAATTAGCTTGTCTTGCAAAACGCTCTCAAACCAAGTTACTTGCAATCCAAGGTTTTACTGTATTAAAAAAATTAAACACCTTATGACTATTGAGAAGCAAGATGAATAATATGCATTACTCGTGAAGTTAAACATTTCACTGCCCTGCCTTACAATTTCTAAAGATACAATGAGGTTTTAAAGTCGAGGAAAACAGCAAAATACACAGATGAAATATACAGTGCATAAATGTATTGTATTGGGATTTTATGTGACCAACACAAAGTGGCACATAATTGTGAAGTGGAAGGAAAATGATAAATGGCTTTCAAAATTTTATACAAATAAATATCTGAAAAGTTTGGTGTGCATTTGTATTCAGCCCCCTTTACTCTGATACCCGCAACTCAAATCTAGTGGAACCAATTGCCTTCAGAAGACACCTAATCAATAAATAGAGTCCACCTGTGTGTAACTGAATCTCAGTATAAATTTAGCTGTTCTGTGAAGCCCTCAGAGGTTTGTTAGAGAACCTTAGTGAACAAACAGCATCGTGAAGGCCAAGGAGCACACCAGACAGGTCAGGGATAAAGTTGTGGAGAAGTTTAAAGCAGAGTTAGGTTATAAAAAAATATCCCAAGCTTTGAACATCTCATGGAGCACTGTTCAATCCATCATCCGAAAACGGAAAGAGTATAGCACAACTGCAAACCAACCAAGACATGGTCGTCCACCTAAACTGACAGGCCAGGCAAGGAGAGCATTAATCAGAGAAGCAGAGAAGAGGCCCATGGAGACTTTAGAGGAGCTGCAGAGATCCACAGCTCAGGTGGAAGAATCTGTCCATAGGACGACTTTAAAGCCCCGTACACACGATAAGATTATCGAACGATCTGTCGTCCATTTTTTGTGGCATGCTAGTCTGATGTGGAAAGTGAAGAGGTTATTTTCATACAAATTTTCCCGTAGGACAGAATTCTACTTAAGAAGTGACATCATGTGTTGGATTGCTTTCTTTGTGTTCTTTCGTCTCTGAGCATGCCTAGTCTTGCACTTAAGATTTTTTTCCGTCGAAATCTGAACTAATGAGACAAAAATCGGACATTGTATTACAAAAATCTTTTAGCCTGCACATCAGGATTTTGTCAGCCGAAAAGTCGGAGTTGGCTGTCGAAAGCACCATACTAACAATCCGAAAATCGGCAGATCGGTCATCAGACGAATTTTCCCTACAGATTTTATCGTGTGTACATGCCTTTAGTCGTGCACTCCACAAATCTGGCCTTTATGGAAGAGTGACAAGAAGAAAGTTTGTTAAAAGAAAGCCAAAGGAAGTCCCGTTTGCAAGAAGCCATGTGGAGGACACAGTAAACATGTAGAAGAAGGTGCTCTGGTCAGATGAGACCAAAATTGAACTTTTTGGCCTAAAAGCAAAATGCTATGTGTGGCGGAAAACTAACACTGCACATCACCCTGAACACACTATTAAACATGGTGGTGGCAGCATCATGTTGTGGGGATGTTTCTTTTCAGCAGGGATCGGAAATCTGGTCAAAGTTGATGGGAAGATGGATGGAGCCAAATACAGGGCAATCTTAAAAGAAAACCTGTTAAGGCCCATACAAGAAAATCGGAAGTAAAATTTCATCTGACCAACGATCTGTCAATTTTCGGATCGTTAGTACACTGCTTTCGACAGCTGATTACGAATTTTCGTACGACCAAAGCTGAATGTGCAGGTTATAAAATTTTTAGCGTACGTGAACACAACTTCCAATTTTCGTTTAATTAGTACAGTTTTGGTCTGAAAAAAATCATAAGAGCAAGACTACGCATGCTTGGAAATCAAAGAGTACATACAAAAAAATTCAACACATGACATCACTTCTAAAGTTTAATGCTGTTGTACGAGAATTTTCATATGTTGAGTAACCTCTTCACTTTCCATATGAGACTAGCATGCAACACAAAAAATGGACGAAAATTCGTCCAATAATCTGATCGTGTGTATGAAGCTTAAAGCCCCGTACACACGCGTCGAAAATTGGCAGAGAATTTTCGTCCGACGACCGATCTGCCGAATTTTCGGCTTGTTAGTATGATGCTTCCGACAACCAACTCCGACTTTTCGGCCGAAAAAAATCTGGTGTGCAGGCTATAAAATTTTTGTTGGCCGTCAACACAACGGCCGATTTTCGTACAGTCAGTACAGATTTCGACAGGGAAAAATCTGATGAGCAAGTCTGGGCATGCTCAGTGAAGAAAGAACACAAAGAAAGCAAACCAACACATGACATCACTTCTGAAGTAGAATTTTGTTGGGCGAGAAAATTTGTGTGCAGTCTAGGCACATTCCAACCAACAAAACACAACTCTGGACAAAAGACGGACGATCGGTCGGCCGATAAACGTTGCGTGTGTACGGGGCTTTAGAGTTTGCAAAAGACTTAAGACTGGGGCAGAGGTTCACCCCCCAGCAGGACAACGACCCTAAACATAAAGCCAGAGCTACAATGGAATGGTTTAAATCAAAGCATATTCATGTGTTAGAATGGTCCAGTCCAAGTCCAGACCTAAATCTAATAGAGAATCTGTGGCAAGACTTGAAAATTGCTGTTCACAGACACTCTCCATCCAATCTGACAGAGCTTGAGCTATTTTGTAAAGAAGAATGGGCAAAGATATCACTCTCTAATGTGCAAAGCAGGTAGAAACATCCCCAAAAAGACTTGCAGCTGTAATTGCAGTAAACGGTGGTTCTACAAAGTATTGAGGGGGGGGGGGGGGTCTGAATACAAATGCACGCCACACTTTTCACATATTTATTTGTAAAACATTTTGAAAACCATTTATCATTTTCCTTCTACTTCACAATTATGTGCCTCTTTGTGTTGGTCTATCACATAAAATCACAATAAAATATATTTAAGTTTTTGGTTGTAACGTGACAAAATGTGAAAAAAATTAAAGGGGTGTGGATACTGCAGCACAAATATGAAAGCTGTTTCACCTACCAAATGATTTGTATTTCTGTCCATCCAGTCCTGCTTTACACAGCTCTGCCACACAGCACAGCTCTTTTAGGCCGAGGAGAAGACCTGATTTTTCTCTGCAACAGTTCACAAACATTTACAGGTCTTGCACAGTTGCCAACATTTCAAAAAAGGTTTTAGGGGCACCTTTTTTTCTGTGTGTCCAGAAAGCCGCTGTAGGCAGAGCATGTACTTTAATTAGGGATAGAACATTCATTTAATATGGGCGTGGTTCTACAAGAAGGTTAATCATGTGCTTCCATCAGGGATCTGCTAGCAATAAAAGGTTTAATGCCCTGGCGCCGAGCGTACGTAAATATGCGGCCCCACTGGACTGGGCTTTTTTACATGGGGCCGCATATTTGCATATCCACGTTTGTGCTGGGAGCCCGCCACACGATCGCTCCCAATTCCAGGTCACTTGATCGCTGTAATAGCCTCTGATTGGGTATCACAGTGATCAGTCACTGTGAAGCCTGCCTCCATGTTTTTTTACTCTGTGCATAGAGGAGGGAGATACATTGTAGCTCTCTCTGTTTGTGCAGAGAGAGAAAAAAAAAGTTTGTGTAACAAAAAATAAATAAATAAATAAATAAATAAAATAATATATAATAATAATAATAAAAAAATACCTAGATCACGTTTGATCTAGTTCAGTGCCAGGGTTAGTATTTGCGTCTAGGTAAGGGTCAAAGGTCAGCATTTTTTTTGGACAGGATTTTTTTAATTTACTTTTTAAATTAGTTTCAGTGTCAGTGTCGGTGTGTTTTAGGTAGGTTAAAAAAAAAAGCAAAATGCGCACTATTGTTTCTGGGCTGTACTACGGGTACAAACAAAAACTAACATACACATATGTGGCATTTCTGTAATTGTGAGGAGCAGGAGAATTTATTTTGGGTTGTTTTTTGGTGGTAGGTTATGGTAGAAGAAAGAAACATACAGCTAAATTTAAAAAAAAATATTTTGTTTTATTATTTTGGACCAGTTTTCCTTTGACAATAAAAAAAAAAAAAAAAAAATCAGGAGATATCCATTACAATTTACCACCAAATAAAACCCAATTTGTCCTGAACAAAAAAAAAAAAAACAAGGTATAATCCCCTTAGGTGCGAAGGGGTTAATTATGTACATCCAGCAAGGATTTGCTAGCAATAAAAGTATTATTCATGTCTTCGGCCACCAAGGATCTTAGGCTAGTAAGATCCTGATGGCTAGAGACAGATCCTTGATGGCTGTACATTCCTGGCAACTATGCAATAGGCTAGTAAAATCACTGTGGTGGCAAGAGGCACGAACACATAGGCGTGCGCACAGGGTGTGCCGGATGTGCCTGGGCACACCCTAATCACCTAGTGCACATTAGCATTATCGCTCTGCTTGCCAGTGAGGAGATGAGAAAGATCTCCCTCTTACCTGCTCTGCCATAAGAGAAGTGCCTATGCACTTCTCTTTCACTGTGCCAGCAGGGAGAGTAATGTACCAGGGCCATATACATGTAGGCACACACATGCATGTGTATTTGAGCTTTGGGGTGCACACCCTAACGCAATAGGCTGCTCACACATAGGCATGCACATTAATGTTGTCCCTAGCCACCACTGGGATCTTACTAGCCTACTCCATAGCTTCCAATAATGTACAGCCAACAAGGATCTGCTAGCAAAAATAGTTTATTATTAACCCTTTTATTGCTAGCAGATCCTTGCTGGCTGCATATTCTTGGGAAACTATGCAATGGGCTAGTAAGATCCCTGTGGTGGCTACAGACATGATTAACTCTATATTTTCTTGCAGATCATCCTTGCTGGCTGTACATTCTTGGCAACTATGCAATAGGCTAGTACTGTAATGGTGAACCTTGTCACCCCAGATGTTTTGGAACTACATTTCCCATGATGCTTATGCACTCTGCAGTGTAGTTGAGCATCATGAGAAATGTAGTTCCAAAACATCTGGGGTGCCAAGGTTCGCCATCACTGGGCTAGTAAGATCCCTGTGGTGGCTAGAGACCCTATCCACCACAGGGATCTTACTAGCCTATTGCATAGTTGCCAAGAATGTATGGCCAGCAAAGATGTGCTAGCAATAAAAGGGTTATCATTAACCCTTTTATTGCTAGCAGATCCTTGCTGTCTGTACATTCTGGGCAACTATGCTGACATCCTGCAGATAAGGGCCGCCACATTGTCACACAGACCTACTACTCTGTTCCGCTCTCTTTGCAGCCCATAGAGCCCAAGTGATCACTGCAGGGGGGAAGAGATAGGGGGAAGGATCTGTGCCCGGCATGGTCATGTGTTGATGAACCCACCCAGCAGCACCACAGTGAGTGAGAGAATCTGAGCTTGGAATGTCCTGTCCGTGACTGGCATTGATTTTGGTGACAGAGCCCGGGACAAGGTCTGAGCAGGTTTTCAAAATAAGTATTGTTTACTTAGGGCCAGTTATTCTCACGTACCTCATTCAAATCAAAGTCCCAACCTTTTTTCCTTGGTTTCCATCACAGGGATGGAGAAGCATTGCTTTACCCGGCTTGTGTCTCATTTAAAGTCCCAAACTGCCTTTACTTTACAGGTTCTCAAAATCCGTGAGGGTCCCAGACAGGTTGGGACAGTTGGCAACTATGGTCTTGCCTGCCCCCCAGCCGATGACTGGGCAGTGCAAGGAGAAGCAGCACACTGATGATCTCATCTCTCTGTCACCCTGCTCTCTTTTTCTATCAGCATGATCCCTTTTAGCACATGAGCACTACAGCACAACCAACTGGTTATTTGTGCTACTTCTGCCTCTGTTTGCCCGAGCTCTGCTGTACAATGGACTATAAGAGGCTCATACCAGGTCAAATTCAGGTATTTACATTGTTTGCATTAAAAAATAAATCTATTCTATATATATATCTAATCTATGTTAATTTGTGTATTTTATATCTGCCGGGGGTTCTGCTTTAATTATAAAATGACAGCCACAATGTATCGCTGCACTCCATCACCCCATGGACCCATTACATTAAGTACTTACATAACTTTGTCTATGCAAGTACAATCAGGTATATTTCATATTGTAAAAAGACACACTTGGATTTTTGTGGTCCAGACATATGATCCAGGCTCTATGTAATACTTTGAATAGGAAATGCATGGTAATTGTACCTTTGCAAGTCATTTATTTGCACAAAATCTGCATTTTAATGTGTAGGATACTATATCCAAACAGAACATCTTGGAGTCTGGCTTTTTTTTTTTTTTATTATTAATAAACTCAGAATACCAATCCAGCCAGCGTAGCAGAAAACGGGAACAAAACTTTAATGCGCCCGCTAAAAAAGATGCATAAAATGTGTTTACAAACTGCAAAAAGGCAGAGGCTTACCATATTTTCTGCTTTTATTTCATCTATTTATCAAGAAGAGTGTGAGCACACATTAGAATACAAAACCCAAACTAGGTATATATTAAGAACATAAGAAAGTGTCAATCAAATTTCTGCCTGCTATTTTGCAAGAAAGGAGCTTTTATGTATTTTTACTTGTGTTGTTTTCTCTCATACATTTTTGTGAAGCTTTCCCTGAATTCTATCTAATATATTAATCATGAAACGGAGAGGACATTGGGGTTGTTATAAAGTAAGAGCCTACAGTACATGACATGGCATAATAATTTAATATTGGTGCTGTTAACCATTTGCTGACTGCCTTATTGCAGTTTTCCTGCTACAGGTCGGCAGCTGTGCACTGGATCATGTATATAAACGTGATTCCGCACTTCCACCTGCAGAGGGGGCACCTCTCCTGCTGTGAATATTCACAGCAGAAGCCAATCTGTGGATGCCAGGCACTCGATGTCCGCCGGCACCTGCCGATCGTCAGACAGAGATTTAGAACGGAGCATTAAAGGGCCTCAGACAATGCAGTGCACTGCGGCCCTGCCTACACAATCACCCACCAGAATAAAAATGCAAATTATCGATAAGGCGATATTTATTGGTACAGTAGTGCAAGGCTAATGACAGCTTCCAAGTTCAGCGGCTGGGTCTGGTGAACGCACACACGGAGGGGAGTCAGACTCGACTGTCCTGTGTGCGTCTGTTCCTGTTGAGGCGGACAGGAATTCCTGCAGTTGTGGGCTCCCCCTCTATGGCCCAAGTGACCTGATAGCAGCGCAGGGCCGACAGGCGCTTGTCACCTGCTAAGATTGGCGATGGGATGAACGTGGGAGTCGGGACTAATGCATGGCTGGGGCTGGGTCGCTGGGGCCCCCGGGCAACTGCCCAGCGTGCCCATTCGGTAAGATGGCCCTGAGTTCCGTTCTGACAGGGGGAAGGGATGGATTCTGTGTTCCTGCAAAACAGGGACTCTAATCCATCTCTTCCCCTAGTAAAAGCAGCACACATAGTAAACACAAACACTGGCTAGGCACACAGTTAACCCTTTGATCGCCCTAGATGTTTAACGCCTTCCCAGCCAGTGTGATTAGTACAGTGACAGTGCATATTTTTTAGCACTGATCACTGTATTAGCGTCACTGCTTCCTGCAAAGTGTCAAAAGTGTCAGTTAAGCCCCGTACACACGTACCGATCGTCGGCCAAACGATCGGCCATCTTTTGTCCGAGGGCTGTCTTGTCTGTTGAAAAGTGCAAAAGACTGCACACGAATTTTGTCGGCCAACAACAGCCGACTGCAGAAGTGATGTCATGTGATGGTTAACTTTCCTTGTCTTTTTTCTTCTCTGAGCATGCCCAGTCTTGCAAATCTGCTGTCTGTCGGCCGAAATCTGTACTGACTGGCGAACAATCGGCCGTTCTGGTGTTGGCCAACAAAAATTTTAATGCTTGCACGACAGATTCTGTTCGGCCGAAAGTGCGCTGTCGGCTGTCGGAAGCGTCATACTAACAAGCCGAAGATCGGCCGATCGTTCGGAGGCCGAACATTTTCGGCCGACAATCGGTACGTGTGTGCCTTTAGTGTCTGATTGTCTGTCCCAATATCGAAATCCTGCTTTAAGTCGCTGATCACCTCCATTACTAGTATAAAAGAAAAAAAAAATGACATAAATATATACCATGGTGTGTAGACGCTATAATGTTTGTGTAAACCAATCAATATACGCTTATTGGCATATTGTTTTTTTACCAAAAATATGTAGCAAAATACATATTGGTCTCAATTTATGAAGAAATTAGATATTTTTATTTCTTTATTGGATATGTTTTATAGCATAAAGTAAAAAAATATTGTTTTTTTTTTTTTTTCAAAATTGACAAACTTTTTTGTTTATAGAAAATGCAGTGGTGATCAAATACCACCAAAAGAAAGCTGTT
Organism: Pelophylax lessonae; assembly: GCF_965119305.1. Taxonomy (NCBI): domain Eukaryota; kingdom Metazoa; phylum Chordata; class Amphibia; order Anura; family Ranidae; genus Pelophylax; species Pelophylax lessonae. Next base: position 306,724,720 of record NC_138768.1, read on the forward strand.
TGTGGGGAAAAAAAACAACATAAATCTTATTTGAGTACAGCATTGCATGACCGCGCAATTGTCAGTTAAAATAACGCAGTGCCATATTGCAAAAAGTGGCCTGGTCATGAAGGGGGGTAAATCTTCTGGAGGTCAAGTGATTAAAATAGTTGGTCTGCAAATAGGATTCTTAGTCTACTTATGGATTTGAGGGTACATAAACACAGATAAAACCATGCCTGCACTATCAAGCATATAGTGAGGGTTCACACTGGTGCGATGCGGGAATCCTGCTAATCCACTGCGGGTTCCCGCATCGCACCCGACTCGCAGGCAGTTTATACTGCCATATGCGAACTGCTGGGAGTGTCAATACAGTTAACGGCACCCCTAGATTAGTTCGCATATTGCCGTGCGTACTGTCCATTCGGACAGGAATCGGATCGCATATGTGTAAACACCCATGCGATCCGATTCTGGTCTGGACCAAAAAAAGGGTCCTGTGGGACTTTGGTCCGAATGTGATGCAAAAAAAAATAGTTGGCCTGCATTGCATAAATTACATCCCATATACAGCATAGAAGAAGCCTTATAGGATAGGTCCCAAAGGCAGTATTATTATGAGGTCTGTATCCTCTGTAACCTACACTTAATAATTCATTGAAAGCTGTGTTAACAGCCATGCATGAATGGATAATTAAAAGGCTAATAGAAAGACTGAAATACATTTACTCATTAAAAAAATCGAATGCGGGTTTGAAATTGTGGGGGTTAAGCTGACGGATGTCTATTAAAATTGCCCCTAAAGTCGCCAAAAGTAGCGCAGGAACAAAGTCAGCGTCACACAGTTTGGGACAGTCCCTTTGCCAGCAATAGGCTGCGATTTGGCATGTGATTTGACATGTGAAATCGCATGTCAAATGGCGCTGATGTGAACAGGGGCTTTAGACTTAGCAGCCAACAGTTTTCTTCTTAGCCCCCCCTGCAAAGTCCCACAAATACCTGTTGAGCCTGCCAGTGATGTATTCCTAATGCAGCTTCCTGTGATGGTGTGGCAACAATGCTACACTGCTCCTGAGTTCAGTGCTGAGTTGTCACTATGCATGCATGCCTGTATTGTACTACAGTGGGATGAGAATATGTTGCGGGGGGGGGTTGTGACATTATCATTGCTGACAAACAAGCCTGTAGCTTGTCAGTGAGAATCTAGCCACACCTAATTCTTCCCACTAATTTCTAGCATTGCTTCTATTACAGAAACCCTCCCACCGTGAAAATGGAAAAATGGAGGGCATCAGTTCCTGTATATGCCACCGCCCTCACTGCCCTCGCCTCCTCTCCTATCCAGCTTGATGCTGCTGCCCTTGTGCTTCTATGCTCTCTCCTGGCCCCCTGCTACTCTCCCCTGCCCCCCCCCCCCATTCCCTGCAGCTCTGCCGGGTTCCCCCCTCCCCCTGCTGGCTGCTACAGGGGATGTGTCAGGATGGAGAGCGGGAAAGGGGCCATTTACTGGCCCCTTCCTTGTCTGAATGAATCGGTACCGATCATTGACTCTGTCTATTTATAATTAAAGCATATTAAGCTATTACTTTTATTTACTACACTATTACTTATTATTTACTATGCTTCAGTTTGTGTTTGAACAGGAAGCTCTGTACAGAGCTATTCCTGTCCATCCATTATGTGCAGCTGAGCCTGCAGAGATAGAGATTGAGGGTTGGGTCTGTTAAGACTCCTAATATTTTAGAAAATCCCCCAAACAGGACTCCTAATAAAAAGGAAAAAATAAAATGGTAAAAAATAATAAAAAAATAAGACTGCTGACGCCAGTGGCTGAACTACCAGGGTCGCAAAGGTTGCACTTGCAACCGAGCCCTAGCGCTCTGCTAACGGGTTGGAGGAAAGGGCCCCAGGCTGGGGGTCAGGGAGCCCTTCATAGTTTCTTGCACCGGGGCCCTCGAGGTTCTAGTTATGCCTCTGGTAGGACTTATATCAAGCATAGATAGTCCCTGCTCAGTTTTCTTTAACTTTTTTTCTTTTATTTTTACCGGGTAATCCAGCTAGCAAGAGAATTGTCACTAAAATGAAAAATCTTATTATGATTTCATATTGTACCCTGGGCATGAAGAATTGGACGTGTGGACCCATATGATCGCAGAGTGTTTTTCTTTTGGAGATTTCCATGTTTAGAGTCGGGCCGAGAAATGCTTTAAATTCTGATACAATGATAGGCTTCCATTAAAATGGTCTGGCATACCTGGAATCTGGATTAATGGCAATAAATCAGGTGTAAAGTTTACATTTTTCTACAAATGAATCTAATAATTATTTGGTAAAAGACATATGAAAAAGTATGGGGTAAAATTTTCAGTTGCCATCCTAATACCTGGTTGGGCTGTATACATGGGGGGGCAACAGTGGGAATTCCCAAAGAATGTGAAAGCTCCTCTGGGACACTAGTGCAGTCTCTCTGGGACTGTGTACACCTCATTCTTTGCGCCTGATGTTGCAACACCCCACTGTTATGCACTTCACTAGGATGCACCACACTACTGGTGTTTACCTTGTGCACTCACTAAAATGCACTGCTCCTGCTTGTCTCATGTACTTCAGCAGGATGCTCCACACTGTTGGTGCTTACCTTGTGCACTCACTACGATGCATCACACTTCTCCTGCCTGCCTCATGCACCTCACTAGGATGCACCACACTACTGGTGCTTACCTTGTGCACTCACTACAATGCATTGCTGCTGCTTGTCTCATGTACTATACCAGGATGCTCCACACTGCTGGTGCTTACCTTGTGCACTCACTACAATGCACTGCTCCTGCTTGTCTCATGTACTTCATCAGGATGCTCCACACTACTGGAGCTTACCTTGTGCACTCACTACGATGCATCACACTACTCCGGCCTGCCTCATGCACCTCACTAGGATGCTCCACACTGCTGGTGCTTACCTTGTGCACTCACTACAATGCACCACACTGCTCCTGCTTGCCTCATGTACTATACCAGGATGCTCCACACTGCTGGTGCTTACCTTGTGCACTCACTACAATGCACCACACTGCTCCTGCTTGCCTCATGCACTTCACTAGGATGCTCCATACTGCTGATGCTAACTTTGTGCACTCACTATGATGCACTGCACTGCTCCTGCTTGCCTCATGCACTTCACTAGGATGCTCCACACTGCTGGTGCTTACTTTGTGCCCTTCAGTACGATGCACTACTCTGTTCCTGCTTACCTCAAACACTTCACTAAGATACACCACACTGCTGGTGCTTACCTTGTGTATTTTGCTTACCTTGTGTATTTTACTACGATGCACTACTCTGCTCCTGCTTGCCTCATGCACTTCACTAAGATGCTTCACACTGCCAGTGCTTACCTTGTGCAGAGCATTATGGGACCCCCAAAGTTTAGGGTGCTCTGTAATGCAACTATCAACTGGTGGTAACTGGTGCAGGCCCCATCCTACCCATATCCTTTATTATGGCTGTTGGGGCTGCCAAACAGTGTGTAGGTTAAATAGTAAAGGTGGAAGGAGGGGGTGGGGGCAGGGTGACAGGAATCAAAATGTTTGGTCAGTAATTGCATTACAAAGTGACTAGATTTGAGGGAGTCCCAAAAGACTTTGGAGGACAGTCACCTACGTTTTAGAACCCCCCCCCCCCTCCCCACACACACACACACACAGGTTTGCATTAGGTCCAGACAAATATACACAGCTGAAGTATATATAGTACATATGAACTGTTTTACCTGTCAAAGGCTTTGTAATGTGGTTCAGTCACTTTTGAAAATTCTTGTGACATCTTTACTACTCTGCACAGCCAGGAAAATCACTTTACTAAATTTTGGTTCAACAAATCTGCTTGCTGGATCATCTCCCTGCCAACTGCATGAGGTGATAGTGATAGTTTATTGTCCACTGAGTAGGCTGGAGGTGGAAAGATGACATTAGACGCTGCAGAAATAAGGCTTGGATGTGCAATATACAGATGTGTGTGAACCACTGGACCGACAATACAGAATTATAAATCCATTGGCAGGTAAAATAATACATGTACATGTATTTCCATTGTTTATTTAGTGGTTTGCCTGGGGTTCCACTTTGGATCTGCATTCACCATCCCTACTTCTTATTCAAAAATAAGACATTGACTTGGATATATTTACTTTGAGTTTAAATGTAATGTGATATGAGCAGCTGTGTGTAAAATGATGTTTACATCTGTAGTCCCAGTGTGAAGATCCAGTAGAGTTCCCCTGGCCATTTCTTTTTCATGACGCTGCAAGTCTTTCTGTTAGAGGATTCCCCATTGGAGACAATACGTTTTATACTCAATTCTGGCAGGCATTGCTGTTTGCAACACAAGAATGAATTTACATGGGCACTGCAAAGGTAAACATCCATTTGCAGAAGTACACCCATAATAATGTCCACCGAAGATGAAATTAATATGTTTTTTTCCTACAATACAGAGGTAGAAATGCTAGTTTGCGCCTTATGTTGATTCAATTTCATATCATAATTTAAAGCAGAACACCAGCCAAACAGAGATGGTATTTATTGGTATGTGGACTGTTTTACCTGCCAAAATAATTGTAACTGTCCAGCCACTTAGTTGATTCACTAACAAATGAGACACTATACGCAGGTACAGCAAAATCACCTTTCTGCAACCCAAATATGCAGTATATCTTACATAGTTGCATAGTTGCTGAGGTTAAAAAAAGACGCCAGTCCATCCAGTTCAACCTATGATGTGTGTGTATGTGTTTATGTCAATAGTACATTGCATACCCCTGTATGTTGTGGTCGTTATGGTGCCCATCTAATAGTTTTTTTTAAACTATCGATGCTCCCTGCTGATACCACTGCTTGTGGAAGAGAATTCCACATCCTTACTGCTCTGACAGTAAACAACCCTTTACACAATTTAAGGTTAAACCGCTTCTCTTCTAATTTTAGTGAATGGCCGCGTGTTTTTTTAAATTCCCTTTCTCTAAAAAAATGTTTTCCTTATGCTTGGGTTGCCAAGACGGTATTTGTACATTGATATCATATCCCCTCTCAAGCATCTCCTCTCCAGAGAGAATAAATTCAATGCTTGTAGTCTTTCCTCATAGCTGAAGTCCTCCAGTCCCTTTATTAGCTTTGTTGCCCTTCTCTGGACTCTCTCCAGTTCCAACACATCCGTCCTGAGGACCGGTGCCCAGAACTGGACAGCATACTCAAGACCAGAGTCTTGTAGAGTGGGAGAATTATCATTTTATCTCTGGAGTGAATCCCCCTTTTAATACATGCCAGTATTCTGTTGGCTTTGCTTGCAGCAGCTTGGCATTGCATGCCATTGCTGAGCCTGTACTAGGACCCCCAGGTCCTTTTCCATCCTAGATTCCCCTAGTGAGTAACGTGCATTGTATTTTTGGCACCTAAATGCATTACCTTACATTTTCCAACATTAAACCTCATCTGCCATGTAGTTGCCCACCCCATTATTTTGTTCAGGTCTTCTTGTAAGGTTTCCACATCCTGCATGGAGGTTATTGCACTGCTTATCTTAGTATCAACCACAAATACTGAGACTGATCTGTTTATCCCATCCTCTAGATCAGCCTTTCTCAACCTTTTCAACACAGAGGAACCCTTGAAATAAATTTCTGGTCTCGAGGAACCCCTGCTAAAAATAAAAAAAATCTACAACTCATGATACATTGGTGTGACAGTTACTGAGAAGAATGCTCCTTACTCTTGTCATCATTGGGAAGAATTATCCCCTTACAGATAGCTAAAAGGAACAATGGTGTCATTGGAAAATTATCTGAGAGGCAGAAATTGCCCATTGCTCAAGGAACCCCTAGCAACCCCAGGAGGAACCCTAGGGTTCCACGAAACCCTGGTTGAGAAACCCTCTGGATCGTTTATGAATAAATTAAACAGGATTGATCCCAGGACAGATCCTTGGGGGTCCCCATTTTCCACACCAGACCATTCCGAGTACTCACTATCTTGGTTACCTACTCACCCCTACCTGCTGATCAGACATGTCAGCACATCAGAAGTTCTCCCTATACTCTCCCCCAAGCAAACTCTCAGGACCTACAAACATGTTGGAGCACTTGAAGAAAACCTGAGCTTTACCTATGCACAGCAAAGCAATATGTTCATTTAAAGAGGAACTAAACCCTCCTATCCTTTACAGTAGGGTTGCACTGATACCGTTTTTTTATGGACAAGTACGAGTACAGACACTTTCGGTCAAGTACTCGCTCATACTGAATACCAACACCTTTGTGGCGCGAATTGTGACCATACAAATGAATGGGCTCAAATCGCACTGCAAAGTATCGCATGCGATTTGAACAGGAATGCAGTGCAATTCCTGTCCGAATGGCGTGCAATTTCCCCCCACCGCTCCTGTGCGTGTGATCCCAGTATAGAAAGGGAAGCGCCGTCTGGTGCAGCAATGGGCAGTTTATAAAAAATGTTATAACAACTTGCATTAAAAGTACATATCACGTCAGATCTAAATCTGCATAATGTTCCTGTCCCGCCGATGATAGTAAGCTACGGGCGCTGGAGATGCTCACAGGGCTGGAGGAGAGGTTCTGGGCCCCTGCGGGTATAGGGTGGAAGTAATGCCAGCTTGGAGGCGGACCACCTATACATCTCCTCCAGCCCTCTGAGCACCTCCAGCGGTTGTGGTTTTCTATTATCGCCGAGATGGGGATAGTATGCAGATTTGGATTTGACTAGATATGTACTTTAATGTGTTTTGTTATAACATTTTTAATAAAATGCCAACTGCTGCACTACATGGCACAAGCAAATGTAATAGGTATCATTCAAGGCATGTCTTGAATGTAACTGTTTTGGGAAACGGTTACATTGATGGGTTTAGTTCCGCTTTAAAGCGGTATTAAACCCAAGACCAAAAATGTAATATATTGCAGCAAAGGATGAATGAGATGTACTGGGGGTACCACTATTGCCACATCCCTAAAAATATATATGGAAAAACAAGAAGAGAGGAATAAGAGGATCCCACAGCGTACTGGGGTCTCTGCAGTCTAAATATTTATTTATTAGTAATATATTGCAGCTTACCCATCATTACAGTAGATGTAGTGGCTGCATCAGTTTTCTTTTTTTTTAGGCATTTTTCCCTCGTTTTCACCTGGTGATCTGGCCAGTAACACACCTCTTGTATTGGAGTCTCTATGCTCTGGATGAAGGAGAACAGGGGGCACATTTGGACAGCAGCATTGTCAGTGTGGGGGAAGGGGAGTGTTAGAGGCACTAGCAGATATAAAACTAACAAATTAAAGCCAAACTCCAGCCAGTACTTTATAATCAGTTACAGCAGCATTTTTTTTTCCTTTTGTGATAAAAGTTTTACATAAATAAATAAAAGCTGATCATTTTAAGCATCCCTGCTAGTGTTAAATAGTTTGTCTCCTCTGTGACTGATACATTTTACTGGAGAGCTTGTTATTGTGAAAAACAACAGACTTACTGGCTGGATCACCAGATGAAAACAGAAGAAAGTAAATGAATGCAGTTAGCACATCTAGGAAATAGTAAGCTGCAATATAATAAATGTTTGCTTTTGGATTTATTACTCCCATTCTCTCTACCTGCATATACTTACTTTCCTTTTGCTCCTCCATTGCTCCAT
>NC_138768.1:306737393-307014893 GCF_965119305.1 Pelophylax lessonae
AGGCAGCTGATAAGAACGGGTATTTAGCAGTTTACATTTACTAAAACTATTGCATTTCCATGTTTATTGTGTTACACCAGATATAGTGAATGCAGGGTCCTGGGTTTAGTAACACTTAACTTCCACCTGTGTGAATCACTGGCCCAGAACAAGCATGTCAGAATGTCAACATTTTTAAGGCTGAACTCCAGAATTCATCTTTTTCTTTAGGCCCCTTTCACACAGGGAGTCCGTTCAGATCCGCCTGTCAGTTTTTTTGGCAGATCTTAACGGACGCCACATGCATCTCTATGGGGCAGCGGATGTCAGCGGAGACATGTCCGCTGACATCCGATCCGATCCATCAAAACCGGACGGATGGAAACCCTATTTTCCATCCATCTGGCGGTTTGGTTTAGATGAGAACGGACAGACAGTCCGTTCCCATCCGATTCCCCCTTAGAGATGCACATGGACCTGATAGCTGTGTCTCCCCACACAGCACGGAGACACAGCTGTCATCTGCCTGCTTAGCGGGGGATCGGCGGATCAATCCCCCGCTGAGAAAAATGGAATCCGCCTGACGGACTCCGTGTGTGAAAGGGGCCTAAAAAGGTCTATAGTTACAGCACACACTCTTATAATATTATCATACAAACTTTCATGTCTTGAGTTCTACCTGTCTGCTGGCCATCTCTTTTATTTATTACAGGCACTTTTATAGCGCCATCAATTTACACAGCGCTTTACACATATACAATATATTCACATTGGTCCCTTCCCTGTAGGAGCTTACAATCTAAGATCTCCAACTTACATTTATACATACACATACTAGGGCAAATTCAGTCAGGAGCCAATTAACCTACCAACATGTCTTTGGAGTTTGGGAGGAAACCGGAGTACCCAGAGAAAACCCACGCAGGCACAGGGAGAACATGCCAACTCCAGGGTGGTAGTGCCATGGTTGGTATTTGAACTAACCACCCTAGTGCTGCCAAGCAGGAGTGCCAACCCCTACACTATTTGGCCATAACTGCCTGGATTCCCTGCATGCTTTGCATATACAGTATCTCACAAAAGTGAGTACACACTTCACATTTTTGTAAATATTTTATTATATCTTTCTATGCGACACTTTGCTACAATGTAAAGTACTGTGTGTACAGCTTGTATAACAGTGTACATTTGCTGTCCCCTTAAAATAACTCAACACACAGACATTAATGTCTAAACTGCTTTTAACAAAAGTGAGTACGCCCCTAAGTGAAATATCCAAATTGGGCCCAATTAGCCATTTTCCCTCCCTGGTGTCATATGACTCGTTAGTGTTACAAGGTCTCAGGTGTGAATGGGGAGCAGGTGTGTTAAATTTGGTGTTATGGTTCTTACTCATACTGGTCACTGGAAGTTCAACATGGCACCTCATGGCAAAGAACACTCTTAGGATCTGAAAAAAGAATTGTTGCTCTACATAAAGATGGCCTAGGCTATAAGAAGATTGTCAAGATGCTAAAACTGAGCTGCGGCACAGTGGCCAAGACCATGTAGTGGTTTAACAGGACAGGTTCCATTGTTCCATTCAGAACAGGCCTCGCCATTTTCGACCAAAGAAGTTGAGTGCTCAGCGTCCTATCCAGAGGTTGTCTTTGGGAAATAGACTTATGTGTGCTGCCAGCATTGCTGCAGAGGTTTATTGGGTAGGGAGGTCAGCCTGTCAGTGCTCAGACCATACGCCGCACACTGCATCAAATTGGTCTGCATGGCTGTCGTCCCAGAAGAAAGCCTCTTCTAAAGATAATGCACAAGAAAGCCAGCAAACAACTGAAGACAAGCAGACTAAGGACATGGACTACAGGAACCATGTCCTGAGGTAGGATGAGAACAAGTTAAACTTATTTGGTTTAGATGGTGTCAAGCATGTGTGGCGGCAACCAGGTGAGGAGTACAAAGACAAGTGTGTCTTGCCTACAATCAAGCATGGTGATGGGAATGTCATGGTCTGGGGCTGCATGGGTGCTGCCAGCACTGGGGAGTTACAGTTCATTGAGGGAACCATGATCACCAACATGTACTGTGACATACTGAAGCAGAGCATGATTCCCTCCCTTCAGAGACTGGGCCGCAGGGCAGTATTCCAAAACTATAAAGATCCCAAACACACCTCCAAGACGACAACTGCCTTGCTAAAGAAGCTGAGGGTAAAGGTGATGGACTGCCAAGCATGTCTCCAGACCTAAACCCTATTGAGCATCTGTGGGGCATCCTCGAATGGAAGGTGGAGGAGCTTAGAGTCTCTAACTTCCACCAGCTTTGTGATGTCGTCATACAGGAGTGGAAGAGGGCTCCAGTGGCAACCTATGAAGCTCTGGTGAACTCCATGCTCAAGAGGGTTAAGGCAGTTCTGGAAAATAATGGTGGACACACAAAATATTGAAACTTTGGGCCCAATTTGGACATTTTAACTTAGGGGTGTACTCACTTTTGTTGCCAGCGGTTTAGCCATTAACCACTTAAGCCCCGGAAGATTTTACCCCCTTCCTGACCAGGGGGTATTTTGCGATTTGGCACTGCGTGACTTTAACGGACAATTGCGCGGTCGTGCGACGCTGTACCTAAACGAATTTGACGTTCTTTTTTTCCCACAAACAGAGCTTTCTTTTGGTGGTATTTGATCACCTGTGCGATTTTTTGATCACGCGCTATAAACAAAAAAAGAGCGTCAATTTTGCAAAAATAACAATATTTTTCACATTTTTTTATATGAAATTCCCAAAAAAAAAAAAGTAAAAATTAAAATTTTTTAACATTTTCGGCCAATTTGTTTTATGCTACATATGTTTGGTAAAAAAAAAATCGCAAAAAGCGTATTTTGATTGGTTTGCGCAAAAGTTATCGCGTTTACTAACAAAGGGAAAGATTTTTGTCATTTTTGTTGTTTTTTTTTTAACGCGTAATGGCGGCGATCTGCGTTTTTTTTTGCGGTACTGCGACATTGCGGCGGACAGATCGGACCCTTGACTGATATTTTTGACACTTTTGGGGTTACCAGTGACATTTCTACAGTAATCAGTGCTATATATATATGCACTGTTACTGTAAAAATACACTGGCAGTGAAGGGGTTAACTTTATTTGAGAGGGAGGGGCTGTGTGTGTCCCTAGGGGCGTGATTCTAACTGTGATTGGCTGTGGCTTGAGGTGTAGTTACACTGATCAACGGTTCTACATAGTAGAACCGTATGATCAGTGTCTCTACACAGGGAGAACTGACAGGCAGCTTGTTTATACAAGCTGCCTGCCTTTCTCCCTCTCCCCCGACGATCGCAGAGTGACCGGCGGACATCGGGTCCGCTGGTCACACGCGCGGGGGGGTGCGTGACCATGCGGGAGCGGGAGCGCGCCGCTGGCGGCACGCGCTCGCTCCCCAGACCCTCCCAGGCTAGTGACGTACCGATACGTCACTCTGCCTGTGAGGGGCTGACCACCGCAGTATATAGTCGTGCGGCGGTCGGCAAGTGGTTAATGGCTGTGTGTTGAGTTATTTGGAGGGGACAGCAAATTTACACTGTTATACAAGCTGTACGCTCACTACTTTACATTGTAGCAAAGTGTCATTTCTTCAGTGTTGTCACATGAAAAGATATCATAAAATATTTACAAAAATGTGAGGGGTGTACTCACGTTTGTGAGATACTGTATATATTTTTCACAATGTGTTTCAATTACTTCTAGCCTACTTCTATTATTCTGAATAATATTACAGTATATTACAATATACCTAAAGGCAAAACTTTCTGTTTAATCCTGGAGGAATTGGAGTTTAGAGACCTTGCGCTCCTCCACTTTCCGTTTGAGGATGCCCCACAGATCCTCCATAGGGTTTAGGTCTGGAGACATGCTTGGCCAGTCCATCACCTTTACCCTCAGCTTCTTTAGCAAGGCAGTGGCCGACTTGGAGGTGTGTTTGGGGTCCTTATCATGTTGGAATACTGCCCTGCGGCCCAGTCTCCGAAGGGAGGGGATCATGCTCTGCTTCAGTAAACTACAGTAGATGTTGGCATTCTTGGTTCCCTTAATGAACTTTAGCTCCCCAGTGCTGGCAGCACTCATGTAGCCCCAGACCATGACACACCCACCACCATGCTTGACTGTAGGCAAGATACACTTGTCTTTGCCTCACCTGGTTGCCGCCATACACACTTGACACCATCTGAACCAAATACGTTTATCCTGGTCTCATCAGATCACAGGACATGGTTCCAGTAATCCATGTCCTTTGTCTGCTTGTCTTCAGCAAACTGTTTGTGGGCTTTCTTGTGCATCATCTTTAGAAGAGGCTTCCTTCTGGGACGAAAGCCATGCAGACCAATTTGATGCAGTGTGCAGCATATGGTCTGAGCACTGACAGGCTGATCCCCCACCCCTTCAACCTCTGCAGCAATGCTGGCAGAACTCATACGTCTATTTCCCAAAGACAACCTCTGGATAGGACACTGAGCACGTGCATTCAACTTCTTTGGTCGACCATGGCGAGGCCTGTTCTGAGTGGAACCTGTCCTGTTAAACCGCTGTATGGTCTTGGCCACCGTGCTGCAGCTCAGTTTCAGGGTCTTGGCAATCTTCTTATATCCTAGGCCATCTTTATGTAGAGCAACAATTCTTTTTTTTCAGATCCTCAGAGCGCTCTTTGCCATGAGGTGCCATGTTGAACTTCCAGTGACCAGCATGAGAGTCAGAGCGATAATACCAAATTTACCACACCTGCTCTCTATTCACACCTGAGACCTTGTAACACTAACGAGTCACATGACACCGGGGAGGGAAATGGCTAATTGGGCCCAATATGGACATTTTCACTTAGGGGTGTACTCACTTTTGTTGCCAGTGGTATAGACATTAATGGCTGTGTGTTGATTTAATTTGAGGGAACAGAAAATTTACACTGTTATACAAGCTGTATACTCACTACTTTACATTGTAGCAAAGTGTCATTTCTTCAGTGTTGTCACATGAAAAGATATAATAAAATATTTACAAAAATGTGAGGGGTGTACTCACTTTTGTGAGATACTGTAATTTTACATTTTGACCATAGATACACTTTAAACTTACATTGGTCCAGCTTGGCATACTGCACACAGGGGGTCACTCACTCAACATAGTCACCATTCAGAAAACGTTTTGTATTCTCTTTTATTATTTCTTTACTCCAGGAGTAATTTGTTTGGAAAATCTAGAGACATTTTTAAATAATGCATAACAATTTTCCTAAACCCATTTGATTTGTAGTTGACTAAAATGTACTAGTCGACTAAAATATGACTAAAACTAAAATAGCATTTTAATCAAAAGACTATGAATAAAACTAAATTGAAATTTGCTGGCAAAATTACCACTGGTATCACTTTAACCACTTCTGGACCGGAAGGTTTTACCCCCTTAATGACCAGGCCATTTTTTGCTGTACTTTAACTGACAATTGTCTGGTCCTGCACTGCTGTACCCAAATAAAATTGACGTCCTTTTTTCCCACAAATAGAGCTTTCTTTTGGTGGTATTTGATCACCTCTGCAAATATTATTTTTTGCGGTATAAACAAAAAAGAGCGACAATTCTGAAAAAAAAATATATATATATTTTTTACTTTCTGCTATAAAACATTCCCAATAAAAAAAGTAAAAATCAAATGTTTCCATCATTTTAGGCCAATATGTATTCTGCTACATATTTTTGCTAAAAAAAAAATCCTAATAAGTGTATCTTGATTGGTTTGCACAAAAGTTATCACGTCTACAAACTATTTTTTACTAGTAATGGCGGCGATCAGTGATTTTTAGCAGGTCTGAGACAATGCGGCGGACAGATCAGACACCTAACTGACATTGTTGACACTTTTGGGGGGACCAGTGATATAACTACAGTAATCAGTGCTAAAAATATGCACTGTTACTGTACTAATGACACTGGTAGGGAAGGGGTTAACACCAGGGGCGATAAAAGGGCTTTATGTGTCCCTAGGGGGTGCTTTCTAACTGTGTGGGGGATGGGCTTGCTGGATGAACACAGAGACCTGAGTTCCTAAATAAGAGGAACAAAGGATCCCTGTGTTCATAAATGACAGAACAGTGGTCTGCCATGTTTACATCTGTCTCCACGAGGACATTGCGGCCGCCAGACCTTCTGATTGGCTCCCCTTGTGGTCAATCAGCATGTGCGTGTGCGCGCCCCCACTGGCTGTCCCGTGAATCGACGTACAGGTACGTCATTTCGCAGGACAGAGCCGAACTGACGCATTTTAAGGATGGCGGCTTGTTGGCAAGTGGTTAATGTGCTATTATTACAGGGTCTGGATGAAATTGTGTTGCCGATTTAGCAATGGCCAGCAGAGTAGTGTTTATTTTTATGTCAATTTTGGATTTAGTTTTAGTCATAGTCTTATGACTAAAATGCCATTTTAGTTTTAGTCGTATTTTAGTCATCTGAATTGGTTTATTCTCATTTTAGTCAACTAAAATATTGTTAATTTAGTCAACGAAAATGTTTACTAAAGTCTTGTTTCCTTATTTTTTTTCTTAATGTCATACTTACCTGCTTTGTGAAGTGGTTTTGCACAGAGCAGCCTAGATCCTCCTTTTTTTGGGTCCCACCCTGGTGCTCCTGGTCCCTCCCTCCTGCTGGGTGCCCCCACAGCAAGCAGCTTGTGTGGGGGCACCTAAGCAGGTGAACTCCCGTTCTGCAGCTCTGTGTGTCAAATTCACACACGGAGCCACGACTCAGCTCCTTTCCCTCTGTCTCCTGATTGGCTCATTGGCTGTGATTGACAGCAGCAGGAGCCACTGGCTTTGATTGACAGCAGCGAGAGTCCCCGGAGAGGCAAGGCTCCTCTAGACATTGCTGGATCGAGAGGGGGCTCAGGTAAGTATGGGGGGGCTGCTGCTCACAGAAGGTTTACCTTCATGCATAGAATGCATGAAGTTAAAAAAAAACCTTGTGCCTTGGCAGACACTTTACCAGTAGCGGAGCCAGAGGGCTAGCTGGGGTGGCAATTGCCACCCCAGATGAAGTCTTTGCCACCCCGCTAAAAACATTACACCCTAATCATACTCGTGCAGTGCTTCTGCCATGGCCGCCGCCACTGTGTCTGCTGCTCTCTGCCCCTGGCCGCTCAGCTCCCGAACCCAATCCTGTTGGCACCGCCCACTGTAGACTGGTGGGGGAGGCGTGCGGTGCGGAGACTGAGAGGGACTGTCTGGGGGAGGGACTAGCCTGTGCAGCGGTCGCCCAGCGCAGCGCGGGAGAGAACCAGGCAGTGAGCAATTGAAGAAGCCAGCACGGCGAGGAGCGGAGGAGGAGTCAGACGACAGGAGTCCAGTCAGGACTCAGCATCAGCAGCATCGCCAATCGCCATCAATTATTCAGGGTCAGCAAAGAAGGCGGCGGGGGAGAGGCCAGAGAGCTGGTGTCTGTCTGTGGTGCTGCAGGAAAAACCTTGCCTGGGGAGTCGGGACAGGTGAAAAAAAGGTAGGTAAGAGACTACTACTGTAGTACTGTCTGACTGTACTAGTGACTGACTGAGTAGTGAGAAGTCTGTAAAGGAAAGGGGATCTATCTTATGGGGAACCTGGCCTTGCCCAATGCCTGGCCTGCTGACTGTAAGTTGGGGATCTACATGGGGGACCTCACCTCACCCCGGCCTGCTGTAAGGGGGATCTATTTGGGGGTCCTCACCTCACCCTGGCCTGCTGTAAGGGGGGATCTATATGGTGGACCAGGTGATTTCTGGGTATGTTCTATATGGGGGACCTCACCTCACCCTGGCCTGCTGTAAAGGAGGATCTATGGGGGACCTGCCCTGGCCTGCTCTAAAGGGGGATATATGGGGTCCTGCTCTAAAGGGGATCTATGCCATAGATCCCCCTTTAGAGCAGGAACCCCATAGATCCCCCTTTAGAGCAGGGTCCCCATAGATCCCCTTTATATCCCCTTTAATACCTTGCCACCCCTGTTTTAAAAGTCTTAAAAGTCTAGCTCTGCCACTGCACTTTACCTGTACACTTTTACAGACAAAGTTGAGATTACTGAATCAGCATGACAGGCAGCTAAGTAGCATTTTCTACTATGGGGGACTGTGATGTAAAGGGAGGGGCTGTGATGTGAAGGGGGGGGGCTAAGGAAACTGATATAAAAGGAGGACTGTGATGTGTAGGGGGAACTAATGACCCGATGACACTGATGTGATGTGAATGGGGGTCTGCAATATAAAGGGAACTGTGATGTGAAGGGGCACTGAGGACACTGATATAAAGGGGGGACTGTGATGTGAAGGGGAGTCTAAGGACACTGATATAAGAGAAGGACTGTGATGTGAAGAGAGGACTGTCATGTGAAGGGGCACTGCTGAGCACACTCATATGTGATGTGAAGGGGGGGGGGGGGACTAAGTACATTGATATAAAGGGAGTAGTGTGATGTGAAGAGGGGACTGCTATATGAAGGGGACTGTGATGTGTACAGGCACTAAGGACACTGATATAAAGGGGGACTGTGATGTGAATGGGGGGACTGAGAACAGTGATGTAAAGGGGGGGGGCTGTAATGTGAAGGGGCGCTATGATATAAATGAGAAGGCGCTGTGAAGGGGGGGGAGGGACTGAGGACACAGATGTAAAGGGGGAGCTGTGATGTGAAGAAGAGAATGAGAACAGTGATGACAAGGGGGTGACTGTGATGTAAAGAGGGTGCTGTGATGTGAAGAGGGGACTGGGATAATAAGGAGGTGAGAGGCTGTGATGTGAAAGGGGGGGGCTATAATGTGAAGGAGGGGACTGTGATATAAAGGAGGAGCTGTGATGTATAGGAGGGGCTGTAATGTGAAGGAGGGGCTGTGATGTATAGGAGGGGCTGTGATGTATAGGAGGTGCTGTGATGTAAAAGAGGGGCTGTAATGTGAAGGAGGGGCTGTGATGTATAGGAGGGGCAGTGATGTATAGGAGGGGCTGTGATGTAAAAGAGGGGCTGTGATGTAAAAGAGGGGCTGTAATGTGAAGGAGGGGCTGTGATGTATAGGAGGGGCTGTGATGTATAGGAGGGGCTGTGATGTAAAAGAGTGGGTATAATGTGAAGGAGGGGCTGTGATGTGAAGGAGGGGCTGTGATGTATAGGAGGGGCTGTGGTATAAAGGAGGGTCTGTGATGTATAGGAGGGGCTATAATGTATAGGAGGGGCCGTGATGTAAAGGAGGGGCTGTGATGTAAAAGGAGGGGCTGGGGTGTAAAGGAGGGACTGTGATGTATAGGAGGGGCTGTAATGTATAGGAGGGGGTGTTGTGTAAAGGAGGGGCTGTGATGTATAGGAGGGGCTGTGATGTATAGGAGGGGCTGTAATGTGAAGGAGGGGCTGTGATGTATAGGAGGGGCTGCGATGTAAATAAGGGGCTGTGATGTATAGGAGGGGCTGTAATGTAAAGGGGGTTAGGGGATGCTGAGGATGATGCAAAGGTGGTGAGCTGTAATGTAAAGTGGGCCTGTGAGGTAAAGGGGTTACTGAAGTCACTGGTGTAAGGGGGGGGGGGCTGTGATGTAAATGGGGGAGATTGTAATGTGAAGGGGAGGGGAGGCTGTGATATAAAGAAATCAGAGACCTAGCACAAATGTGAGATTTGATCCACTGGTGAAAGAAACGTTTACTAATTGGACCTCTGTGATTTTTAATTCTATATCCCTGGTTTAGATCTTCTTTAATATTAATTCCTAGTACCTGCCATTAGTTATGATCTATATTTCCCTCACTGTAGATCATAAGATAAGTACTGTTAGCTAGATGTTCCAGTAGTGAGCAGAGAACTGACTTTTGTAAGCCTTCCATGCAGGTGCCTACTCCTTGCAGGTGCCTACTCCTAAGGCACTGATGCCTTAGTGTGCATTAATTACAGTTTTATTTTGCTTGGGAAAGTGATAGGAATTGGACACAAAAAAATAACGGTTTATGCACAACATCAGCAGTGCAATCAGTGTCTCCTAATATGTTACACTAATAATGCCCTATACCAATATGACAGTGATGCTGGGACAAAGACGATCTCTCACTAGGCAACAATGGTAGTCATGTAGCTGCTGGGAAGGGGAGGTGCTGGTCTTTTCTACATCAACAGATTGCTCCGGGGCATATTCGAAACAAAGTAAGGCCCGTTTCACACCTATGTATTTTTTGTGCTTTTTGCATTTTGCAGAAATGCACTACATTCCTTTTAACATGGCTTCCAATGTAGTGCAAATCTGTAAAATGCAAAAAGCACTAAAAATGCATAGGTGTGAACCAGGCCTCACACCAGGTGGACGTAGCTAAAGCTGAACCTTGTAAAGTGCCCCAGGTCCATAAAGCAGGCCCCTTTTGGATGCTTGCTTGCCACCTATACCTTTTGAGTTACAAATTTCAGCACTTTATTAGGCGACTACCAACCATAATAAGTGAGCCTTTCCATTAAAAACACAAGCAGGGTTTAAAATATTTTTGATGGTGTCCTTAGGTTTATCATTAAAGAGTTACCTGTCTCTTTATTCTACATCTTAAAAGGTAATTTCTCTAGTAATACAAAATGCTAATTATCACAGTAATTGTATAAATATTCCCACATTTTATATTCATTATAGCCTATCTGGGGAGTACATTTTTACTGTTTAAATGGCCCCCAGCCTATGTTAAAAAAAAAAAAAAAAGCACTCAGGCAAAACTCACTTTCAGTTCAGAGCTGTCCCCCATGGTACCTTTTTTTTTTCACCGCAGGATGTCCTTAATCTTCTGTGTTGAATGATGCCCAGCATTATTTGATCTATAAGACTGAGCATGTAAACAGTACACATGGTAATGGTAGCCCTCAGCATTGGTGTAAGGAGTCGCAATAATAGCCCTTCATTGGTGGTCAGTGATACTAACATAAAACCCCCTTGTGGACAGTAGCAGGGGATCAATAAACCCCTCTCCATCATTGGTTGTCAGTAGCAGACTGAAATATTACCTCCCCCTAGTATTGGTGTTCAGTAATGGGCTGAAAAAATACACCCCCATCAGTGGCGACTGGTGCTCCATGGGCCGGGGGGGGGGGGGGGGTAACAGACGGACCACACCGTATACTCCCCCCGGACCACACACCGGGCCGCACACAGTACACACAGCATTACAGTACAGGACCCACAGCATAACATGACATGACAGTACAGTACAGTACAGGACCCCCCGGCTCACTCACCCATCTGCAGAAGGGGAATGGCGATGACGGCGATGGCGGCTTCTTCCCCGTCTTCTGCGTCTCCTCCTCCCTCCTCCTCCATGCCCAATGGCATGGCTTCTCCTTTCAGGGCAATCGGTAAACGGGTCTCAAAACCAAAACCCGCTTCATGATTGGCCAGGAGGAGGATTCGTCTGACAATAGCGAATTTTCATTTTTCAAACAACTGGGTGAGCACTGCACCCCGAGCCCACCTTTTTTTTTTGCCTATTAGAGCCTCTGGCGCTAATCAAATGGCTAAAAAACAAACAAAAGCCCCATTGAAGTCCATGCGTCTGGCGCCCCGCATGTAGATTAGGGGACCAGACGCATGGATAGGGGGGGCAGCGCCCCTGCGCCCCATATGCACCAGCCGCCACTGACCCCCCATCCCTAGCATTGGTGGTGAGTGGCAGGCTCAGGCTGTAATAATAACCTCCCCCAACATTGGGGGCCAGGGACAGGCTTAGGCTGTAATATTACCCCCCCCCCCCTCCTGCATTGGTGGTCAGTGGTAGGCTGAATCTGTAATAATAACCCATTTTCTCCTCCCAGCATTGGTGGTCAGTAGTTATTTTACATGACATTTGTTCCTGCGCTGCTGCGCTGCCTCTACCCATTATCCAGAACTATACTTCCACTGTCTAAAAGAGATCACTCCACCTGATAGTTCTTGCTTCTTTCAGTGCCAGGAACATAGAGAGCATTCCAGCACTGGATGCGCTACTGCAACTCTGCATGTCACCAATGGCCACACCATGGCACCCACAAATTGGCAGCACCCAGGGTGGACTACCCTTACAAATGCCACTAGTTTTCAGCTAGTATTACACTATGGGTTGCTAGGTTTCAGAACATGCCACCTTTCAAGTAGAAGCTGCTAGAAAATTACAGATGAGCAAACTGGCATGGCATGTGAAGTTGCAGTAATTTTATTTTAGAGGGTATTCCAGCAAATGTGATTTTAATTTGAATATTTGTGAAACATTTGTAATTAATAGTGGAGTTTTTCCTGTATTCTTCACTTTCTTAGAGAATGGGGTCAGTAGGCGTACTGATTTATGTCTGCGCAGGAAGACACTGCTTCATGTAGGCTTTTTATAGACAACATTTTTGGTTGTATTGTTGGTTAGTTGGTTAAGACTTTTAATATGACAAGTGCATTGAACAGCCAGTGGGTGGCAGCACAGACACATTTATTGGTTCTGAACTATGTTGCTAGCTGCAAATTGTAACAGATAAATATTAGTTTTATTGTAGTTTAACTACAAGGTCTCTGCTTGTGTTAGGCCTTACTAGGCCTGGATGCAGAAGTGAATTTAGCAACTATGTTATTTGGTTGGAGATATATTTTGTTGCCCTGTAAAACCTTGGATTGCGAGCATAATTTGTTCAAGAAACATGCTTGTAATCCAAAGCACTCTTATATCAAATCAAATTTCCCCATAGGAAATAATGTACATAGTAAATACTTTGCTTAGCTGTTTGTATGTCTATTTACAGTCAGGCTCTAAGGGACTCATTATTAGTAAGCGACATACTTCAAATGCCAACTATGGAAGCCTGTATGCATTAGAGCAGGGGGCGCCAAACTTTCTAAACAAAGGACCATTCCTTCTAACTATAAGAGGGTTGAAATATGACCAGTGGGAGTAGAAAATCTCCTGGCATCAGTAGGAGTAAAGAATTCCCCATGATTAATAATAGGGGGAGTAAAAGTGCCCCATCATTAGTATCAGTGGTAATAATAGTGCCCTAGTGTTGGAAAAAATATTGCCTCATCATTGGTGTCAGTGGTAGTATTAGTACGGTGACCCCACGTTGCCCGATTCCCAGGGACAGTCCTTGAACCAAGTCTTTAACCGTTTTTTTCCTCGGATTAGATTTGAACAGGGGCCCGGGCAATTTTAAAGACAGTCAGTGAATTAAAATTTTTTCTTTGCAATTGTCAGTTAAAGTAACGCAGTGCCAAATCGCATATAATGGCCTGGTCATTAAAGAGGAAGTAAACCCTCCTCAGCAACTTTTACCTATAGGTAAGCCTATGATAAGGCTTACCTATAGGTACCGTAAATATCTCCTAAACATGTACCGTTACATGTATTTACCTTACATGCAGCCAGTGACGTCACCGGGACTCCGGCCAATCAGATGGTCGGATGCCGCGATCCCGGAAGACGGGCGACTGGACATGTCGCCCGTCATACAGGTAAGTGGGTGGCACGGCGGGGGCTCATTCTAAGGTAAGTATTTCATAATGAGCTAGTATGCGATGCATACTAGCTCATTATGTGTTTATCTTTCAGGTTGCAAAAAAAACAAAAAAAAAACAAGGGTTTACAACCTCTTTAAGGTGAAAACCTTCTGGTCCAGAAGTGGTTAAATGCGATTGCTGCCAGCGTCTATATTAGCTAGCAGTGATCATTGTGTTCCGCCGGCAGCAGGCAGAAAACAATAATGCTGTAGGTGGGATTCCCCCATCAACACTGACTGTAAACATATGAGATCATCTCTCATCGCCAGCTCTCTTCCTCACATGGAGACTGCAGTGTGAGGAAGAGGAGAGCCCGATCACCGGTAAGGGGACAAAAAGGAAGGTAATCAGGGCACTGATCACCAGTGCCCTGATTACAGAAGAGGGGAATCAAATGCCACAACTGCCCACTGTGCCCGCCATCAGTGCCCACAGTCAGTGCCCATAGTGCTGCCAGTTAGTGCCCATCAGTGCCTGCTCATCTAGCCACTGATGGGCACTGACTAGCAGCACTATGGGCACTGAGTGTGGGCACTGATGGTGCCACCCGTCAGTATCCATCAGTGCCACCCGTCAGTATCCATCAGTGCCACCCATCAGTGTCACCATCAGTGCCCATCAGTGCTGCCTCTCAGTGCCCATCAGGGCCGCCCGTCAGTGCCGCCTCTTAGTGCCCAGCAGTGCCACCTCTCAGTGCCCAGCAGTGCCACCTCTCAGTGCCCAGCAGTGCCACCTATCAGTGCTCATCAGTGCCGCCTATCAGTGCTCATCAGTGCCGCCTATCAG
Source organism: Pelophylax lessonae (assembly GCF_965119305.1). Lineage (NCBI taxonomy): Eukaryota > Metazoa > Chordata > Amphibia > Anura > Ranidae > Pelophylax > Pelophylax lessonae. Next base: position 306,751,678 of record NC_138768.1, read on the forward strand.
TGCTCATCAGTGCGGCATATTAGTACCTCCTCATCAGTGCCACCTCATCAGTGCCCATAAGTGCCACCTCATCAGTGCCCATAAGTGCCACCTCATCAGTGCCCATCAGTGCAGCCTATCAGTGCCCATCAGTGCCGCATATTAGTACCTCCTCATCAGTGCCACCTCATCAGTGCCCATAAGTGCCACCTCATCAGTGCCCATAAGTGCCACCTCATCAGTGCCCATCAGTGCAGCCTATCAGTGCCGCCTCATCAGCGCACATCAGTGAAGGAGAAAATGTTATTTATTTTCAAAATTTACTCACAGAAAATAAGAAAAACTTTTTTTTTTCAAAATTTTCTGTCTTTTTTCTTTTTTTTTGTAAGAAATAAAAAAAACCAGAGGTGATTAAATACCACCAAAAGAAAGCTCTATTTGTGTGAAAAAAATGATAAAAATTTCATATGGGTACAGTGTAGCATGACCGCGCAATTGTCATTCAAAGCGTGAGAGCGCTGAAAGCTGAAAATTGGCCTGGGCAGGAAGGGGGTATAAGTGCCCAGTAGGCAAGTGGTTAAACAGCATGTTTCTTTTTTATACATAGATCCATAGGCTCTCTTACTTTTAATAAAACATGTGTGCACAATGAATTGACATTTCCACTACCTACCTTTAAGTCCTATAAGACAGAATGAAGGTTCACCATAATTACGGAGACATGGTTTAATGAAAGAAATGACTGGGACATAACCATACCAGGGTACTCTTTATACAGAAGAGACAGAGAAGGCAAGAAAGGAGGAGGAGTGGCCCTGTATGTGAAAGATAGCATTAAATCTAACCTAATACAAGTTGGTGAGGCCAACATAGAGTCAGTTTGGGTTACGTTGCAGTTTGCTAATCATGCAGTAACTCGTGTAGGTGTGATATATAGACCACCTGGTCAAGTTAAAGAACTAGATGAACTACTAGTTGAAGAAATAGCTAAAATGACAATGAAAGGAGAAGTTATCATTATGGGAGATTTCAATCTTCCAGATATAAACTGGAAAACCAAAATAGCAAGTTCTACCAGGAGTACAGATATTCTAAATTCCCTATTGGGGTTGTCTCTGCAACAAGTGGTTGAGGAGCCAACCCGGAGGGAAGCCATTTTGGATTTGGTATTCACAAATGGGGATTCGGTATATGATGTCCTTGTAGGCGAAACCTTGGGATCTAGTGATCACCAGTCAGTGTGGTTTAATATAAGAACTGTGAAAGAGTCACACCACACAAAAACAAAAGTTTTAGATTTTAGAAAAACAGACTTTTCAAAAATGAAATTAGTCATAAGTGAGTCCCTATCAGACTGGAACGGATTACATGGAGTCCAGGAGAAATGGGACTACTTAAAAGGTGCATTATTGAAGGCAACAGAAAATTGCATTAGACTTGTCAGTAAGAGCAAAAAAAGGAAGAGACCACTGTGGTACTCAGCAGAAGTGGCCCAAATCATTAAAAATAAAAAGCTAGCATTTTGTAATTATAAAAAAACCCAGAGCAATGAAGATAAGGAAATCTACAAGATTAGGCAGAAAGAGGCCAAGCAAGTTATAAGAACTTCTAAAGCACAGGCAGAAGAAAAACTAGCTCAGTCTATGAAAAAGGGGGATAAGACATTCTTCAGATATATACATGAAAAAAGGAAATTAAAATAAGGAATAACTAAATTAAAAACAAAGGACGGAAGGTATGTAGAAGAGAATAAAGGGCTAGCCGACTGCCTAAATGAATACTTCTCTTCAGTTTTTACAGAAGAAAAAGAAGGAGAAGGACCTCCACTTGAAAGGATGACTAATGAATCGTTTGATGCATGTGTCTTTACAGAGGAAGACGTTCTAAGATTGCTGTCTAAAGTGAAGACAAATAAGTCACAGGGTCCTGATGAGATACACCCAAAATTATTAAAAGAGCTTAGTGGTGAGCTGGCAAAACCATTAACAGATTTATTTAACCAATCATTAGTAACAGGAGTCGTCCCGGAAGATTGGAAATTGGCAAATGTCGTGCCCATTCACAAGAAAGGTAGTAGGGAGGAATCGAGCAACTATAGACCAGTGAGTCTGACATCAATAGTAGGCAAATTAATGGAAACCCTATTAAAGGATAGGATTGTGGAACATCTTAAACCCCATGGATTGCAAGATGAAAAACAACATGGGTTTACTTCAGGGAGATCATGTCAAACAAATCTTATAGATTTTTTTGACTGGGTGACTAAAATAATAGACGGTGGAGGTGCAGTAGACATTGCATATCTAGATTTTAGTAAGGCCTTTGACACTGTCCCACATAGAAGACTTATCAATAAACTGCAGTCATTGAGCATGGACTCCCATATTGTGGAGTGGATTAGGCAGTGGCTGAGTGACAGAAAACAGAGGGTTGTAGTCAATGGAGAACATTCAGAACAAGCTCAGGTTACCAGTGGGGTACCTCAGGGATCTGTACTGGGACCAATTTTGTTTAATATCTTCATAAGTGATATTACAAAAGGCCTCGATGGTAAGGTTTGTCTTTTTGCTGATGACACAAAGATATGTAACAGGGTTGATGTTCCTGGAGGGAAACGCCAAATGGAAAAGGATTTAGGAAAACTAGAAGAATGGTCAGAACTCTGGCAACTGAAATTTAATGTGGATAAGTGCAAGATAATGCACCTGGGGCGTAAAAACCCAAGGGCAGAATATAGAATATTTGACACAGTCCTGATCTCAGTATCTGAGGAAAGGGATTTAGGAGTTATTATTTCAGAAGACTTAAAGGTGGGAAGACAATGTGATAGAGCAGCACGAAATGCCAGCAGAATGCTTGGATGTATAGGGAGAGGTATAAGCAGTAGAAAGAGAGAAGTGCTTATGCCGCTGTACAGAACACTGGTGAGACCTCACTTGGAGTATTGTGCGCAGTACTGGAGGCCATATCTCCAGAAGGATATAGATACTCTAGAGAGAGTTCAGAGAAGAGCTACTAAACTAGTACATGGATTGCAGGAAAAAACTTACCAGGAAAGGTTAAAGGACCTTAACATGTATAGCTTGGAAGAAAGAAGAGACAGAGGGGATATGATAGAAACTTTTAAATACATAAAGGGAATCAACTTGGTAAAGGAGGAGAGCATATTCAAAAGAAGAAAAACTACCACAAGAGGACACAGTTTTAAATTAGAGGGGCAAAGGTTTAAAAGTAATATGAGGAAGTATTACTTTACTGAGAGAGTAGTGGATGCATGGAATAACCTTCCTGCAGAAGTGGTAGCTGCAAATACAGTGAAGGAGTTTAAGCATGCATGGGATAGGCATAAGGCTATCCTTCATATAAGATAGGGCCAGGGACTATTCATAAGGATTCAGATATATTGGGCAGACTAGATGGGCCAAATGGTTCTTATCTGCCGACACATTCTATGTTTCTATGTTTCTATGTTTCTATTAGCTCAATACCTCCCCAACTCTATGGTTTGATGCAATTGATGGTCATTTCAGGGTAACCCAGCACTAACAACCAGTACTTCCCATTCAGAAATGCTCATTAACGCTCCTGGAGATTTTTAAGCTGATTGGACAATCTCTATGTAGTCTGACTATTTCGGATGGTTAGTATGATGCTTTCAACAGCCAACTCCGACTTTTCGGCTGACAAAATCCTGACGTGCAGGCTATATAATTTTTGTCGTCCGTAATACAACGTCCGATTTTCGTCTCATTAGTACAGATTTAGACGGAAAAAAAATCTTAAGAGCAAGACTAGGCATGCTCAGAGAGAAAGAACACAAAGAAAGCAATCCAACACATGACATCACTTCTGAAGTAGAATTCTGTCGTACTGGAAAATTCGTATGAAAATAACCTCTTCACTTTCCACATCAGACTAGCATGCCACAAAAAACGGACGACAGATCGTTCGATAATCTGATCGTGTGTACGGACGGGGCTTTACTCAGGGAGAGTGTTCCAGCCTGTAGGGACAGAACAGGGATTCTCAGGAGTCCTGCCTATCAGCAATGCTGTGGTGCTTGTGATAGAAGATCACCAGAGACAGTGTATCTTCCTGGTAAATAATCTCTGCTGCATCCCTTGAACCTGCTTATGGACATAAGCCTATGGCAAGTAACCATTATGTGCCTTGTACACACCTCATGTGCCTCAAGACAGGAGTAATAACTAGAGTTAGGGCTCTTTCACACGGGCGTTCCGTATGTCCGTATAGCACCCCATCCGTTTGCGGGTGATATACGGACATAATGCATGTCTATGGGATTGCGGATGTCTGCGGATGACCATCCGCTGACATCCGATTTTCGTCCTTTCAGTTCTGTTCCGTTTTTTGGAATGGAACAGAACCCTATTTTCCGTTAAAAAAACAGAACGGATGCAAAATCGGATGTCAGCGGTGTCATCCGCTGACATCCGCAATGCCCATAGACATGCATTATGTCCGTATATCATCCGCAAACCGATGGGATGATATGCGGACATACGGAGCGGATGACACAAGTGTCATCCGTGTCCGTGAAAAAAAAAAAAAAAGTGCCGCAGCGGAAGAAGAAATCGGAGCGGCCGTGTGAAAGAGCCCTTACAGTTTACTAAGCTGCATTCTGTATCTTTGGTGAATGTACTGTGAATCTGTGCCTTATATGCTAACAAGAGAACTGTTTACTCCACTTTTGTAAATATCATTTCCCACTGCTGTTTATCTGCCAATTAAAGTTACTTCATTTACAGTACCACGCGGTTTGATTCCCTCTATAATACAGCCACGCTCATTCCCCCGCTTACATTTTGGCGTAGTCGGCAGGATGTCAGAACCATCATCCACACCGGCGGAAGTGGCTAGAGGATTAACCATGGCACCTTATGGAGCAGCTCTGGCTCTGATACCTAAGTTTAATGGCACAAATAACTTCCTGCCAGACTGGGTGGAGAGATTGGACGGCTCAGCCCGCTTGTTCCAAATACCTACTGAACACATTGCAGATTTGGCTATTAATGCACTAGAAGGTGAAGCTCGCCAGCCTGTGATGGTTCTGCCAGAAAAGGACAGAGACAGCAGAACAGGTATTGTGGTTCGTCTGGAGAGCTTGTATGGTCAGAGTACACATATAGCTGAACTCCGGAGGAGATTTTATACCTAGAGCCAGCATGACCAAGAAACTACCATCTCAATATTCTGTTGCCCTACAGGAAATCTGGTGCCAGCTGGAGAAACAAATGGCACCCACTGGAACAGGAGTATCTAACCCTGATCAATTCATGTGGGACCAGTTTCTCTTTGATGTCCAGTCCTCTTCATTAAAGAGAACCTTAAGGAATAGAGTGAGGGTTGATGACACAGTAAAGTTTGCGGTTATCCTGCAAGAGACCATTGAAAGAGAACAGAAGGAGCTAGAACATGAACAGGCTATTGCCAGAAGCCAGGTTACCTCCACTCATGGAGTCGGAGGGCCATTACAACTCAAAGAAGGGACTACTCCTTGCCCCCCACCAAACCCAGCTGTTGTGTTGTCCTCAATAGAAAAAACTGTAAAGGACCTAGCTGATTCCGTGACCTCGCTAAAACAGGAAATGTTAGCTACTCTGAGCAGTTCTACCCAGCCTAATGCTACAGCCCACTCCGGAGAGACCCAGATACAGATCGCGGGTGCTGGCAGGGCGGACAGTTGGACCACATTTCCAGGAACTGTGCAGGAAAGGGAGCAAAGATTGCTCAACAGCATCCTTTAAACTAGGGGTTCTAGTGGCAGAGGGGCAACTCACGGGAATCATTTATTTACAGCCCCAATGGGATCCTAGGATGATATTCACATGCCCAGTAGTAACAGTGACTTTCAACGGCCAGCCGGCCAGCTGTTTAGTGGACACCGGATCAGAGGTCACTACCATGGCATCTCACTTCTACCAGCACCATTTTGGCAACACCCCAACTCAAGATCCCTCCTGGCTAAATCTGAAAGCTGCAAATTATCTGCCTATTCCAGTAGTAGGGGGTACTTTGGATGTATATAAAGGTCTATAGGCAGACCCTCACAGGGGTCAGTGTGGTGGTGACCCATGTTGCTTCCTTCCCAGATATTCCAATGGTGTTGGGCATGAACATTCTAAAGGAACTGGACTTTACCCACCTTCTTCGGGAGGCTTCTACATGGAGGTCTAAACGGCCAGAAACCCAGCTACAGAATCTTGTTAATGCTTGTCAGGCTGTTCAGACATCACGTCACAAATATACAGAGAAAGTTGGGGTCATCTGTCTTCCTGCACGCCAGCGGGTAACTATACAACCCCGTCACGAGCTGGTGTGCCCCTTTCCAGTAGTGGCTAGAAGGCACGTAGTCAGAGCTACTGTGATAGTAGAACCACAACGCAATCTAGAAATAAAAGGTGAATGGTTAGTAGCAGAGTTGTATAAAGTACTCGAAACCCATACTTGAGTAAAAGTACAAGTGCTCGATCAAAAAGTGACTTGAGTAGAAGTGGAAGTGCTCGATCAAAAAGTGACTTGAGTAGAAGTACTAAAGTATTCAACATTTTTTGTAGTTAAGTATTGCAAGTAGTTTTTTTTTTTTAAATTTTGCTACTCAAGTACTGAAAGTAAAAGTACCAGTAGTTTTGAAAAAAAAATTGCTACTCAAGTACTGAAAGTAAAAGTACAAGTACTGTGTTATGTAGTTATTAAAGAAAGAAGTCAAAAGTTTGAACATCATATTGTTTTTTATTATTTCAAATGCAGCTTTTATTTATACATACAGTAGCTTTTATTTTCTTATGCGCTGATAATACACATGTTTTGAGCTTCATGAAACCTGCCATCTACTGTTCTGGCAGTGGTAATTTTTATAATAGTACCGAGTAACTATGCAGCACAAAAAAAAAATATCGGAGTAGAAGTATTGAAATCATTGAAAAAATGTAGTGAAGTAAAAGTGGAAGTAGGAGAAAAAAATTCTACTCCAGGAAAGTACAGATACCGCCTTTCGGTACTTAAGTACAGTAGTGAAGTAGTTCTACTTAGTTACTATACATCTCTGGTTAGTAGCCATGACTGGGGTCTGCCCCTCTCCAAATACCCACTGACTTGGCTATTGCAGATATGTATACAGTACCTAAAAACTGTATCACTGATCCTTGCCCTGGGGTAGAAGCTGCATGTTCTTCTTTGCAATCTGCTCTGCCTGATTCCGAGGACTCCTGTCTTTTGCAATTATTTAGCACAGCTCGCACTTCCAGTTCAAAAGATGACTCCTGCTAAAATAAACAGTTGGTTCACAAACTTATGATTGTATTCTCTTGGGGCCCTGAAGACTATGGCTGTACTACTGCTTTGGATCATCCAATCCACACTGGTGACACTGGTGCTCCCATCAATGAAAGGTATGGTAATATACCCCCTGCCCTTTGTCAGGAAGTTAGAGATCTCTTTTGAGGGATGCTACAAGGGGGGGGGGGGGGTGATACAAGAGTCGCAGTCCTTTGGCTGCTCCCATGGTTCTTGCCCGAAAGAAGGATGGAAATTTCAGTTTTTGTGTAGATTATCACAGACTGAACTCATGTACTCATCGAGATGCTTACCCACTGCCACGTGTCGAAAAATCAAGTATTTTTCTACTCTAGACCTGGCCAATAGATACTGGCATGTCCCAGTAAAGGAAGACGACCGTGAAAAAACAGCCTTAATTACCCCTCTGGGACTGTACGAGTTTAATTGTATGCCTGACTAATGCCCTTAGCACTTTCCAAAGGCTAATGGAACGTTGCTTGGGAGACTTGAACTTTGACTCTGTCCTGATTTACTTGGATGACATCATCATCTTTTCCAAAACGTTCGAGGATCGTTTGAAGCATTTGGACCAAGTCCTCTCTAGCTCAATATTGACTTAAGCTCAAACCAGAAAAATGTCACCTTATGAAGACCAAAATCAACTATCTTGGGCATGTGGTTGAGGCAAAGGGGGTGTCCCCAGATCCAGATAAAATTCAGGCTGTGCAGGCTTGGACCACCTCAAAAATGGTGACAGAGCTTTGGGATTTTACCGCATGTTCATTCCAAACTTTGCTAGTGTTGCAGCCCCACTCAACCAATTGCTGTGTGGTCAACCTGCCCATCCAAAAAGGAAAATCTTCCCCAAGTATTATTAAAATTCGGGGGGCAGCACAAAGTGAAGCGTTTGAGACTCTCAAGGCAAAATTGACTTCTGCGCCCATACTGGCCTATGCTGACTACCGTAAACAGTTCTGGGTGTACACTCATGGCAGTCTCCAAGGCTTGGGGGCTGCGCTTGCTCAGGAGCAAGATGGGACTGAACAAGTGATAGCATCTGCTAGTCACAGCTTGCGACCTCCAGCCAACTACAGCTCTTTTAAACTTGAGCTGTTAGCGGTAGTCTGGGCTGTCACCGAAAAGTTTGCTGAGTATTTGGTAGGTGGACAAGTGGACATCTATACCAACAATCCTCTTGCCTACCAAAAGCTAAACTTGGGGCCTTGGAGCAATGTTGGGTGGCCCGGCCTGCCCGGTTCAACTATACTATACACTACAAGCCAGGGCGCACCAATGGCAATGCAGACACCCTCTCGAGATTTTCTCATAACCAGCTTCAGGAGGATATAGATCAAAAACTTGAAGAGTATGAGGTTGTCCCCTCCAGGGTAAACCTACGAGAGCAACAAGCATCCTCAGCTCTGCAAAGTGACCAAATCCCACAAAGAGGGCCAGAAATTCATACTCCTCAAGATTGGATTAAACTTCAGTGGAAAGACCCGGATATTGGTCAACTCATGAAATATTGGGACCAGAATAGAAAACCAAACTACAGGGAGCGATGAAGGCTCTCGTCAAACTTGTGTCTGCTTCTTAAGCAGTGGAATAAGTTGGTAAGGTATAATGGACTCTTGTACCAAAAAACACACATATTAGGAAAACCACGGATTATCCATCAACTGATCATCCCTCAGTCAGAGGCCTTAGAGGTCTGTCAGGTCTTTTACTGTATTGGAGGCACTTTTGTGCCAAACGGACAGAGACTTTTGTTCGTAAGTACATTTTGTGTCCTAACTAAGTGGATTCTGAAGGTGTGTCAGGAGTTTCAGAGTTGTGCTGAAGGTGTGTCAGGAGTGTCAGAGTTGTGCCACTTACAAGGGAAAAGCAGAGAAGACTATCCCTTTGGTGGTGAACACAGGAGAACTTTGAATTACTGACCATAGACTTTTTGACAGTGGCTAAAACATCGGGGTTCCACTATGCCTTGGTGTTTATGGACCATTTTTCTAAGTTCACCATTGTCGTGCCAATCAAGGACCAGACTGCCATTACTACAGCTAAACTGTTCTAGAAACGTGGTGCAACCCTATGGGTGCCCAAAGAGGATTTTGTCTGACCAAGGCCCAAACTTTGAGTCTCAGGTGTTTTCTGAACTATGTCCCCTTAGTGGCATTCAAAAATCTCATACCACCCCCTATCATCCCCAAGGGAATAGTGTCTGTGAGCGCTTTAATCACATGCTGTTGGGATTGATTTGCACCTTGGAGCAAGAGCAACGAGAAAGTTGGCCACAGTATGTCGGTGATGTTGTCTGGGCTTATAATCAGACAGTGCATAGAGCAACTGGTTATACTCCCCATTTTTTTTTTATGTTTTTCCATTGCGGCCATTTACCTGTGGACTTTTTATTCGCAACTCCAGGGCCCATCACATCAAGGACCCCTGAAGAGTGGGTTCAAGACTACTAGCATTGCCTAACCCAAGCGAAACAGTGCTGGGGAGGCATCATTTGCTGGCTGAGGAAAGTACTGTCAACTTGCTGCCGCTAAAACCAGGAGACAGGGTCTTGGTGTGAAAACCCAGACACATTCGAGGCAACAATGTGGAGCCCAAGTGGGAGCCCTGCCCATACCGGCTTGAGAAGCCACCTTTTCCTGGACGGCCTGTGTATGAAATGGGCTTTGCAAAAGACTACACCATAACCTACTTCGCCCATGTGTGTTCACTGCTGATTTACTGTCGGCTAAACCTGTTCCTGATTTTCCGCCATCTGCCAGATGGGACAGCAGCCAGGAAATCCTCAATAGTGATTCTACAGAGTGGTACCTACCCCCTCTGCCACCAGTAGAGGAGTTATCCTCATCTGAGAGAGCTACAGATAATCAGGCTTCTCCCACTCCTGTTGAAACTGAGCCTCTTGTGGATGAAGCATCGCCTGTTGATTCTGATGCAGAGGAACTGTTCCCTGTTCCCCCAGAGGGAGATAGCAGACATGGGAGTAAGTCACACATGTGCAAGTCACAAGCAAGTCTCAAGTCTTAACCTTCAAGTCTCAAGCAAGTCCCAAGTTACTGTGGCGAAAAGCAAGCAAGTCAAGTCGAGTCCCTGCTAGAAGTCAAGCAAGTCAAGTCAAGTCATTTATTTTGGTCAAGTCACAAATCAAGTCAAAATACTGATCTACCCCAATTTTCACCTTTAAATCAGTTAAAAGTCAGTGGTCAGGAAAGGTTTTGTTTTATTTTCAACATTAACAAAACTGCTTAGTGCTTTTTTCTTGGCATATTAAAGAAACACTTTGAATGCCTAAACAGCTCAAAATCCTTCGTCCGGTCATGTTTCAACACCACAGTCACTAAAAATGAATAATGTTAATAATAATGTTAAGTATTACCATTGTTAAACAGCCGGTGTCCTAAAAATCAGAACACACAGAGGTGTTTTAAGTGACTGTGGTGTCAGCAACATAACAGGCACATTCGTTTTGCTTTAACACATCTTGAGAAAATGCAAATATTTAATAACTTAAAAAAGTAAAGTCAGTTCGAGTCATATGTCTCAAGTCAAAGTCAAGTCTCAAGTATTGAATACCAAGTCAAAGTCAAGTCGAGTCTTTTATTAATTTTAGTCAAGCAAGTCTCAAGTCCTCAAACTGGTGACTTAAAGCGGAGTTCCGGGCACAAAAACAATTTTTTTTTTGTGCCCCTCCGCTAGGTAGACCTCACCTGAAAAGGAATTGGATAGTTAGGTTTTTTTTTTTTGTTTACTCACCTTGTAATTGAAGATCGAAGATACTCACCTCAGAGTACTTCCTCCCTCGGAGCCGCGGCTCACCCCGTCACTTCCTGTCTCGCTATGTTTCCTGGGAGCTGAACGTCATAGCTCCCAGGAATCAATGCGACGGCACCGGCCCCGCACGTCATTTCCGGGCGACGCCGCATTCCCCTGCTAAACAGCTTCTGGGCATGCCCAGAAGCTGTGGAGGAATGCAGCGCCGCACCGGAAGTGATGAGAGGGGCCGGTGCGGCGCATTCTGGGACAAGAAGACGCAGAAGAAGACACAGAAGCTGCCCACAAGAGAGATGGAAACGCTGTGGAAGAAATTTTATAAGTAAGTATTTCTTCTAAAAGGTAAGTGCGAACCGGGACAGATCAGAGGCTAGCCATTGTGGAATGTGCTAGCCCTGACTGTCCCGGGGGTATGTTTAGTAAAAAATGACATCTGTGCCCGGAACTCCGCTTTAAGTCTGACTCAAGTCAAGTCATGTGACTTGAGTCCCCCACCTCTGGGAGATAGACAGCTGCAAGTTCCAGAGCCTTGCTTACCCAGGCGCACTACAAGGGGACTGAAACCTGTCAAGTATTCTGATTATATTACTTGAACTGTTATGACTGTTTTTCTGCTTGTTATGTTATTGTTCTGTTTATTTGCCTTTATCTAGGTGAATGCAGAGGACTGCATTCTTTAAGTGGGGGGGGGGGGGGGCAGTGTATCTTCCTGCTAAATCATCTCTGCTGCATCGGTTGAACCTGCTTATGGACACCAGCCTTTGGCAAGTAACCAATATGTGCCTTGTACACCACTCATGTGCCTGAAGAGAGTAATAATAACTACAGTTCCACTTTACTAAGCTGCATTCTGTATCTTTGGTGAATGTACTGTAAATCCATGCCTTATATGCTAACGAGACCTGTTTACTCCACTTTTGTAAATATAATTTTCCACTGCTGCTTATCTGCCAATTAAGGTTAATTCATTTATAGTACCACGTGGTTTGATTCCCTCTATAAAACAGCCATGCTAATTCCCCCGCTTACAAACACATTCTGTGGTTATTATGGAAATAGAATAGACCAGTTGATACGGCATATCATCAAAAGAGAGTGTAAAGAACAATTAGACCATTGCATTTTCTTTGAGCTCCAGAGTCTTGGAAGCCCCCATTCTTCCCACATAAAGGGAAATTACGCTCACCGACCCCTTTATTAGGTACACCTGTTCAATTGCTTGGTAACACAAATTGCTAATCAGCCGAACACATGGCAGCAACTCAATGCATTTAGGCATCTAGACCTGGTGAATACGACGTGCTGAAGTTCTGACCGAGCATTAGAATAGGGAAGAAACGAGATTTGGTGCCAGACGGGCTGGTCTGAGTATTTCAAAAACTGATCTACTGGGATTTTCACGCGAAACCATTTCTAGGGATTACAGAGAATGGTCCGAAAAAGAGAAAATTTTCAGTGAGCGACAGCTGTGTGGACGAAAATGCCTGGTTGATGTCAGAGGAGAATGGCCAGACTGGTTTGGGATAATAAAAAGGCAACAGTAACTTAAATAACCACTCGTTACAATCAAGATATGCTGAATGCCCAACTCATCGAACCTTGAAGAAGATGGGCTACATACAGCAGCAGAAGACTACACCAGGTGCCAATCCTGTCAGCTAACAGGAAACTGAGGCTACAATTCGCACAGACTTACCAAATATGGACAATAGAAGATTGGAAAAATGTTGCCTGGTCTGACAAGTCTCTATTTCACCTGCGACATTCAGATGGTAGGGTCAGAATTTGGTGTAAAAAACATGAAAGCATGGATCCATCCTGCCTTGTATCAACGGCTCAGGCTGGTGGTGGTGGTGTAATGGTGTGAGAGATATTTTCTTGGCACACTTTGGGCCCCTTAGTACCAACTGAGCATCGTTTAAATGCCACGGCCTACCTGAGTATTGTTGCTGACCATATCCATCCCTTTATGACTACAGTGTGATTGCTACTTCCAGCAGGATAATGCACCATGTCACAAAGCTCAAATCATCCTAAACTGGTTTATTGAACATGACAATGAGGTCACTGTACTCCAATGGCCTCTACAGTCACCAGATCTCAATCCAATAGAGCACCTTTGGGATGTAATGGAACAGGAGATTTACATCAAGGATGTGCAGCCGACAAATCTGCAGTAACTGCGTAATGCTATCATGTCAATTTGGACCAATATCTCGAAACAATGTTTCCAACACCTTGTTAAATCAATGCCACGAAGCATTAAGGTAGTTCTGAAGGAAAAAGGTGATCCAACCTGGTACTATCATGGGGTACCTAAAAGGGTGGCTGGTAAATGTATATTGGTTTTTGATCAATTTTTTTTTTTTCAACTGATGTTTCATCTTTTTATTTTTTTTTCTTCATCTGAATGAGCCCTAAGGAAGAAAGTGAAAGGATAAATGTTGCTATTACTGATAACTGTCCTTAGCCCTGGCTCCTACAGACCTTATGCCATGACAAGCATTGATTAGGTATGCTGTCACTCTTGGTGAGAGGTCTTCCCTTTAAAGTTGACCTTAAATTAGACCTGTGGCCAGACTATGGACATTCGAGTAAATAGGTATTAATAATAGGTATTTTTAAAAAAATAAAAATAAACCCTCACTGACCTCTGTAGCTGCAGGCACTGTGGAGCATTTCATTTTTTAAGTTCACAGCAGAAGCACTGAAGTCATCCATTATTCTCTCAGCAGCTCAGTTTGCTATGCTTTCCCTTCCAGGGTAAGGATGAGCTTCAGGTTCGGATTGATGAAAGAACAACCATCAAGCAAACTGGTCATATTTAACTAGTTCTCTCACCAAAATTCCTTACTAGAATTAAAACAAAGCAGCCGAGGATCACAAGCAACTTAGCTGACCAAATGTGGACATGACCATATTTGGTCAGTGATGTCACTCAGGATTTCTGCTATTGTTTACATTATGGCAGCTCCAGAGATTCTGTCATTTAATGGTGGTATTGTGGTGGGGCAACATCGTTGGGTGGTGAAGAAATGGGTAGCTGGTTTCCATGTTTGATAATTGATATACATCACTGGACGTTGTGATTGACGCTGACTTTACATTGGAGGACATTGTTTAAATCTTTTTTTATCTATAATGCAGGATTCTATCACGGTGTGAATGTCTTTATTTCCTTTTTTACATTTTGTTGGGAAACAGTAAAAAGGGGTATTATTGCACCCTGTAGTTATTCATGGAGGGGGCAGATACAGTGCATTGCGAAAGTATTAGGCCCCCTTGAACTTTTCGACCTTTTGCCACATTTCAGGCTTCAAACATAAAGATATAAAACTGTAATTTTTTGTGAAGAATCAACAACAAGTGGGACACAATCATGAAGTGGAACGAAATTTATTGGATATTTCAAACTTTTTTAACAAATAAAAAACTGAAAAATTGGGCGTGCAAAATTATTCAGACCCCTTAAGTTAATACTTTGTAGCGCCACCTTTTGCTGCGATTACAGCTGCAAGTCGCTTGGGGTATGTCTCTATCAGTTTTGCACATCGAGAGACTGAAATTTTTGCCCATTCCTCCTTGCAAAACAGCTCTTTCCACAGATTCTCGATTGGATTCAGGTCTGGACTTTGACTTGGCCATTCTAACACCTGGATATGTTTATTTGTGAACCATTCCATTGTAGATTTTGCTTTATGTTTTGGATCATCGTCTTGTTGGAAGACAAATCTCCGTCCCAGTCTCAGGTCTTTTGCAGACTCCATCAGGTTCTCTTCCAGAATGGTCCTGTATTTGGCTCCATCCATCTTCTCATCATATTTAACCATCTTCCCTGTCCCTGCTGAAGAAAAGCAGGCCCAAACCATGATGCTGCCACCACCATGTTTGACAGTGGGGATGGTGTGTTCAGGGTGATGAGCTGTGTTACTTTTACGCCAAGCATAACGTTTTGCATTGTTGCCAAAAAGTTCGATTTTGGTTTCATCTGACCAGAGCACCTTCTTCCACATGTTTGGTGTGTCTCCCAGGTGGCTTGTGGCAAACTTTAAAGGACACTTTTTATGGATATCATTAAGAAATGGCTTTCTTCTTGCCACTCTTCCATAAAGGCCAGATTTGTGCAGTATACGACTGATTGTTGTCCTATGGAAAGAGTCTCCCACCTCAGCTGTAGATCTCTGCAGTTCATCCAGGTGCATTTATACGGAGACTTGATTACACACAGGTGGATTCTATTTATCATCATTAGTCATTTAGGTCAACATTGGATCATTCAGAGATCCTCACTGAACTTCTGGAGAGAGTTTGCTGCACTGAAAGTAATAATTTTGCACGCCCAATTTTTCAGTTTTTTATTTGTTACCAAAGTTTGAAATATCCAATAAATTTAGTTCCACTTCATGATTGTGTCGCACTTGTTGATTCTTCAAAAAAATTACAGTTTTATATCTTTATGTTTGAAGCCTGAAATGTGGCAAAAGGTCAAAAAGTTCAAGGGGGCCGAATACTTTCGCAATGCACTGTATCTAGGAGCCCCCTTTTTGTACAAAGGAGCTTCCAGGATCCAACCCCCCCTCCCAAACCCCCTAATCCCTTTTAGGGGACAGAGTGTGGGTAAGATGCCCTTGTCGCAGGAGGGAGAGGCTTTGTAGCTCTCCTTTGCAAGGTATTCTTCCAATGTTGACAGCAACATGGCTGGGTATGGTACAAGAAGGTACATGCACGCTGTTCTCATTCCAGGTCAGCCAAGCTGAATGTCTGGATTAGTGTCTGGTATGCATTGCAAGGGGCCTCCCACACCGTTTATTTCCTGATTTTCTTTTTTAGGGGACAGTATACAATAAAAATAAAATATTCCAAGCAGATGGCATGCAGCCTCCCTAGCCAGGAAGGACAGCGGTGAGTGTCCGCTTACAACCCCTTTATGGAAATATTGAAGCCCCCTTTATTATGAGGGGATCCCAGACATCCAGCCCACCCCAAGGGACTAAGTATGGGGTACATTACCCTTTTTATTCATTCCCACAAAGAATAAAAAAAGTAAATACATTTACATTTTTGGGGGATTTTTATCCAAGGACTTTTGCAGAAATTTAGTGTTTTCTTTTACTTTTTTTGGGATTAAATGACAAGGGGTACTAATGTACCCCATACCCATTCTCCTGGGGGTGAATTGGCTATCAGACATTTTTTTGTATGTGTGCGCAGCCTATTGCATTAGGGTGTACATGCCAAAGCTCAAACACACATGCCTTTCTCTGCAGCCTCAGCTGCACTGGACAGTGAATAAATGGGAAGTGCTCTGTGCTCAGCGGCTTCCTGTTCATTCACAAACCGAAGCATAGTAAACACTTAGTAAGTAAAACACTGTACAATGCTTCAGCTATGAATGAACACAGTGAGCGAGTGTGTTCACTATGTTCATTTAGAAAAGGAAGGGGCCGGTAATAACATATTGACTAGCCCCTTTACCTGCTCTACATCCTGATACATCATAACAGTAAGTGTGGGGGGAAAGGAGAGGAGGGAAGCTAGCAACACTGCGGGTGGGGGAGTTGGGCGAAATACATAGGGAAGACCTGGTAGTAGGGGAAATCGGCACTGCACAGGTTTATTAGGGTGTGCCCCCTGTGCATGCCGTTGTTGGTATATGTCCCTCAAAGCACCTACCTACCTATGCCCTTTTTTAACATTAGTTTGCAAAAAATGCAATTTTTTAATTAGCCATAAAAAAAAAATACTAATAACATTTTTTTTTTAGATTCACCCATAGACTTCAGTAGGTTTCAGCACTATATTCAGTATTTCTAGAACTTCCCTCTGCAGCAATCAAACCCTGAGTGAACTGAACTTTGCCCTGTTTGCTAATCCCTATTCCAGGACACCTACTCTATGTTTATATTAAAGATCAGAAAAGTATAAAGATGATGAGTCTGTGCTTAGAGGTGGAGCAGGGTGAGCTTAGCTGCTTTAAGAAGGCAATGAACATTTTCAGTGCTTATGCTGTAAACTTTCATTCTTTTGCTAGCAGACCTGTTTTTGCATTGCTTTTGCACACATGAAAAATGCATATTTTAGGCCTCGAGATTACTTAAAACCCCAAAGCCTTATGTATTTTCTGAAAGCAGAGATTCTGTAGAATAAAATGGTGGCTGTTGAAATTTTTTTAATCACAATATTAGAGCAACTATTTATCAAACCCACATTTTCAGTAAAAAATACATTCAAATTAACTTGTAGGCAGGTAGAGTTTAATGCTGCCCCAGTCTGGAAGCTTGGTATTAATTATGTTCCTAGGTTTTTCTTGGCGGGATATCTTGGGTCAGACCCTCCGGTCCTGTGTGCTATAAAAAGGGACAAGGGCTTGACCAAAGGGGAAGAAGAGCGAAAAGATAAGTGTGTGAGAAGTGCGTATTGCCGTTGCCATAGCCTGGATCACTAGGGCCATGCAGAGTTTAGAGTTCCCACTATTAAGGGAGGTTGCTGGGACTTGCAGTCCCCCATTAAGATACTAACCATGGACTTTGTCAAGAATGGACTCTTTTCTATGCAGGTATGCTAGGGCAGCCACAAGCCTGAAGTTAGAGACTAGGGACGTTAGGAAAAGACTGTACTTTATGTTGAACTGTTGTGTTAACCTACTCTTCAGTAAACCTTTTGAAACTTTGCCTTTGCCTGGTCTGAAGTTACTCAAGGGGTGTAATGCAAGTAACATGCACACATAGGGGTTGATTCACTAAAAGCAAAAAGACTTTGCACTTTGCAAAGTGCAGTTGCACTCTGCAAGTGCAGTTGCTACAGAGCTCAGAAAATTAGGTACAGCTTCACTTTGCAAAGAATATCCAATCAGGAGCAAGGAAAAAAAATTGCATTTTTGCTCGTACATGATTGGACGATGGAAGTCAGCAGAGCTTCTGCTCATTTACTAAGCTCTGGAGCAACTGCACTTGCAGAGTGCAACTGCACTTTGCAAAGTGCACAGTCTATTTGCCTTTAGTAAATCCACTCTATAGTCTATGGCTCGGGTGAGTTAAAGCACATTGGGGTATAAAGACATCAGTGTAAGAGTTAATACAGTCTGAAGACACAAGTGGTTATCAAGGGTAACAAAGGTTTCTCTAGCAGCCTGTCGAAAGCGTGTAAATGTGGCAGGTGGGATAGCTTCTAGCAGGAGGTGTTGTTGTCGGCATTACCTTCGTATACAGGTCTGTCTCTCATCGCACCTGGAGCAGATTAACACTCAAGAAGTCCCCAACCTGTACGGAAAAGGAAGAGTTAAGTGAAGGGCATGCATTGAGTCAGTTCTAGGTGCACGGTGGTACCCCATAGTGTTACTGGGGGTGAGGTAGCAGTGATATGCTGGAGAGGTGGAGAAGGCAAGGGCTCTGTGCATCAGTGACCATGGTGATCTACAGTTGCATCAAGAACAATGGTCTCCAAACTTTCTAAACAAAGGGCCAGTTTACTATCCTTCAGACTTTAGAGGGGCCAGAATGTGACCAGTGGGAGTAGAAAATGTCCTTGCATCAGTGGGAGTAAACAATGTCCCATTATCGGTGCCAATGAGAGGAATAGTGCCCAGTATTAGTGTCAGCAGAGAGAATAGAGCCCCCACATTGGTGTCCATGAGAGGAATTGTGTCTCATAATTTTTGTCAGTGGAAGAAATAGTGCCCGATAATTGGCGTACTTGAAAGGAATAGTAACTCATTATTGGGGTCAGTGGGAGAATTAGTGCCCCATCATTGATGTCAGTGTGAGGAAAAGTTTTCCATAATTGGTGACAGTTGGAGGAATAGTGCCCCAAGGGCCAAATAAGGGCAGGCAAGGGGCCACATGTGGCCCCTGGGGTGCAGTTTGGAGACCATTGATCAAAAGAGTTTATTAGAGTGCTGTTATAGTAATGGTACCCCATGTGTAAGGCAGTGACCCTAACCCAAGTGCTTAGCGTAGCCCCGAAGAACCCACTCCCGGGTAGGCCTTTCATTTGACCCTTGCTTGGTACCTAAGGAGGAGGGGAACATGGGGGAGGTACCACCCGCGAACCCCTTACAAACTTTAGTGCACACAAACAGAATGTGCACACACATTTTTACTAAAATATAAAAGATGAGGTTGCATTGAGTACATTGATAACAAACATGTCAATCCTCATAATTGCTTGCAACCGTGAAATGGCAAAAAACTGCAGTACTCACATTACTGCACAAGTAAAAGTGATCGGGCACCTGTACACTTCCCTAAGGCCATGTTCACACCTGGGCGTTTTTCAGCTCCTAAAACACTCATCTCTGAAGTCTCAAAACGCCCAACAAGCAAAATCTTTCATTTCAATTACCACTGTTCCTGAAGTACAAAAAAGTATATGAGCTTCTTTTTTGGCAAGTTACAAGCGTTTTTGTTAGATGATAATGCCTGCCTCCAAACACCTGCAAAATAAATGCCTGAAAAAACACCTGAAAACGATATGCTCTGGTGTGAACGGAGCCTAAGAAAGCCAACAGTCCACATTCATAAGAAGCATAAACAAGTTCTTATAGAATCTAGGAGTTTGTGTACATGCTGTAGATATATGAGATACAAAATGAAATTTGTAGCCACAACCTTTCCATTCATTACATACATTTTTTTAGACCCAACAATGTCATTACTGGGTTTCTGTGCTTTCCTATGCAATGCAGGCAGATCATGTTTGGTTAGAAGGGCCATCAGGGTGTTTTGCATAGCTTTGTAAATACATCAGAGCACCCTGCCACAGTACTCCTCTCAAAAGCTACTAGCCCTATAGCAAGTGGTGAACTTGCTGTTGGCAGGAGTTTTGCAAATATCATAATTCCTTGATTGGTGAATGCCTGGAGACACTCTTAGGCAGGCTTCAGTTGTATGCAGACCACTCTACAGTAGGCAATGTCCTCATTCGATGCTGAACCTCCAGGATTGAAACTGAAAAACTGTTAATGAAACGGGCAGAACAGTCAGGCTGGGGAAGAAAGGGCTAGATCAGTGGTCTCCAAACTGCAACCGGGGGTCAAATGCGGCCCTTTGCTCGCTTTTATCTGGCCCTTGGGACACTATTTCATCCACTCATACGAACAATGGGGCATAATCCCCCCCCCCAACACCAACAAAGGGGCACAAATGTTTCCAATGACACCAACGATGGGGCACAATTCCTCTCAATGATACTAAGGATAGGGTAAAATTCTTCCCACTGACTCCTATGATGGGGCACAATTCCTCCCAATGACACCAATGATGGGGCACAATTCCTCCCAATGACACTGACGATGGGGCACAATTCCCCCCAATGACACCAATGATGGGGCACAATGACCCCAATGATGGGGCACAATTCCTCCCAATGACACCAATGATGGGACACAATTCTTCCCAATGACACCAACGATGGGGTACAATTCTTCTTACTGACACGAAGGATGGGGTACAATTCTTCCCATTGACACCAATATTAGGGCACAATTAATGTTGAGGCATCGTTTTTTCCAACTGATGTTGGGGCATTTTCTACCCCCACTGGTCACAATCTGGCCCCAGATAGAGTTTTAAGGACAGTAAACTGGCCCTTTGTTTAGAAAGTTTGAAGATCCCTGGGCTAGATGATGCTGGATGTCCTATAGCCGAGACATGAAGCAGGGTCTGTTTGATTTTCTACAGTTTCTAATGCACACTGTGAGAAGCTATACAAAAAATAATCAGCAAAGGCATACCTGTAAAAGAAGGGATTAAATACCTACTCAGATGAGCTCCTTTCCGATGCTGTAAAATCTTACCCCTGAAGTCCGCTGGGAATGGGGCACTTCCAAGAGTATCAATTTCTGTATTACCCTGCAGCTCCCACCCTGCCGCTATACAAAAGATACTCAGCAAACCTGTTAATGCAATAAACTCCTTTCTAATGCTGTGAAATCACCTCCTCTGATCCCATGTCCCCGGTTTCTCCTGAAGTATGTGGGGTCAGAGGGAGGAGAAGTGAGAACCAGGGGACGATTTCACAGGATTGGAGAGTTTGCCCACGCGTTTACAGATATGCATTGCTGAGTATGGTCTGTACAGCGGCATGGCTGCTTTAAAGCTATGGTACCAGACCTAATCCTTGTGCTTTTCATTTTTAGCACTACATATACATGTTCATAGTCTATATTTGCAGAGAAACATATTATGTTGTATCACATAAAGTAGCACTGAAGGCAAAACTTCTTTTAATTTTAGATAAAGTAATCGTGGCCACACATGCTTCGAATTTGTGAATGCGATCAATGTAAGGGTCAATTGGATAGAAAATATCAATAAAACGATCAAATCTGAAAACAATTCTTTAGCCATAACTTCCCTTCCGACTAATCTAGGCTCAATCAGATTAGATTAAACTGAGCTGATCAGCCAATGCGGAATATTATTGATTGTTTTCTATCAATTTGCAGTACTGAAATGCTTTGTTCATGAATATGATTGTATTTCGATCAATCAAATGGTGAGATTTAATAGTGGAAACAGAGATGTGATCCATAACCTGGATGATCGTGAGTTACAATCGTATCTTCTATCGAACGAAACCCCCTTTACTGCATGTGTCATATCAATGAAATGGGTTGTCAACTAAAGAACAATTATTCTTTTGGCAAAGATTGTTTGGAAAAGAAATTGATTATTCATCGAAGTGCGAATGACCACCATAAGAGAGGCTTATAACCCCTTTTAGGTGTTTTTTGCCATCTTTATCCCATTGGGGAGACTTCCCCTCACTTCCTGTCCTATAGCCACAACAGGAAGTGGGAGATAATTTCTCCTAAATGATGAAAATCCCTTTTTAGAGGAGCTTTAATCAGATGTGTGAAAATTATTAAACAGACACTTACCTGCCCAAGGATCCAGCGCTGTCCTCACCCAAGCCACTGTCCTCATCGGTCTTTAGGTCCCTGCCACCAGCATGTTAACTGTGGGCAGCTGGCTGTGACTCCTTGTGGCATTACAGCTGGCTGCACACTGCACATGCACGAGCCGCACTGCACTTTGTGAATGGTCCCGAAACCTTCTGGGATTTCTTAAGTGTCCCATAACACTGCAAGCAGCGAGGGGAAAGAGTTTTTGCTCGGATTGCCAAGATGATCTAAACTGAAGTGGGAGCGGGTACCTGTCAAAACTAGGTACCCGCTCCCCCTCCCCATAAAAAATACAATCCAAATATGGCAGAGTAGGTGGGGAGGAGGAGGATGAGCAGAACTTCCCCATTGAAACACTCCCCCTCTATTCCCGTTCTGGTGACCACTCAAAATTAGGGATTTTCTTTCTCTAAGTGTCGGTGATAATGGTAAACAGGACAAATAGGGTGAATCTCCCTAATGGGGGCACAGACAGCAGTAAAAACCCGCTCAACTCTATCCAAAACTAAAAAAAAAAGTTTTGCCTTCAGTTTTACTTAAAAATAAAGTATAAAGTAAAAAAGCTTTGCTTTAGTTATACTAAAAAAAAAAAAAAAAAAGCATAAGAAAGTTTTGCCTTCAGTTATACTTTTAAAAAAAGTATAAAGTAAAAAAAAAAAGTAAAAAAAGCATAAAAAAGTTTTGCCTTCAGTTATACTTAAAAAAAAGTAAAAAAAAATAGTAAAAACATGGCAAAAAAAAGTTTTGCCTTCAGTTATACTTAAAATAAAAAAGTATGAACTAAAAATAAAGAAAAAAAAAGCATAAAAAAAATGTTGCCCTTAGTTAAACTTTAAAATAAAGTAAACTATAAAGTAAAAAAAGCAGAAAATTATACATTCCACAAATCTTCGCAGTGTGTTATTAGATGCTATTTAGAAACCAAAATAAACTTTTTCCGACAAGTGACACGTTCTTTTGAGAGACAAATCCCCGAAGACCCATAATATATGCAAAAAAAAAAGAACAGAATAGGGTATGTAATAAATTGCAATTGTCCCATTGTGTGTTCTTTTTTGGCATTTTAGGGATTTTTTTTTTTTTAGGACCCAAATGTTGATTAAAACCAGTTTTCTTCGCAGCAGACTTTACAGTTTTGCGAAACAAGCTAATTACAGGGATTGGATTTAACTATACTTAGAGAGAGGCCAGGAAAGAATGGAGAGCTGTTGGAGGGGGGCCTTGGGGGAATTAGGAAACAGCGGAGAAGGGGATAGAGAGGGACAATAGGACGAAGACCCAGGATCATATGAAGGCATACATATAGGGTATCGTTCGTTGTAAAGCAGCTGGGAGAGGAAATTGGATTTCGAAGGACAGAAAGAATAAAAAGGAAGACGGCAGCTAGGAAGTGAGTGAAGAGAGGAGGGGAAAAGAAGAAAGAGGGTAGGTAAGAGAAGGAGGAGAGAGCATAGAGGAGGGGGGGGGATGCTATCCCAGTGATTTAAAAACCCAATTGTTTGGGATTTCTAAACGGGCTGAGGGCAAGTAGGCAGGGTCTGAGCAGACTTCTTTTCTCTGTTCTCCCTGCTGCGTGGGGGGCACATTCTGAGAAAGGCAGGAGGTAAAGGGGGAGTGAGACTTCTCACTTAGGGGGCTGTCTGGAGGCCGGATTTGTCCTTAGTGACTTTGAGGTGGGTTTATCGAGGATCACCAGACACTTTTCCCACTAAGCAATTGGACGCATGCTGTCTGCTACCTGCGATTATGTAGGGGTCACCAGCAGTTAACTTCTAAATATTCCAGACACATCCGCACTCCTGACATTTCAGGACCTGAAGCTGGTGGATCATCAGAGTGTGCTCTTCTCTCATCATGCCCGTACCGGTGCCCTGCTGGTCCTGTTGGCACGTTCTCCTGTGCCTGCTGTGTGCCCTGCTGGACAAAGGTTGCTGCACGTGGACCCCCGGCACCCAGTACAGATATTCACCGGCTCTGCAAGTCAAAACGAGAGAGTCACTCACTTCATCCAGAAGGTAACCCAGCAAATCTGCTGTGCTTGCACTTTTCACGCATACATTGCTGTTTGACTTTGAATCAGTGTTCCTGCAGGCTGCAGCTTTCTCAGCAGACGTGTGAGTAACTTGCAAACTGTCGCAGATATACAGTTGCAGGGGTTGCAAATACATTGTAAACCTGTGGAAGAGACTTTTGCTAAGTTAGAGGCAGCCTGTCGCTGATTTGCTTAATAAATCTCCCCCACTGTTGTTTTTTTTTTTTTTTTTATTTATGTAAAAGAGGAGGAAAGGACGTCTGTGTCGCTAATTTGCTTAATAAATCTCCCACACCGTGTTTTTTTAAATTATTATTATTATATAAAAGAGGAGGAAAGGACATCTGTGTTGCTAATTTGCTTAATAAACCTCCTGCACTGTTTTTTTATTTTTTATTATTGTTATATAAAAAAAGGAGGAAAGGACGTCTGTGTCGCTAATTTGCTTAGTAAATCTCCCCTACTGTTTTTTTTTTTTTATATATATATATTTATATATAAAAGAGGAGGAAAGGACGTCTGTGTCGCTAATTTGCTTAATAAATCTCCCGCACCGTGTTTTTTTAAATTATTATTATATAAAAGAGGAGAAAAGGACGTCTGTGTCGCAAATTTTCTTAGCAAATCTCCCCCACTGTTGTTTTTTTTTTTTTTTTTTTTTTATCTAAAAGAAGAGGAAAGGACGTCTGTGTTGCTAATTTGCTTAATAAATCTCCTGCACTGTTTTTTTTTTTTATTATTGTTATATAAAAAAAGGAGGAAAGGACGTCTGTGTCGCTAATTTGCTTAGTAAATCTCCCCCACTGTGTGTTTTTTTTAAATATATATAAATATATATATATATATATATATATATATATATATATATATGAGATGGAAAGGAAAATAAATGTTTTTGAGTGCAGCCGATCAGGATTCAGCTGTCACTTTTCAATACAAGGGTAAAGGGCAGGCAAAAATCTGATTTGTTGGGTTGTCTCGGTTTTCCCTTTCATCAGCTTTCATAGAATACAATTAATTTCCCACTGCTCCATTGGAAAAAAAAAAGTGGTAAAAATGCATATGTGTTTTTGCTGCATTTTGTATGCGTTTTTGGTGCGTTTTCTGGGTGTCTATTACCCAGCACGCACCTGTGACTCTTGGACATGTGATTCAAAAAACGCACCAAAAATGCAACGCAGCTGCGTTTTTGCCACGTTTTCTGTTCACTTCAGCGAGGAGCTGCATTTTTGATGCGGTTTTGAAAACTAAACCAAAGGTACAGCATGCAGGACTTTTCAAAACGCACTGCACCTACAGCACAGTGCTGTGAAGAGTCCTATATGATTTAAAGGGATTGTGTCTTTGTGGTGGTAAAAATGCCGCAAAAATGCATCAGTGAGAAAGAAGGGTTAGGAATAGAAATATAGACTTGTACCGCAGAGACGCAGCTGTTCTTGATTTATTATACATTCTGATGGCGTGATGTTGTGAAGGATGTCAGAAGTGTGAGAGGAACTGTGCATAGGTGTAAATGTCTGGAGTTTTTCTTTTCCTTATCCCTGTGATTTGTGGCTGGGAAAGTGCATTAGGGGTGATTTACTAAAACTGGTGCACACAGAATCTGGTGCAGCTCTGCATAGAAACCAATCAGCTTCCAGGTTTTATTGTCAAAGCTTAATTGAACGCACTGAAGTTAAAGGCTGATTGGTTACTATGCACAGCTGCACCAATTTCTGTGTGCACCTGATTTAGTAGATCTCCCTAATTGTGCCATTTAAAATGAACTTGTCAGTACAGAAAGAGGGGATCTACCATTGCAGGCTCAGTTGCTACTATCTTTGCTTGACTACCAAGGACTAGGGCTGTATTTTCCATAAGGACCAGTGCCTAGGGCTTCGGGGTAGAGCAGGGCTGTGCAGAGACCTTTGGAGGGGCAGGTGCTCAAAGTATAAAAGGGGCACATGGAACAGGGTTTAAAATTGGGCGGGTGCACGGGGGTGATCTGTGTCTGCGGACATAGTGCGGAGGGTGATCAGTGGCTGTGGACATGGTTCGGGGCATGATTAGTGGCCGCGGGCATGGTGCAGGTAGTGGTCAGCGGCTGCGGACATGGTGCAGGTGGTGGTCTGGTCAGAGGCAACACAGACATGGTACAAGGGTTGATCGGAGGCTGCGGACATGGTGCAGGGGGTGGTCAGAGGCTGCAGACATGGTGCGGGGGGTGATCAGTGGCTGCGGGCATGGTGCAGGGGGTGGTCAGAGGCTGCACACATGGTGCAGGGGGTGGTCAGAGGCTGCGGACATGGTGCAGGTGGTGGTCAGAGGCTGCGGACATGGTGCAGGTGGTGGTCAGAGGCTACGGACATGGTGCAGGTGGTGGTCAGAGGCTGCGGACATGGTGCAGGTGGTGGTCTGGTCAGAGGCTGTGGACATGGTGCAGGGGGTGGTAAGAGGCTGTGGACATGGTGCAGGTGGTGGTCTGGTCAGAGGCTGCGGGCATGGTGCAAGGGGTAGTCAGAGGCTGTGGAGTGGTACAGGGTTTGGTCTGTCGCTTCACTTTCAAAAATGGCGCCAGGTGGTGCCATTACGTCGATGCGCATGCGCCCGCTCTCCCAAGCATGTGCGAGTTTTCCCGAGCCCAGCAGGCTTCGGAATGGTGCATGCGCATTTGCATTGTCAGCCGCAGCCATACTGTTTATGGGGGCCGCAGAGGAAATTTTGCCTTGACAAAAGAGCCCTTTGGGCATCAAGAGGCAAAGGGGCAGGTGCTCAAGCACTCTCCGCCCCCCCCCTCCCCCGCACGTGCCTGGGGTAGAGACAGCACAACCTTGCCTCAACATTAAAAGTATATGATGTATAGTTTTTTTTTTTTTCTAGATTCATACTTACCTAGGTGGATGCTGCATCTGTCCCCTGGCGCCTCTGAGATCCGAGCGATCGAATGCCACCGACCGCTCGGTTCTGACAGAACCCCGAGCAGAGGGCTGCTTACTGTCAGTCAGCAGCTCTCTGCTCTGCCCCTTCCTCGCTCACTGAAGCGCTGAGCTGTGGAGGGGGCAGGAGCGGCCGAATCAAGCTCTCAGCGGCTCACTGAGAGGCTGAGCCGGTGGTGGTCCAGGCATGTGGGCGGATCCCAACTCTGTGGTCATGATGAAGCCTGAGCCTGGAATGACCCTGTGACTTCTGCTGAAAGCGGGTCACAGGAGTGCAAAACGAACTTCTCTCCTGTGATCCACAGGAGAAGTACAACCAAACAAGTTTTGGCTTTACTTCTCCTTTAAGGGCCCTTTTACACTGATACTTTTTTGATGAGCTTTTGGTATTAAAAAGCAGAATAAAAAGACATAAAAATGCATTCTTTGAAATCCTATGGAACTCTTCCCACCAATGCGCTGTAGGTGCAGTGCGTTTTTAAAAGTCCTACATGCTGCATTCTTAGTGCATGTGTAAAAAAGCCCCCCTAAAATGCACCTCCCCATTGAAATGAATAGAAAACACATCATAAACGCACCCACAGGACATGCTGGGAGTCAGGAATGCAGAAGATGCATCAAAAACGCATTGAAAACATGTCAAAAATGCATAAAAAAAGCATATGCATTTTCACTGCGTTTTTTTGAGAGAAGGAGTGTGAAAGAGCCATTACAGACTATTATAACGTTTTCCTTATATTGCTTCTGTTTTCTGTCTGCCTCTGGAGATCTGTGGCTTCATTCACCAGGAGAACTGTAGGGCGAAGAGGGTGCAGGGGATTGAGAGGAGTCAGAAGGCTCTTTATACTTCAGGAAACAGGAAGCCATCTCTCTCATGAATTGTGGTCTGTACAGATGTAGAAGTAGACCCCATGCTGTCTTCAATAAAATCTTTAAGCAGTAGTTTAAAATAATCAAATACAAGATTGTACAAAAATGTTTTAGGTGTGCATGCGACCGCATGATGTGAAACTATAGTCTTGTCCACAACTGATCAGGCGACAGCATGATGTGAAACTATAGTCTTGTCCACAACTGATCAGGCGACAGCATGATGTGAAACTATAGTCTTGTCCACAACTGATCAGGCGACAGCATGATGTGAAACTATAGTCTTGTCCACAACTGATCAGGCGACAGCATGATGTGAAACTATAGTCTTGTCCGCAACCGATCAGGAACAAGTGTGCAGGAGGAGTTTGACTATTACTCTGTATGTAAACTCTGACAATATATTTCTCTTATTTACTCCCATTTGTTAGTTTTATTATATCTGTTAGAGGCTCGGTTCACACATATGTGATGCGGGAACCCTGCGAATCCACTGCGGATTTCCACATCACATTCAAATTGCAGGCAGTTCCCACTGCCATATGCAAATTGCTGGGGGTGTCAATACACAGTTAATGAGTTAATCAGTTTGCATATCGCAGTGCAAACTGTCAGTGCAGACATAAATTGGATCGCATTGGTGTGAACCACCATGTGATCCGATTCTACTGCCGACCCAAAAAAGGGTCCTGTGCGTGTTCAGTCTAAATCAGATGTGATTGTATGGCTGAATTCGCATCGCACAGACATCGCAAGTGATTTTCAGAGCAGTGCGCTCCGAATCACATGCGATGTCTGCCATCGCACTAATGTGAACCGGGACTCAAAAGTAAAAAAAAAACAAACAAATGGTTCCAGCCAGAAATCTTGTGAGCTGATATCTTCTTGACCTCCCTGGCTCTGGACTGTTATCAGTTAGCATTGTTTCCTGCAATTTATGTGGACTACAAAACACCGCTCACTGTTATGGAGAAAAGAGGGAGGTTTTATGTAGTTCTTACACACTGTCTGTCTAATGCCCCGTACACATGTGCAGATTATCTGAAGACTTTTGTCTTCAGATTTACCTTTTCTATGTAGTGCAAGGGCCTGCCGGATTGCATACAAATTGAAAGTGTTTCGGTTTGACCTCATATTATATGGTTTTGGTAAGTCTGCAGACAAAAGTCTTCAGATAATCTGCACGTGTGTACGGGGCATTAGGGTGACAATGCTGTTCAGTACGGTTGTCACCCTAGGATAAGAAATTAATAATGGCAAGATTACCAGGTTAAAAAAAAGGGAAAAAGGTGTGAAAAAAAAAAAGTTAAAAAAAGTAAAAAAAAGAAACTAATGCAGCAACCACATCTAAAGACTAGTAAGCTATAAAACAATGGATTTTGTTCTTGGGTTTAGTACAACTGAAAGTTCCTTCATGATGGTCTAAACACATTCTAAATTCAGTTGCTATATGATGCACAAATTGAATACAGTAAACCAAATACTTGCTTTACCTTCCCTGACTGAGCCAAATCCTCCTTCCCTTCCCTCCTTCATGTGTCTCCCATGCTCCCCCTCCCAGACACTGCAGCACACAGTGGGAGGGATTCAGTAAGAGAGGAAGTGCCTATTTAATATTTACTCTATTATTTCTCACTGACTTCTGGGATACATGAACCTCCACTGCCTCTACCCCAGTACCCAGCTAACACCTAATAAATGCTTCACTAACACGCCATAAATGCTCAGTTTCAGTACCTTAAGCATTAATGATAAGCGTCAATGCCTATTTACAGTGACATTCTGCTTATATTTCAACACAACACAAGGCTACCACTCCTTTGTGTATTGCACAGTGTCATGCCCATTGTAATATTCATACAGGCACTAAAGGGTGGCTATGAAGCTTTAAAACACTGCTTAAATGCCACTTAAACACAAGGTGTTGTCATTGTCACACATGTAAACAAGCCCTCATTGAATACTGTGCTGCAACTGTGGGCTTAGCATTAGGGTTGCAGTTGCAGTACGGCACCATTCACTTGAATAAGTCACATTTAGCAGCAGTACTGCCTGGCAAACATGATAAGGGCGATCATTTTTTGCTGTGCCACAAAGCATTGTAACTGTGGTATGTGTATAACCCCACTTAAGAAAGGGGTGCAGCTGCTGGACTGTTAAAAACATTGTTCAACCACCTATCTTTACAAACCCCCAACCACAAGTTTAATGTAAATCTAAGCCATATAGAGAAACTGTCTGCTGGCCCTTTAAGGGGTTTGGCATTTGGGGAGGTGGGGCGTGGATTGTGACCATGTGACTGCCGTGATTGGCTGTCACATGATCAGAAAACTCCAGATTGTAAGAAGTGATTGGGAGCTTTTCATGAACCGCCGGTCCCTGTGCTGGGAGCACGCAGGGTGCGCACTCTCGGCACAGCTCTATTGATGCTAATACACGCAAATGTGTGGCCCCTTGGTGCCAAGACCTGGCTGCTGAGATGCTGCATATTTGCATGAGGTTGGCGCCTAGGAGTTAAGGGAAGAAGGTCATTAACCCTGTGTAAGCTCTGACACCGACCAGCATAGAGCTTACACAGGAATTTGACTCCTGGCTCAAACAGAAAAACAAAGCACCTTTGAGAGAGTGAGGAAGATGAGTATTTGTTCTAGCAAAAAAGCTGTGATTTTGTCCTAAATAGGCAAGGTTAAAAAACACACCATATGAAATATAAAGACCTTCTATACACCTGTCCCGTTGTTTGTTTCCCAGGGGACCAGGCATTGAGAGAGTACTGGAGATATAGGCGGTGGGACAAGCGAGTATAAAGGATTTAGGGCTGGTTCACACCACAATTACTGCGTTCTCAATGCTTTCCTGCATGCACAGCTTTGATGCGTTCCAGTGTGTTTTTGCCCCTCCTTTTTTCTACATCTCAATTGAGGACATGTGTGCTCCAATGCATTTCGGGACGTTCCCAGGGCCACCTTCAGGAGGAGACAGCCCATACACATATAGAGGGCCCCGGCATCCCAAAGGCAGGGGCAGGCTGCCCCCCCAGGCCACTCTGGTACCCCATGAAAAAGGCCGTATGGATGAACAAGAGCTGGAGGAGAAGCAAGAGGCAGAGTCTGTGTGTGCAGCTGCCGGAGGAAGGTCGTCTCCCCCCCCCCCCCGACACCATGACCGACTAGCTCTTTCTCATTCTGTCCCTCATTCTCTATCTCTCTAATTTTCTCTCTCCCATGTTCTCTCTCTCATTCTCTCCCTCATTCTCTCTTGTTCTCGATCTCACGTTCTCTCTCTCTCTCCCTTGTTATCTCTCTCTCTTTCTGGACTGGAGGGGGAGGAGATGGGACTGGTGGAGGACATGGGTTGGGGGAGTTAGGACTGGAGGAGGAGGACATGGGATGGAGGAGATGGGACTGGATAAGGAGGACATAGTATAGAGGGGATGGGACTGCAGGAGGACATGGGATGGAGGAGATGGGACTGGAGGAGGAGAAGGACATGGGACATAGGAGAAGGGACTGGAAGAGGGAGAGGACGTGGGATGGAGGAGATGGGACCGGAGGAGGAGAAGGAGATGGGATGGAGGAGATGGGACTGGAGGAGAAGGACATGGGATGGAGGAGATAAGACTAGAGAAGGAGAACATAGGATGGAGGGGATTGGACTGGGGGAGGAGGAGGACATGGGATGGAGAAGGAGGACCTAGGATGGAGGAGATTAGACTGGAAAAGTAGGACATGGGATGCGAGAGATGGGACTGGAGGAGCGGGAGGACATGGGATGGAAGGGATGGGATGAGGAGGACGTGGGATGGAGGAGATGGGACCTGAAGGAGATGGGAATGGAGGAAGAGGAGATGGGACTAGAGGAGAACATAGGATGGAGGATATATTAAGTTGTATGAGTGTTAAAATAAAAGTGGGTGCACTGAAGGACTCAGTGGGATGGCCAGTGGGCGGATTCGGTGGGACGATCAGTGGGTGGGCCCTGGGAAAGTTTGGTGGTCAGGCCCCAGGGCACCGAGACCTAAAGCTGTGTAAGGAGCCCCAGAATTTGTTTTGGCTGCCCTGCACGTTCCAGATGTGTTTCATACAGAAAAAATGCAACATGTTCTACTTTTGTTGACTGCACTGGAACGCACTGCACTGATGTGATCGAAGGGCATTGGAATCCATGTTAAACGCTGTCTTTGCATTTTTGATGCAGAATAAGGGTCCATGCACACTGGCTTAAAAAAACTCTGCTTCTAGAGAAGTTTAGCGTTTTGCCTGTAGAAGCAGCTAATGTTATACTATGTGTCCATGCACATTTGGACGATGGGGCATATTTTAGGCTCTGCTTTTCGAGTTAGAAAAAAAACACGAAACGCTCCTAATGAATTAAAATCTATGCGCTACCAAAGGAGAAATAGGAGTCGGAGAAAAGAAGAAATAGATAAATGGAGCACCAGAGGCCCTGCAGCTAGTTCTGTAGTGTCACCACATACGATCAGATATAGGTATAAAAGAACAACCAGCGCTGAAACCTCTTTAAAATGGTAAACCATACATCACTGTAAACAGTATTATAAAAAATGCAGAGATACAATATGGAGGATATTCTTCAAAAGCTCAATAAAGCAATAAATAACAAGGTCAATACGTAATAAATATAGGTGGAAGGCATAAAGTGCCAGGTGCAAACAAAATGTGCCAAGGTGCTAAATTGATGTGAGCGGTGATCGGGGAACTAAATATCAGGATGATCCATGCTCTGGGAGAAATATTAGTAAAATGTAAAATTTGTTATGTGCAGATCATGAGCGATTGTACAGGTTCTATAGACCCAGAACTGGTCAAAAGCTCCGACTGAAACAATTAATGAAAAACAAACTTTTAAAGTGCCCTAAGAGTGAGCTGCTGACAGCTTTAAAAAGTGTGCAAAGGCAAAACAGCCGTGTAACAAAGGAGCGAGTTGCGCAGGTTCTATGAGTAGAAGAACTAGTCACAAGCTCCAAAAATAAATTAGAAGGGGATAAAGGGAATGTGCCCTATAAAGAGTGAACCAAAGAAGTTCTTCAAAGTGTAGTGAGAAAGGTGATTTAAAAATCACAGTGATGTAAATAACAGTGATTCAATCCAAAAGTGAAATGAAAAAGTAATCTTAAAATGAAAAGTACACAATGCCCTATGATAGGCGAACCACTGTGAAAACTTCCGAAATTATGAGGAAAGATAACAATAATAAAACGTGGTATAAAGTGGAATAAATGATATTCAAAAAACGTGGTCCATATCACTAAGTGGATGAGTCCAATATAGATCTCCAAATATTAAAAAGGAAAGTTCATAATAGGTGCAAATACAGCAGGCGATATCTAGTGATCCCAGTGCCAATGTGAGTGAGCAAAGAATCCTCAAAATAGGTGTAATGGCCGCTCATCTCACTTATCTTTCATCTAGGCGTATGAGGTGTCTCGTGTCAACCTGCGGACCTTTGGGGGAAAAAAACACTTTCCCAGGAAGAGACGAAATCTCCACAAGTGATATGGGAATAAAGGTCCTGGTCCCATAAGCTGGTCTAAGATATCACTTTAAAGTTGTTGCTCAGACACTCGGTGGTTTAGGGGAAAAGATGGAGAGAGGGTCTCATAGCGTAGTGAGTTTAACAATATTTATTTCCAGGTATAAAGTAAAATTTAAACTCACATTTCAGTAGATAAGTAAAAGCGTATAAGTAGATCACAGCCGCCGATGCGGTTCCAGTGTTCTCTCAGCAACTTCCGGTCTCGGCCGTAGACCAGGAAGTGACGTCACCACGGCGTTCCCGACGCGTTGCGTAACCAATCAAGTTACTTTTTCAAGGGTCCTAAGCTCCTAAGCACCTGTACAAAACCGCTCTATAAGAACTTTTTTTCTGCCAAAAAACTGGCGTTTCTTTTTTTTTTTTCAAGCCCAGTGTGCATGAATTTTAAAAGTGCAATGGACTGCAACTGGTGTGAACCAGCCCTTACTTTTGAACGTTGCAACCCAATTCCTTTAAGATTTTAAAGTATAAAGGCAAACCTTTTTTCTTCGGTGTTTAATAGAGTGGAAAATGATTAGAACACTTGTGGGGTTTCTATTGCTGCCAGTGTCCCCATTAGGGAAATTTCCCCTCTCTGTTTGTCTTGTTTATCATTATCACGGAAAGTGAAATAAAATCTAAAATTTTGGGTTGTCACTAAAACAGGAGTAGAGGGAATATCTTCCAATGAGGTCACTAGTTCTGGCGACAACCAGGAATTTCCCTCAATTTGGAGGAACTTCCTCTCACTTCCTGTAGAGGGGCATGTGACAGGAAGTGGAGTGAAATCTCTCCAATGGGACACAGCTGACAGGGGTTATAACCCTCCCTTTCTCTATCCAAAATAAAATAAAATAAAGTTTTTCTTTAGCCTCGGTTCACACTCGTCTCACAGGTCGCCGCAGGTCGCCTCCCATAGGGAAGCTGCGGAACCGTTCTAATAGGAGCGACACAAGTCGCTCCGACCTAGAAAAAGGGTCCGGAGCTTCTTTGGGGCGACCAGGAGGCGACCGCCATAGACTTCAATGTTATGAAATCCGTGGCGGCCGCTCCGAGGTCGCGGCGCGCTGCTCGCACCGCGATATCGGAGGTCGCCCCTGGAAGTAGCGTCGCGGTAGTGTGAACCGGCGCTTAGTTCTACTATAATTTCAGGTTGAGACTACAACATACAGACTGGAATGGGATTTGTTGTCATTGATGAATTCACTCTTCAGATTGTATTTAATTGTTTTGCCATGAAAAAATGTGTTTCTGCTTGCTCACCCTCTGGCTGCATGGGAGTTTAACAGATGTAGTTATATTTAAAGGTTATTTTAGGATTAAGGAATGGTAATACGTTCAGGCAAGATTGGGCCCCTTGTAGCCGATGCTTTAATATGTTGTAACCCTTGCACTACCAGAGACTATCTGTATTGTGGCACAGACAGATCTTGGCTGCTGACATGGGAAGAAGCCCCTCTGTTTGTAGAGTTAGATTTTAGGGGGTCATTCAGGGTTGAAATTCTAATAAGCTTTTATAGAAACCACCATTATACCATTTACAATTCACATTGTGAAATGAGCCGCTACTTTTTATTCCAGAATCCCCCCCCCCCCCCCCCCTTCATTTAACAGCGAAGTGTGAACTTAACTGCCTGTGGGAATGCAATGCATTGTCCATTGTGGAGCGGATCATAATTGCTGGCTGGATATTTGTGACTCTGGGATGTTGAAGCAGGAACACTAACAATTTATATGAGAAAAATCAACAGAGGAAAAGCAGAGATAAACAAAATGTCAACAGAGCTGGCCTTTCAGAATGCAGCGTAGTGCACCTCCAGCTTTATCCCTTAGACATCACTTTTTTTTATTGCATTTGCTGAACTTCTCTTCTTTTAGATGTCGTTCTGAACAAATTTACCTCCTGTGTACTTTGCACCACAAAGCATACAATGAAAGGAAATCTGTCACACAGTGTGAGAAGCATTGGATGGAAGCTTCTGTTTAGTAACTCCCGGTCAGCATACAAGCGGCTCCCGGGTTGCAAACATCTCCTACTTATGCTGGCCATACACTATACGAACAATTGGCTGAAATTCAGTCATTTAGACAGTTTCTTAGTTTTTTGATCGGTAAACAGTTGTGAGGTTTTGGAACCCAAAAAAAAACCAAGGACAAGTTTGGAAACTGAATCGAACGATAAATTGAAAGGGTAATGTGTTTCTCGTTTAACCACTTAAAGTGGAGTTCCACCCTAAAATTATACTTACCTCCATCTTCTCGCTCCGGGTCACCTGAAAAACAAATGGATAATTGCAATTTTTTTTTTACTTACCTCGTTTAGAAGAAAATATACTTACCTTACCATCTACTTCCTCCTTCCTCGGCCGTGGCCCGCGCCATCACTTCCGCTTTGCAATGATTCCTGGGAGCTGAACGTCATCGCTCCAGGAATCAATGCGCCTGCACCGGCCCCGACGTCAGTTCCGGTGCAGGCGCCGTCATACCTTGCAAAACAGCTTCTGGGCATGCCCAGAAGCTGTGCAGGGATGACGCTGCGGCACCGGAAGTGACGGCGGGGCCGGTGCAGTGCATCGTGGGACCGAAGAAGACGGAAGAAGACACAGAAGAGGATCGCGCTGGCTTCAAGCTGCCCACACCTGAGATGGCAGTGCTGGACAATACATTTTCAAGGTAAATATTTCTTCTAAAAGGTAAGTGCAACCCGGGACAGTTTAGAGGCTAGCCATTGTGGAATGCACTAGCCCTGACTGTCCCGGGGGTATTTTTATTAAAAAAAACGTTCAGTGGGTGGAACTCCGCTTTAATGACTGCCTACCGCAGATTTACTGCGGCAGGCAGTCGCTCCTGGGCAAAGCAACGTAGGTTTGCGTTGCTCGCTGTCAGGAGGCTAGGAGGCGATCCCCGCTCATCAGCGAGGAAGCCGATGCGAGTGTCAGGCGGCACCGATTGCCGCCCGACACCCGCGATCACTCCCTGCTGAGAGACAAGGACCGTCGGCTGTTGTAAACACAGCCGACCGTCCTTCTCCCTGAAATGATCATGGAGATTATGTGATCCTTCTATATAGGATTACATGTCTCTATGGTCATTTCAGAAGCCACGCCCCCCACAGTTAGAATCACTCCCCTAGGCTTACATTTAACCCCTTGATCACCCATAGTGTTAACCCTTTCCCTGCCAGTGTCATTATTACAGTAACAGTGCATATTTATAGCACTGATTACTGTAGTAATGTCACTGGTCCCCCCAAAAGTGTCAAAAATGTCAGGTCGGGGTCAGATCTGTGTGCAGCAATGTCCCAGTCTCGCAAAAAATCGCAGATTGCTGCCATTACTATTTAAATAAAAAAAAAAAACAATAAAAATGACATAAATCTTTCTCGTAGTTAGTAGACACGATAACTTTTGCGCAAACCAATTTATATACGCTTATTGCGATTTTTTTTTTTTTTTTACCAAAATATGTAGTAGAAAACAAATTGGCCTAAAATGTTTAAAAAATTAGATTTTTAACATTTTTTTTTGAGAATGTCATATAGCAGAATGTGAAAAATATTGTTTTTTTTTTTCCAAAATTGTCGCTATTTTTATGTTCATAACGCAAAAAAATAAAAATCGCACAGGTGATCAAATACCACCAAAAGAAAGCTCTATTTGTGGGGGGGAAAAAAAGATGCAAATTTGGTTTAGGTACATCGTCGCACGACCGCGCAATTGTCCGTTAAAGTAATTCCGTGCCGAACCGCAAAATAGGGGCTGGTCAGGAAGGGGGCAAATTCTTACTGTCATAAAGTGGTTAAATGGTTTGGACGGAATATATGTGAAAAAACTAACAAAAAACTGATTCATTTATAGCCATTGAACAAATTATATGGCACGATCATCTGCTCTTACAGCCGAGTGTTCGTTTTTCGAAAATTCGTTCAAACGATTTTTCTTATAGTGTATGGCTAGCATTACAGAGGGAGACAACAGTAAGTGAGAGGAAATTTACCCCTAGGTAGGGAAATTCACTCCTATAAGGCTTCATGAACACAGGACATTTGAAAACCTCTCCTGAACGCTGGAACATGACAGCTAGTAACTTACGATTAAAAACATACGTTTTGCCGCGTTTACATGCCGCGTTTATGTGCGTTTAGCGGCGTTTATGAGCGTTTGCATTTAGAAGCGGTTTTATATTGTATAATGGTCAGACATGTACCCCCATTGAAAACACCTATAAACTAAACACTTATAAAAATGCATGTTACCGCGTTTATAAGCGTTTGGAGTTTCAAATGCCAATTAACTTCAATCCTGAACGCAATTTTGTGCTTTAAAAAAATGCCACTAAACTCAACTGCCTCTAGATGACTATAAACGTTTCAGTGTACATAGATAGATAAGATAACATAGAGGAGAGTTCAGGGACTGCTGCAAAAATGCCCAACTGCTCCTTAGGCTCCATGTACACGGGACGCTGGAAATGGCCGTTTAGGAGCAGTTGGGCGTTTTTTTCAGAAGCCCCTGAACCCATCTACATTTTATCTTATCTGTCCATGTACACCAGGTCGTTAACAATCATTTGCAGGCAGTTGCGTTCAGGGACTGTTTTTAGAACGCAATTATTTGCGTTCGAACGTGTGTTTCCCGGCGTTTCAAACGCACAAACGCGTCTGAACGCGTCCGAATGCGATGACCCGCATTTAGCGTTCGCGTTTTTCCATTTTAAATGGGAATAATTTTTTTGACCCCTAGGAACGCTTCTAAACGCAAACGCCCGCAAACGCTGCTAAACGCGGGTACAAACGCGACCGAACGGACGTTTCAAACGTCCTAAAAATTCCAGCATTCAAAGGGACTTTTAACAACGTCCCGTGTACATGGAGCCAACATCCATTTATCAGCAGCAGTGTACATGAGGCCTAGGAGTTATCATGGGAAAAAGGTGACTTCACTGAAGCTTTAACACCAATCCTTCCACAACCACCCAACATTTTCCAAATCTAATTATCATAAGGATAGAAAGTGAGGTGAGATCTTCTGAACAGGGGCACAGACAGCAAAATAAATG
Organism: Pelophylax lessonae; assembly: GCF_965119305.1. Classification (NCBI taxonomy): domain Eukaryota; kingdom Metazoa; phylum Chordata; class Amphibia; order Anura; family Ranidae; genus Pelophylax; species Pelophylax lessonae. The sequence goes on from NC_138768.1 coordinate 306,790,055, forward strand.
TTACAGGGGTGTTAACCCTTCCCTATGCTATCCAAAAAATGTAAAAAATATTTTTTTTGGCTAGAGATACACCTAAAAAATTTACCTGTTCTGACTTACAAACAAATTAAACTTAACCTGCCTAGCGGTAACCCCGAGCTTGACTCGGGGTAGAATTTTCCTGCTGTTATCGGTATCGCCGAGTCACGCTCGGGGTGAATGTGCAGACAGCGCAGCGGAGTGTCTTACCTTCTCCTGGCGATCCAGCGATGATCTCTCATAGCTGTGACCGCCAGCCGAGATCCCCGTCGCTCGTCTGTCGGTCTGATGACTTCCTGGTTCCGTTCCCTGCAGGAGCAATGCTGCATGGGAGCTGAACTAGGGAGGGAAATTCAAACGTTGCACAAAACACAAACACATTACATTTATATTATATATATATATATATGTATATATATATGTGTGTGTATATATATATATATATATATATACACACAGATATATATATATATATATAATATATAACGCATGAATTATAATCTAATCAATAATATAATTTTATTATATAATATAATATATATATATATATATATATATTATATTATATATTATATAATAAAATTATATTATTGATTAGATTATAATTCATGCGTTTGTGTTTCAAATTTATCACATCTGGGATGTCTACTAGAGTCTTATTTTGGTCAGGTTTAAGTCAGTAATTACTAAGAATTGTAGGCCTATAATACATAACGACAGTAAGGAGTGATAAATATATGAAAATTAAAATCCTATAAATACACTCACCCTGCGCTAAAATAAATAAAAAGGCACAAGAATAAAATCAATAATAACGACTTGACGTCAAAGCAGCTGCTATAAAGGATAAGATCAACTACAAAAAGGTGTCCGATAATATTAAGAAGCAAAATAATATATTCAAACACTAGCAGCGCTAAATAAACAAACTAAGGAATAAAATCCAAAGTCCTTAAATGGGTATTTCCAGGTCATGTGGTGAGTTGGTTAGACACAATCCTTTTATCCCAGGGAGGGTGTGAGGGGTCCTGGCCGTAGCACCTGATTTCCACCACCACTTTGTGCTCCCCCCCCTATTCTTAAAACTCACCAGAGAATGGTGAATCAAGATCCTTCAAGGAATTCCGCCACTAGATTCCAACATTGGACACTGGACCACTTTTCCTCTATTAGCTGTAGAATCTCCTCCGTTGCCAACAAACCATGTAAGTGAACAAGAGTGGGGCGACAATAGTGTAATTCCGCCAATAACGTTTATTAAACACTAAAAACAACCAAATGTAGCCCCGCTCCCCTCAGGATGTCTACTTACAGGAAATAATAAATAGTGAAGGCATTGAGTAAAAATGTAATGTAAATTCCGCTGGATCCCTCTGTACCAAACCTTGTGTGTATGTTAAAGTTTTGGGGTGTGGAGAAGGTGGATCCAGTATGGAGGGGATCCAACATGGTCCGCGAAATATCGAAACGCGAGACCAATTGGATCTACCAGACTGATAGTCTGCACCCAAATGGACTTAATGTCGACCTAGACATTAACTGCTTTATAAGCAACTACTGATGTCCTGGGAGAATATATCTATTCACTTGGAACAGTAAAAAAACACGTGACAGTAGTTGATATGAGGTCTCGCTTTGCACATTTATTTAAAGTAATACTTGACTATTGCTGTATTATTAACTTTCTTTTGTTGGGAGTGTATGAGATCACCGTAAAATTAGGTACCTTTGGTGATTATTATGTTATATCCGTATGTGACTTTTGATTATAATTCTTTAATTGTAAATTTTAATCTTGATTTATTACTTTATATTTTAGATAAATGAGACAATTTAATTCCAACTGTTTTTTATTAGGGATGTGAAGTTTTCCTTATCTATTACATACTTGCAATCAACTTTCTTTTTTATGTGATTATTTATGAGTTTTATATGTGTGGTTTTAACAATGACATATATTTTGTGTGAGGTGAATGGCATTCAGTGAAATTTATGTTTGCATTCATGTCTCTAAATAACTAACACCTCAGGCCAAAAGATCCTGGATTTCCTGTGATTTGGTATAAGGATGCGGCTAGATGACAACCCCCCTTTAGCGGGGATGGGTTGAATTTCGTGTCTGTGAGACGCGAGATTTGACATTCAGCACAGGGAGGTATCTTCCTTTAGCATCGTCATCAAAGCCGACCGGATGTTTACATCAATGATGCACTTCCGGCGTGCCGCAAGTCCCGCGCTGTGACGCGGGGCGGAGCGGGTCTATACGCCGGAAGTGATCATTACCGGAAGTATGTAATGGGCATTCACTTCCGGGTGACGCTGGTTTTGGCGCGAGTGCGCCTTTGCCGGCACATTTATAAATAGCTTACGACCGCGCCGCGCACACGGGCTCTCTGTGGAAGTCGGAGGACGAAACGCGTCAGAGCCGTCGTGCGCGGTCGCATAAGGACATCTACATACACGCCGGAGCCCTCTCCAGATTGCACAAGGTTTGGTACAGAGGGATCCAGCGGAATTTACATTACATTTTTACTCAATGCCTTCACTATTTATTATTTCCTGTAAGTAGACATCCTGAGGGGAGCGGGGCTACATTTGGTTGTTTTTAGTGTTTAATAAACGTTATTGGCGGAATTACACTATTGTCGCCCCACTCTTGTTCACTTACATGGTTTGTTGGCAACGGAGGAGATTCTACAGCTAATAGAGGAAAAGTGGTCCAGTGTCCAATGTTGGAATCTAGTGGCGGAATTCCTTGAAGGATCTTGATTCACCATTCTCTGGTGAGTTTTAAGAATAGGGGGGGGAGCACAAAGTGGTGGTGGAAATCAGGTGCTACGGCCAGGACCCCTCACACCCTCCCTGGGATAAAAGGATTGTGTCTAACCAACTCACCACATGACCTGGAAATACCCATTTAAGGACTTTGGATTTTATTCCTTAGTTTGTTTATTTAGCGCTGCTAGTGTTTGAATATATTATTTTGCTTCTTAATATTATCGGACACCTTTTTGTAGTCTATAATACATAACGCCAAATTTCCATGAAAAAAATTGTACCGCTTTTGGTACAGAATTCCTGACATAATCATACCGCCAGGGAGGTTAATAACAAACTCACTGTCCCTTTCTTGTTTGTAACCCGGGGACCGCCTGTACTTGATAAGGGCAGTAAATTGGAATCTATACAGATTTTTGGCAAGTGCCATCAGTGCAATAAGGTATATACTGGTACGGTGGTCATATACTGGAACTGCACCACGTTACATGAGTGCCACACACCAGTTTACAGGCATACCACGCTTTACGTACCCTCACTTTACGTACACTCGTGAGTACGGACACATTGGTGTCTATGGGAAATCTTGGACAGCTTCACATGGTACTGCTCCCTGTCTTTAACATTGGCGTCTATGGGAAATCTTGGTTAGCTTGACATGGCACTGCTCCCTATCTTTAACATTGGCGTCTATAGGAAATTTTAGACAGCTTCACATGGTACTGCTCCCTGTCTTTAACATTGGCGTTTATAGGAAATCTTAGTTAGCTTGACATGGTACTGCTCCCTGTCTTTAACATTGGCGTCTATAGGAAATCTTGGACAGCTTGACATGGCACTGCTCCCTGTCTTTAACATTGACGTCTATAGGAAATCTTGGACAGCTTCACATGGTACTGCTCCCTGTCTTTAACATTGACGTCTATAGGAAATCTTGGTTAGCTTGACATGGCACTGCTCCCTGTCTTTAAAGTGGAATTAAACCCTCCTCTGCAACGTGTACCCTATAGCTAAGCCTATGATAAGGCTTACCTATAGGTACTGTAAATATCTCCTAAACATGTACCGTTTAGGAGATATTTTCTTTGCATGCAGCCAGTGACATCACTGGCACATGCTCTCTAAAGGAACGGCCGCTCGTGCCGTTCCTTCAGAGCCCTGTGCCATGAACGTCAATCAGATGGCCGGATGTCGCAAACCCGGAAGAAGGGCGACCGAACATGTCACCTGTGAGAGAGATGAGCGGGCGGCACTGCCGGGCTTCGTTCTAAGGTAAGTATTTCCTAATGAGCTTGTATGCAATGCATACTAGCTCATTATGTGTTTGTCTTTCAGGTGTTTGGGTTTTTTTTTTTTCTGAGGTTTACAACCGCTTTAACATTGGCATCTATGGAAAATATTGGTCAGTTTGGCATGGCTCCCGAGCTATAAGTGAGAGGGACACCAAATTTGGGGAACACCGAGAGGGGACCCAGGACTACAACATATCCCAATTTTGGGGACGGCCAGCTTGCCTAAGTAATCTACCATGTTGTAGTCCTGGGTCCCCTTAACATGCTCCCCATGTTTGGTGTCCCTGTCACCTATAGTTCAGGAGCAGTGCCGTGTCAAGCTGACCAAGATTTCCGATAGAGCTAGTGTATTTACATGCATTGAGAAGTGAAAAAATGTATTTCTTCACTTTAAGTACATTTTTGTTTTACATACATGCTCTGGTCCCATTGTGTACTTAAAAGTGGGGTATGCCTGTATACCTTTTTGCATTTTTAAAGGCCCCTTTCACACTTGTGCGACCACCTGAAAGTTGACGCAACTTGAAGCAATGTCTGTGTAATCTTGAGGTCTATGGACCTCAAGTGGCATTAAAGTCGGACCAAAATAGTGCAGGGACCACTTTGAAGTTGCACAGATATGAGCAGTACTCATTGAAAATCATGGGGTCCCAAGTTGCACAAGTGTGAAAGGGGGCTTAAGTCCTATAGGATAAAAAAAGGTTTAATAGCAGTCACATTGGTTTGATTCCACATAGTGCAGGAGTAACCACCTAAAGTGGAACTTTATTCAGAAGATTAAGTCCTGCTAGATCACTTCAGGCTGGCCACTTTTGTAGGTATAGCTATGTAAAACATTAAAAATAAGTGTCCATACTGTTAAAATCCAGTATTACACTGTTTCACCCTGCTCTGCACATGCTCAGTTGCTCTCTATTTTTAGGCACTGCCGAGTTTGTAGAGGCCAATCTGTCGACAGCCTTAAAGTGGAGTTAAACCCTAACATAGAAACATAGAAACATAGAATGTGTTGGCAGATAAGAACCATTTGGCCCATCTAGTCTGCCCAATATATCTGAATCCTATGAATAGTCCCTGGCCCTATCTTATATGAAGGATAGCCTTATGCCTATCCCATGCATGCTTAAACTCCTTCACTGTGTTTGCAGCTACCACTTCTGCAGGAAGGTTATTCCATGCATCCACTACTCTCTCAGTAAAGTAATACTTCCTCATATTACTTTTAAACCTTTGCCCCTCTAATTTAAAACTGTGTCCTCTTGTGGTAGTTTTTCTTCTTTTAAATATGCTCTCCTCCTTTACCGAGTTGATTCCCTTTATGTATTTAAAAGTTTCTATCATATCCCCTCTGTCTCTTCTTTCTTCCAAGCTATACATGTTAAGGTCCTTTAACCTTTCCTGGTAAGTTTTTTCCTGCAATCCATGTACTAGTTTAGTAGCTCTTCTCTGAACTCTCTCTAGAGTATCTATATCCTTCTGGAGATATGGCCTCCAGTACTGCGCACAATACTCCAAGTGAGGTCTCACCAGTGTTCTGTACAGCGGCATAAGCACTTCTCTCTTTCTACTGCTTATACCTCTCCCTATACATCCAAGCATTCTGCTGGCATTTCGTGCTGCTCTATTACATTGTCTTCCCACCTTTAAGTCTTCTGAAATAATTACTCCTAAATCCCTTTCCTCAGATACTGAGGTCAGGACTGTGTCAAATATTCTATATTCTGCCCTTGGGTTTTTACGCCCCAGGTGCATTATCTTGCACTTATCCACATTAAATTTCAGTTGCCAGAGTTCTGACCATTCTTCTCGTTTTCCTAAATCCTTTTCCATTTGGCGTTTCCCTCCAGGAACATCAACCCTGTTACATATCTTTGTGTCATCAGCAAAAAGACAAACCTTACCATCGAGGCCTTTTGCAATATCACTTATGAAGATATTAAACAAAATTGGTCCCAGTACAGATCCGTGAGGTACCCCACTGGTAACATGACCTTGTTCTGAATGTTCTCCATTGACTACAACCCTCTGTTGTCTGTCACTCAGCCACTGCCTAATCCACTCAACAATATGGGAGTCCATGCTCAATGACTGCTGACTCCTATCCTTTACAGCCAAGGAAGCTGCTTCTGAACATGTGATCAGTTATGACGCCAGCCATTTGATGGTTTGACAGTTGGGTTGAGAACACAAGTAAATGTGACAGTTAGCAATCCTGCCATTGCAGGAATGGAACAGTTTTCTGAAAATGTTAAATTGATGGGTTCAGTCCCACTTTATGATTTACGGCTGTTCAGGGGCTTTGGGCTTCAGCAAAATGGCAGCCTCCGGCAAGAAGAAGCAGGAGTAATGCTGAAGGCAATTTAACGCACACACTCATTTTGGTAGCATAATCATTCATGTGGAATGTATGTTCCTTGCTAAAGAAATTTTTTTAAATAACTTCTTATGGGTAAAGTTCTGTTTTAAGTGCCATCAGTGTCACAGAACTAGTTTTTAGCCCAGTATCTGGTAAGCGGGAAAAAGGTAAAAAAAAAAAAGATTCCTGTGTCACTGCAACAGAATGAATGGATCTGCAGCTGCAGCCTCTGATCTATCCATTTTGTGTCTATTCGTAAGTACTGATCTTCCCCTGTTGTAAAGGTAAGGGGAGGGATCAACACTGTAAATAGTACCATATGATCTCTGTAATGATCAGTAACAGCAATCACATGGTACCCAGCCTCTTGGATCGGCTGTGTACCCAGCAGTCTAATGATGGCTGGGCACACAGAGATTGCCCAGCAGATCAGCAATCCAACGGCTATTTATCTAGTGCCATTCATAAACAACAAGATGGTAAATATAGGGCCAGTGATCCGCCTTTGAAAAACTTTCTGTGATACATAAGTGGTTCATGACAACCCTCTGTTATTCTTTGGATTCAGCAAATTGTATTAGAGAAAGTATATTGTATTGGTATAGTGTGTATTATATATTCAGTTATTGCAGCTGTTTACTTTAAGGGCCCATTTGCCTTTTCATGTTGCAGTAAAATTACACTTTACCACAACGCACAATCTGTGTTGTGGTGCAATTCATTTTGAATTGCACCTCAATGCACCTTGCCTTGTGTGTTGCACAGCTCTATTTTGTGGTTGTGAATAAATGATTTGCTCATAACTCCTGTACCGGTGATATCTTTACATATGGATGTTATAATGTGGGGATACTATCTGTCATTTTACCTCAGCACCCAGGAACTCATGGCATTTGGCTGTCAGAAATACCCTGGACTATAAAAGCATTGGCACTACTCTAAAACACATAAATATGACTTATCTGTGTGTGGTGGGGTGGTGTGCTGCAAAAAAGTGCGGGTCCATTTTATCTTATGTCAAGGTGTGCTGCCAGCCCATTCAAATGAAGGCTGCCTTAAAGCAGTAATAAACCCGAAAGCAAACATTTATTATATTGCAGCCTACCAATTCTTAGATATAATGGCAGCATTGGTTTTCTTTTTTTAAGCTTTCTTTCTTTTCTTTTTTTCATCTGGTGATTCGGCCAGTAAGTCTGTTGTTTATGAAAAGAACAAGCTGTCTAGCAGTTACAGGAATAAAACAAACTATTTATCACTGATAGGGGTGCTTACAGTGATTAGCCTTTATTTATTTGTAGCGCCCTTGTCCTAAACAGGGGCTGCTATGTCAATTTAGTTTTTGGCTGGGCTGTAGTTAGCTCAGACTGTTTGTATAGTTTTTCACCTGTTTTTTTCTAAACTTAAAGCGTTACTAAACTCACATCAGTAAAATCAGTGTGTATATGCAGTAAAGCATGCTTGCTACACTCACTTTGGAATCTAAGGAGTTAATCCTCCACATTGTGTAAAAAGGCTGTTTGATCCTGTCTTCTCTGATCCTCCCCTTCTTTTACTGTCCCCAATCTATCTGCTGATAGTACAGAGCCTAGGAGACACTCTGCACATGTTCAGTTTGGTGTGTATTGCTAGAGTTTTTTTTTTTGGGAGGGTGCATGTGATCAGCACAGGGCCAATCGGCACTGTCCAGACAGAAAGTCAGGGCTCATGCGGCCTCATAGTATAGTCAGATGAGAATACAAACTCCTCCTAAAAGTTTTAGCCAGTGTGCCGCTGGACACTGATAGAAGTCACAAGACTGCTATATACTGCTGATGAGTAAAGGTATTTATCAGTTTCTATTTACTAAAATAATTGCATTTCCATGTTCTGTGTACTGTGGGAGACCAGATATAGTGAATGCAGGCTCCTGGGTTTAGTAACACTTTAAGTTGCCTTGTGATTTCTAATTGTTGGCAGTAGATGTCACTGGTATTACCGGTCACAGTATGAGATTTCACAAATAAATCTAAATCTTAGCCAATCCAGTAGGAGGTGTATGCCACTGGTGCATGCTGGGGGAATATAAATATTTGACCCAGGCCATGTGCTCGCTCTTTTCCCCTGGGCTGAGGCTTGATGAGGTGCTGATGAATGGAGCTCTGCTGTTAGGCCCTATAGTCTGTTTTTGGACCTAATGTGTGCTGAAGTGGTCATGAGGCTGTTCTGCCTGGTCTGGAGGAAGCTGCACCAAGGAGACCCAGGGGAGGCCCCTTGCTGGAAAGAGCCAGGAAGAAGGCTGGTCTCTCAGAAGGGCCTGGTGGCTCACTTGGGGGATGCATTGAAATTTGGGAACATATTTACAGTGTTGCCAGGTCAGCCTAAAGGTTCTGATACTGTGAAACTCGACAATGATCTAGATCTTGAGATTCTGTAAGTTATCTGCTACAGTATCTGGGACTCCTAACCCTCACCTCCTTACCCATTCTGCAATAGAACCTTAAAAACACAAATGTGAATGGCGCCCAATATCCTTTCTCTGTTCCCCCCATCCCCATTTTAACCATGGACTCAGTCCTGGAGGGAAATGCTAGCCTGTCCCTACTTCTGGAGGTGCATTACTGAATTGTCAGAGGGGTGCTACAAATTAATGTAAAACCTTTATCTTAAAAGGAAAAAAAAAACTGTTTGCTGTAACTGCTAGTAAAGTGTGAGCTGGAGTTTGGCTTCAATTTGTTAGTGTATGTAAATCTGCTAGTACATCTAATAGTCCCCTCCCTCCACACTGACAATGCTGCTATCCAAAGGTGCCTGTGTGCTCATTTAACCAAAGTGGATGTGTTCTAATACAGGAGGTATGTTACTGTCCAGATCATCAGGTGTAAACAGAGGGGGAAAAAACTGAAAAGAAAACTAATGCAGCCCCCACATTTAATGATTAGTAAGCTGCAGTGTAAGGGCTCTTTCACACGGTCCGCCTCCGTAGGCGGATCCGTGCTGATCAGCAGGGATCGATCCACCGATCCCCGCTGAGCCGGCGGATGACAGCTCCGTCTCCGCTTCCAATGCGGAGAGGGAGGTGTCTCAGCCCCCGCCGCTCTCTATGGGGAATCGGATGAGAGCGGATCGCCTGTCCTCTCTCATCCGATCCGATCCGATCCCCAGGACGGATGGAAAATAGGGTTTCCATCCGTCCGGATTTCACGGACAGGATCGGATGCGGATGGCAGCGGGTGTCAGCGGACATGTCACCGCTGACATCCGCTGCTCCATAGGGCTGAATGGGCATCCGATCAGATCCGCCTAAAAAACTGACAGGCGGATCTGATCGGAACGCCCGTGTGAAAGAGCCCTAAAACATTTTAGCATTGGGTTGAATACTGCTTTAATTCATGAAAACATACTGTGAATCTGACCTCAAGTGAACCTGTGGCTGATACAAAATAGGGATTGAGGTAAGATATCAGTCACATAAGGAATACATTACTTTTGTATAAGAAGATTCATAGATTTTATTGTAAGAATGCAATTTGTCTTTTTTCAACTTCAAAGCAGAAAACTGAATTCGAATCTACATGTGTAATGAGCAATTATGGCTGCCCCATATACATTTATAATTAAAATTATAAATAGAAACTTTTTTTTCAATAATTTAGAAGGAATATACATTGTTTTTTATTTTTTAGGCATTTAGGTCTGATCAGCTTAATATACTGTAAATAATATCAACATGTGCTAATTTAAATGTTTATCTAAGAAAAAACATTCCCTTTCACCACTTGCCGAACGCCTGCCGCAGTTTTACGTAGCTCTACATCGGTCGCGCGCGTGGTGCTGAGGGGTGAGTGCGCGCCGCTAGGCAGCGGGGATGCCGGTCCATGGGTCCAGCGGCCACGATTGCCGCCGGACTCCCGTGATCGCTCCCCACTGAGAGAGAAGAACGGTCAGCTGTTGTAAACACAGCTGACCGTTCTCTCTGAAATGATCACAGAGTGCCTATGATCCTTCTATATAGGATCACAGGTCTCTATGATCATTTCACAAGCCCATCCCCCATACAGTTAGAAAACACTCCCCTAGGCTCACACTTCACCCTTTGATCACCACTGTGTTAACCCCTTCCCTGCCAATGTCATTTTTACAGTAATAGTGCATATTTTTAGCACTGATGACTGTAGTAATGTCACTGGTCCCCCTAAAAGTGTAAAAAATGTCAGTTAGGTGTCCGATCTGTCCGCCGCAATGTCACAGTCCCGCTAAAAATCGCAGATTGCTGAAATTACTGATGAAAAAAATAAATAAATAAAAATGACCTAAATCTTTCCCCTAGTTTGCAGGCGGGATAACTGTTGCGCAAACCAATCAAAATACGCTTATTGGGATTTTTTTTTACCGAAAATTTGTAGCAGAAAACAAATTGGCCTAAAAGGATGAAAAATTTAGATTTTTACATTTTTTTGGGGGGAATGTTATATAGCAAAATGTGAAAAATATTGTTTTTTTCTTTTCAGAATTGTCACAATTTTTTTGTTTATAGCTCAAACATTAAGTGCCGGTTCACACTTGTGCGATGGGGGAAGGCTGCGAATTCGCAGCCTGTTCCCGCATCGCATCCGCACAAGAGGCGCAGTTCACACTGCCATATGCGATACGCAGGGGGTGTCAATTAAATGTTAACGACCCCCCCCCCCCCCCGTTTGATCGCATATCGCAGTGCGATCTGACAGTTCACACAGGATCGGATCGCACAAGTGTGAACCACTGTGCGATCCGATCCTGATGCGGCTGAAAAAAAGGGTCCTGTGCATCTTTTGTGCGGGTGCAGTGCGAATTTTAGCCATACAAAGTGTATGGCTGAATTTGCGTCTGCACAGAAGATCGCATGTAATAAAGGAGCAGTGCGCTCCGAATTACATGCGATCAGCGCACCCGCAGAAGTGTGAACCGGCACTAAAAATCGCAGAGGTGATCAAATACCACCAAAATAAAGCTCTATTTGTGGGAATAAAAGGACATCAACTTTATTTGGGTACAGTGCCGCACGACCGCGCAATTTTCCGTTAAAGTGCCGAATCGCAAAAAATGGCCTGGTCATTAAGGGGGCAAATCCTTCCAGTCCAGAACTGGTTAAATAGCAACTTCCACTCTAGTACACATTGCTATAGCTGACTATACAGTGGTTGCATGCTTTGTTTTATTGCTGCATTTTGATTACAGTGTTTTAGTGTTATTACATGTGAATTCACACTTCACTGCTCCTTTAGCTAAGACGCACTCGGCATTGTGACCACACATCTAAACGTACAGGAAATAAGCTAGACCTGATTAAAGGGGTCATTGTCCCCTGTCATGATTGTGGAGGTCTTTCAGATGGCCAAGTGTAGAATGAACTGAATGGAGAGGTACTGCCCAACTATAAACTGACCTATGCTAATCGTAGTTGCTCGTCGCATTAAAAAAAAAAAAAGTAGGAAACTTGCTAATCCTCTGTTTTTTTTAATATGACACTATAACCTAATGCCTGGTACACACGATGAGATTATCAAAATAAATATCATCCTTTTTTTTTTTTTTTGCATGCTAATCTCATATCGAAACTAGAGAGTTTACTAATGTTAGAAAAATTCTCGTATAACAGAATAAAAATTCGGAAGTGATGGAATTTCTAGTAGTGTATTTGTATTGTATTTTCGAACGACAACTGTACTGATTCAACAAAAATCATACGATCTGGTATGATATGAGAAAAAAATGTCCTGCTTGTTCCATGGGATAATATCGGATGAACTGTCGCGATCGGCTTTTGAAAGCTGTGTACTGACGATCAGATTATTTTACGAAAGCGGTATTTTTTATACAATTTTCTGTTATGGGCCATTAGGATAGATTTGTCTTTTTGCCTTTTTGAAGTTGGAGGTGGCCCATTATTGTGTGTCTACTTGTACCTTGGGGCATTCTGACTTTTTTTTCCCTGTATTTTCCTTTATTTTTTAGTGTTCTCTTTTTTCCCAGTATAATCCTGCATAGCATTTTCTTTTATAAACTGAGTGAAGCAGAAACAGAGCTTGCAGTACTTTTATGCATCAATGATTGGTCATTGCTTTTATTCAAAAGGCAGCATGTGCAGTCATTACAGAGGTCAATGATCACTTTCAGGTTCATCTACTCTGAGTTCCCTTTAGATAGCCAGAGAATGCAGAGCAGCTTAGCTGGAAGTGCGCTGCAGAGCACAACCCCATATACATAAAGGCCCGTACACACGTACCGATGGTCGGCATACAAATGTTCGTCTTTTCTCCCCGGGATGTCGGTGTCTGTTGAAAAGTGCAAAGACAGCACAAGGACAGCACAAGAATTTTGTCTGCAGACTTCAGCTGACTGCAGAAGTGATGTCATGTAATGGTTAACTTTCCCTGTGTTTTTAATTTTCTGAGCATGCCCAGTCTTGCAAATCTGCGGTCTGTCGGCCGAATTCTGTACTGACAGGCGAACAATCGTCCGTTCTGGTGTCCGCAGACAAAAATTTTCATGTTTGCACGAAAGACTTTTGTCCGCGGATTGTGCGCAGACATCTGTCGGAGGCACCATACTAACACGCATACAATCGGCAGATCTTTCGTCCGCCGACGTTTGTATGCCGACGATCGGTACGTGTGTACGGGCCTTTAGTCAGCACTACTCAGCTGTGCCCATCAGGACTGTGTTGGCAATCAGCGTCTTTAAAAATCATTTTCATGTTTCTCTTCACACACAGTTTTTAAGGAGGGTGGAGAGAAGAATGAAATTAGAACCCTGCCGCTGTACTATATTGCACTCATTTGTGGGGTTTTTATACTGGCACATTGGCAAGGGCTGGTGACATCTTCATGTTCACAGCCATGTAGTGCTGGTTAAGATCCCTTATATTGTATGCAGTATACTGTATTCTATGACCCTTTAGAGAAGTCACGTGGGCCCCTTTCTCAGCAGGGGATTCTGGACTGATCCCCTGCTGTGTTGGATCAGAATGAAAACAGATGTCACATATATGACACCCGTGTACATTACGATTTTTCTTCCATTTTGTGATAGAGGAAAAAGAGACCCATGTAATACCTATAGGGGGATGGATGGCTGCGGATATGCGTCAGCCTATATCCATCACATCCGTTTATGTAAATACAAACAGACTTGGATGCAAACATATTACATTTGGATCAAAATAAACAACACATGTCCGCTTACATCTGGCTATCCTTAGGGTTCATGCACACAGGACTCTCCCTAGACGCCTTTCTCCTGGCAGCAGAAAAACGCTGGATGCTGGAAAATGCTTGTGACGCGTTTGGCTGCATGTAGCAGCATCAATGCTTGGGTGTTAATTTATTATACTGGCCAGAATAATCATTTATTCTGGCCAATGAAATTAAGTAATGCTCAGGCACTAAATGCGCCTAGCGTTAATGCACGTTTAGATGCATTATCATGCGTTTACACATGTTTTTGCAGCATCAAGTGATTTTCTGTCAAATCTCTCTTCTATACTGCCTCTTAGGCTCGGTTCACATTTATGTGATGCGGGAAGGCTGCGAATTCGCAGCCTGTTCCCGCATCGCACACGCACCCCCGGCAGTTCACACTGCCATATGCGATACGCTGGGGGTGTCAATGTAATCTTAACGACACCCCCAGTTTGATCGCATATCGCAGTGCGATCGTGCAGTTCACACAGGAACGGATCGCACAAGTGTGAACCGCTGTGCGATCCGATCCTGATGCGGCTGCAAAAATGCCTCCTGTGCGTGTTTGCTCCGGGTGCGATGCGTATTTAGCCATACAAACTGTATGGCTAAACTCGCACCGCACAGCTGATCGCATGTAATGTCGGAGCAGTGCGCTCCGACATTACATGCGAACCCGGCACTCGCAGAAGTGTGAACCGGGGCTAAATGCTACTGCTCCTATTTGTTCTGGCAAAATAAGGGACAGGACAGGGGAAAGATTGACAGATTAGATCGCAGAGGTCAGAAGTGTGAAACACACAGAGTGCAAAGGTCAGGTGTAAGTAACGGAATAGGTGCAGAGGTCAGGTGTAAGTAACACACAGAGTGCAGAAGTCAGGTGTAAGTAACACACAGAGTGCAGAGGTCAGGTGTAAGTAACACACAGAGTGCAGAAGTCAGGTGTAAGTAACACACAGAGTGCAGAGGTCAGGTGTAAGTAACACACAGAGTGCAGAGGTCAGGCATAAGTAATGGAATGAGTGCAGAGGTCAGGCGTAAGTAACACGCAGAGTGCAGAGGTCAGGTGTAAGTAATGAAATAAGTGCAGCGGTCATGCGTAAGTAACACACAGAGTGCAGAGGTCAGGTGTAAGTAACACACAGAGTGCTGCGGTCAGGTGTAAGTAACGAAATAAGTGCAGAGGTCAGGCGTAAGTAACACACAGAGTGCAGAGGTCAGGTGTAAGTAACACACAGAGTGCAGAGGTCAGGTGTAAGTAATTAAATAAGTGCAGAGGTCAGGTGTAAGTAACACGCAGAGTGCAGAGGTCAGGTGTAAGTAATGAAATAAGTGCAGAGGTCAAGCGTAAGTAACACACAGAGTGCAGAGGTCAGGTGTAAGTAACAAAATAAGTGCAGAGGTCAGGCCTAAGTAACACACAGAGTGCAGAGGTCAGGTGTAAGTAATGAAATAAGTGCAGAGGTCAGGCGTAAGTAACACACAGAGTGCAGAGGTCAGGTTTAAGAAACACACACAGAGTGCAGAGGTCAGGTGTAAGTAATGAAATAAGTGCAGAGGTCAGGCGTAAGTAACACACAGAGTGCAGAGGTCAGGTGTAAGTAACACACAGAGTGCTGTGATCAGGTGTAAGTAACGAAATAAGTGCAGAGATCATGCGTAAGTAACACACAGAGTGCAGAGGTCAGGTGTAAGTAACAAAATAAGTGCAGAGGTCAGGCGTAAGTAACACACAGAGTGCTGTGGTCAGGTGTAAGTAACGAAATAAGTGCAGAGGTCAGGCGCAAGTAACACACAGAGTGCAGAGGTCAGGTGTAAGTAATGAAATAAGTGCAGAGGTCAGGCGTAAGTAACACACAGAGTGCATAGGTCAGGTGTAAGTAACTAAATGAGTACAGAGGTCAGGTGTAAGTAACACACAGAGTGCAGAGGTCAGGAGTTTATGATGCTGAGTACAGAGTTCAAGGTCGGTAATGCAGAGTGCAGATTTGGGGGGTAAGTAAGTGGGTGCAGTAATTAAATAATAATGAAAACATAAAAGGGGGTAAGTGCTAAAGAAAAGAAATGGGCAGCTTGCAATAGGTAAATATACAGTACCCAAACAAACCAACAAAGAAAATAATGCAGCCTCCAAATACAGAATAATACAAAATGAAAGCATGTGCTATCAACACAGCATTCATAATGTGCAAAAAGCATTCATAATTTTCAAAAATAATAATAAAAAATAAATCAGTGTAAATAAAGTCCAAGGCACAAGAGTCCAAATGTGCGATAAATATCACTGCAAATAAATGGTCTTCCACCAGCTAATGAAAATCATCTCCACCACGTGTGAGAGTAAAATGCACTCACTGACATTAAAGCTGCCAGACAAAAACAGCAACATGTGCTATTGTGTCAACAGGATCCTTTACACGCGGTCAACCACCTCCATTTTCACAATGGGGACAACCCGCAGTACCACTTCTCACCACTGGGGACAGTCAGAAGATTTTCTTGATACTGTCTCGGGAAAAAAAGTACTCACCACTTGAGATGGGCTCAGGCGTGTTCAGGATCCTGCAGCTGTACAGAGTGGGAAATGTCTCAATGCCTATGATTAGCGGTGTGCAGTGTCGGCAGGTGGGTTGGTACTAGGATCCCGATCACACCTGAGCCCATCTCTACTCACCACAAGGAGCCACAAGCAGGGGACCACATATAGTGTAGTATATTTATTAAAAAGTATAGATTCCACATAAAAAAAAGTAAAAGGCTTCATCCAAATGCCAGTAAAACGATCATCATACCAAATAAAACAGTGCACTTACAAACAGAGTTACCAGTTCCAAGCATGTAAGGGGCTGTGAGAGGTCAGTGTGTAGCTCCTGCCCCAACGCGTTTCATGCAAATGCATGTACTAGCATCCCTTGAAGATGTACATTTGCATGAAATGGCAGCTTTAATGTCAGTGAGTGCATTTTAGTTCTGTTGCTCACGTGGGGTGAGGTGGTTTTCTATTAGATGGTAGAAGACACTTTCTTTGCGTTGATATTTATCACACATTTGGACTCTTTTGCACCTTTCTGCACCTGCCTCTTGGGGTGGGCTTTTTGGCCAACACCAGAGGAATTTTTTATTCCTGGCCGGGGGGCCTGCCGAGGTCTAGCACTTAGGCACTACCCAGCACTTCTCCACTTCCCTTTTCCCCACTCTGTTTTTCTTTGTTTGTGTGTTCACGTATGTCCCTTTTTGGTTGTTTTGTCACTGCACGACTTGGATGGCGTAGGTCCTCGGGCCTGCCCTGTAAGTCTTGGGAGGGGGTGGATATGGCCTTTTGGCTTAGTTCGCCCTCTCCCATGGGGTCTCCCTTCGGGGGAGCCCTACCTAGTACTCGGGGTGGGCTGTTTCGGCAGTCCTCCTGAAGAATGGGGTCTGCCCGGCTTCGGCTGGGTGGACCTAAGTGAGTACCTCAGTCCCTGTCAGGAGCTTCGCGCCCCGGGGGATCAGGGTCAGGGCCCTTCCTCTTCGGAGGAGGGCCATGTGTGTACGCCTTGTGCACTTTTTTGTGTGTTCACGTTTGCGTGTGTGCACTTTTTTATGCACCGGGTGTAAGTCTTTTGAGTGTGTTTCACACACCACGGGCTTTAAAAAAAAAAAAAAAAAATTTGGACTCTTTTGCATTGGACTTTATTTACACTGATTTATTTTTATTATCATTTTTGAATATTGTGGATGCTTTGTGCACATTATGAATGCTGTTTTGCTGTTAAATAACCTCCAGTATTTGTAGTGATAATAATAAAGTGCAGGCATTGGGATCTTTGTGAAGTTAAGGGGGAAGCCGTCAGCCCAAAACTCCCATTTAAAACTCTGAGGAATCAGCATGTTTTAAAGCTGCACTCTCCTCTATCTCTCCTCTCCCCCAGCTGAAATGTTGCCTCCCTTGCTGTCAGGGAGGCAACTCCTCCCGTCCCTCCCCCTCTCCAGGCAGCCACTTTGACAGACAGGCCAGGCACAACTCAAGTCATGTGACTTCCCAACATCACTGCGTCCCGTATTGAATCAATATGAAAGGGTAGCATTTAACTTGAGATCTGGAATGATCCCATTTTATAGGGATGGCAAAACATCTTTCTCGACTCTATCCAAAACTAAAACAAAAGGGCTGTACATACACTTTAAATGCAGGGCCATTTGCACTCTTCAAGTACACTTATACCTCAATATGAATGTGTAGGTAAACTTTACCCAACTTGAATATAAACCAACAATGTTCCTAATAGTATACCATTTGACTCCCATTAAGGAGGTCCCAGACTGGAAATTATTTTGGTATTTTAATATTTCAATATTTTTATTGAAGTAATAAGACAATGCCGAATAAGGCACAATTTTGAAGAATAGTGCAAACAGGTATAAAATCGAGAAAAAAAATAGAACCGTGTATTCTTCAATTATTCGTAAACATAGAATCTCCTAGTGTTGATCTGGGAGATCCCAGCATTGAGTAATCTCAATAGAATTATCAATCGGGGTAACAAAACAATATATAAAATATAAGAAAAGGAGAGGGGAGGGAAAAAAAACAAAAAAAACACAGGTATAGCGGAACCCCTTTGTACATTCCTATATACCTATTATATTCCTATATATACAACGGGAGCAAAGAGAGGAAGCCCAGGAACCAACAAAAGTCTCTGCTCACCCGGCGCTAAAAAGCCCTAAAACTCAGATGAATAAATAAATACAATTGCATTGAATATAAGCTGCTGCTATAAAAGTGAATAACATCAATAAGGTGCATAAAAGATCAAAAAAAAACAAAAGGCTCATAGACTCCTTCACACACTAGCAGCGCTGAGGTCCATGAGTGAACATGAATCAATACATCATCTAGAAGTCACTTGCTGACGAAACGCGTCAGGGCGTGGTCACGTAATCACGCAAGAAGCCCTCGCCACGCTGATCCTTCGAGGCTCGTAGCCAGGTACCGGGCTCGCACACAAGACGGATGTTAGCGGTAGGACTGGCGGCTCTCATGCAATAAGGTTGATATGAATTCTGCTTTCTTGTAAGTGCAACTGTTGAAGGGGATTGTTTTGGGAATAAAAGCGTACCTATTTATACTGGATTACGCTATGTTGCTTCTTTATTACTACTCCCTATGTGAATGGTCCATATGCTGGTGAGACGTTCCACCTGTCATCTGACGGCGGTCCCTTTGAAACCTATTGGGGAGATTGAAGGATAGTATGGCAATCCTACTTGCTTGTTTGGCACATTTGCAGATTTGATCTGGTAAGTGTTCCCACTTAAGGGTGCACATAGCGGTGTGGTGAAGGTTCCTTTTTGGGCTCTCTGCAAGGATACGCACTCTCAGCCAACTTCCTTTTGGGACTGCATGTCTGGACTTTCTTTTCATTCATTGATCAAGATGATGTATTGATTCTATATTCCTATATATATTAAATAAAACCACAAATACAACTACATCCCCTAGACTGTTAATTGACTGAGCCAGAGAGTAAGGAGTTAAATTGTGCGTGCTGCAGTTGCTATCGGTAACCCAGGGGGATCCCAAGGTGAACAATCCTGCAGACCTCAAGGGGGCAGTGCTACACTAGAGATGAGTAGGAGTAATAAGGACACTTGGAAGAAAAAAGTGGATGGCTGCACACTCCAGTGGGACCCTTGCAAAATAACCTTATTTGTAATGAAAAGCCAATAAAAGACATAATAGCATGGGAATACACAAGAGATCTATTGACGTGTTTCATGCTACAGAGCACTCACTCATAACTATGAGGAGTGTTATAGATGTTAATGTCCTGTGTATCGTCATGCTATTGCGTCTTTTTTTTGGCTTTTTGTTACAATAAAGATTTAGAATTTTGGAAGCGTCCCGCTGGAGTGTGCAGCCATCCACTTTCTCCGTCCAGATTTCTGCGGTTGAGAGCCAGGTGCACACATTTATGTGAGGACTTGTAAAGGGGTTGACGGCACTGACAGCAGCCGTATTGTATGTGGGAACCAATGTCGCTGCAATATAGGTTTTATTGAATAAAGTTTGGATTTCTCTGGCCTTTGGAGTGTGGCCAGCCTCTGTTCTCTGGATGACAAGATATATCATTTAAATCCACGCTAGGAAAATTATACAGTATTAAAAAAATATATTTACAGCTGCTGTTCACTGTCTAAACTTAGGAAAATGGGGTACTGAAAAACAGCTCTTGCAAAAAAATAATATGAAAATAAAATAAATGTGGGTCACCTATGTGATGGTGATCATAAAGTGCAATCGTGCTAGATCCAAAATTGATAAATACAATAAATAATCACAAATACAAAGCGCAATAGTGCTGATACAATATACACCAGGTGCAATAAATGCAAAGTGCAATAGTGCTAAGTGCAACAGTACTCAGTGCAACAAAAGATCACAAATACAAATAAACACTGGTGTGACAGTCCAATGTGATTGCTCAAATCTGTTCTCTGGATGTTTGGACTAAGATGATCATGGATTGGACTGGCACCTTACTGCATAATGGAGGGGCTGATATATGGTGAGTCCACATTGATGGTGCTTGTTTCTCTTGACATGTAAATGGGGCATCGTGGACCTACCTGGAGTGGTCTTTTCCCTGTGTAGGACTTTTAGGAATAAGGACGCTGTTGGCATTGGCTTGTCTAAAGGGAACAATAACAACCAAAACACTATGCTATATACACAGCATACAGGTTCTGCAGACCTTCTGCCTTAGAATGTGCCCTAATTACTGTGCCACAAGCTAGAGTTTCACAGACACACATGACATAAACCATAAGACAAATTACTCTTTTAGAAAAATGAAATCGTTTAATTATATAAACTTTTCTGTACACAAAATATAGACATAGTACTACCATTTGTCTAAGGCTATCTTAAAGTAGAATTTTATTAACCACTTAAGCCCCCGAGGATTTGGCTGCTCAAAGACCAGGGCCTATTTTGCGATTCGGCACTGCGTGAATTTAACAGACAATTGCACGGTCGTGCGGCGCTGTACCCAAATTAAATTGATGTCCTTTTTTTCTCCACAAACAGAGCTTTCTTTTGGTGGTATTTGATCACCTGTGCGATTTTTACTTTTTGCGCTATAAACAAAAAAAGAGCGACAATTTTGAAAAAATAACAATATTTTTCACATTTTTTTATATGAAATTCCCCAAAAAAATGTAAAAATCCAAATTTTTTAACATTTTAGGCCAATTTGTTTTCTGCTACAGATTAATTGTTAAAAAAAAAATCGCAATAAGCGTATATTGATTGGTTTGCGCAAAAGTTATTGCGTCTACTAACTACGGGAAAGATTTATGTCATTTTTATTGTTTTTTTTTTTTACTAGTAATAGCGGTGATCTGCGATTGTTTTTGCGGGACTGCGACATTGCAGCGGACAGATCGGACCCTTGACTGACATTTTTGACCCTTTTGGGGGGTACCAGTGACATTACTACAGTAATCAGTGCTATAAATATGCACTGTTACTGTAAAAATGACACTGGCAGGGAAGGGGTTAACTTTAATGGTGATCAGTGGGTTAAGTGTATCCCTAGGGGCGTGACTCTAACTGTAAAGGGGTGTGGCTTGTGATGTAACCACAGAGACATACGATCCTACATAGTAGGATCGTATGACCTCTGCAGTTACACCAGGGAGAATGACAGGCGGCTTTGTTTACATTAGCCGCCTGCCTTTCTCCCTCTCCAGCTGGAGATTACGAGTGACCGGCGGACATCGGAGCTGCCGGTCACTCGCGCGGGGATGCTAGTTAACGAGCGGGGGCAGGAGCGCGTCCCCGGCTGCGCGCGCTCGCCCCCTAGAGGCTCGTAGGCGAGCAACGTAGCCCTACGTCATTTTGCCTGTAGGGGGCTGACCGCCGCAGTAAATAGTCGTGCGGCGGTCGGCAAGTGGTTAAAATATTCAGTGACTATTATAGACAGCGAAAACCTTGGTCAGGAGTATGTAACATACAGCTCAGGTTACAAAGTATGGCAGTCAAGAGTATGACTGGTTATGTATACACTGTGCAAACTAATGAATGTAGTACCCCCTTACACTGATGGTGATTGTAAGGCCCCCTTATATTGGTGGTGAATGTCCTCTTACATTGGTGGTTAATGGTGAAGTGGCTCCTGCTGGTGTTCAGTAGTGAAGGAAATGAATATACATTTTGCATCAGTGGTTACTGGGGAGATGTTCCCACAGTGGCAGCTCTGGCTCTGCTGAGTTATGTCAGCAATAGAACTATACAGATGCTGTCAGGTTGGAAGTCACTCTTTCCAATAGTTTCTGAATGTAGTCAGGGTGCCACAAGACAGCAACAAACCCAAGGCATGTGTCACAGGTGCCAGAGTCTAGTGATAAGAATGTTCAGACACACTGCCAGTGCTGTGTGAATGAAGCCTGCAATTGAAGAGACAAGGACTCACTGCTCAAGGTGGTGTAATTGCCTGATGACTCACACCGGTGCATGCCTCGGCTCGCCTCCGTGAAAACTTGATAAAGGAAAAGGAATTGGCAGCACTCCAGGTTGAGTCAAAATCCAGATTTATTGACTGGACATCCAAATTATGACAATCGTGACAAGGTAGACGCGTTTCACACACTGACTGTGTGCTTAATCATTACCAGTTATTATTATTCAATCATTGAATGAAGCCTGCAGTCGATGTTTGAAGGCTTCATTCAGAAATACAATGTAACAATATTGTTACATTGTATTTTAGTGCTTATTTGTCATTCAAAGTCCTTTGATCTGCAAGTTATATCAATTCCAACAAACCTTCTTTTTTTTTTTTTTAAATGAAAGCTATTCTTATTTAAAAACCTTATTAATCTTTAAACAAGTCCAAATAGCCCTTATAAAGTAACTTTTTTTTTTGCTTTTTAATTTTTACTTATTGCATGTAATTTTTTTTTTTTGTGTACATTTTGTTTTTTTGTTTTTCCTGTACAGAATACCAAACTTTTTTTTTTCATTTGCAAGTGACCTCACTGTATTTTAATATAGAAACATTATTTACCATTTATTTATTAACATTATTATTATATACCTGTGGCAAAACAGGTACCCTGCATCACATCCTGTGGGGCTGCGCATCCCTCACGAGTTTTTGGCATAAAATATTCCAGTGTATTTCCTCATGCACAGGAGTATTTTCCCCCCCCAAATCCAGAACTGGCAATATTAAATATTAACATTGACATATACCCTCACAGCCATAGACAAATGGTAACTCACATACTGTTAGCAGCCAGGACCCTTATTCTCCGCAATTGGAGATCTACTACCACTCCCAATCTACCTGAAGTAATATCTCTGGTTAATGACAATTATCTCCTAGAGAAATCTCTAGCAATCAATTCCCTGTCATATAAAAAATTCCAAAAGTCCTGGGAAAGCTGGCCCTATCTAAATCAGGCATTAAGACTCTCTTGAAATAATAATACCTGCCTAATAGCCATAAGGATAGTGGTGGTGCTCCCCCCGACCGGACCTAGTGACAATGCTCCTTAGGGTTCTGGGCCCGGAACGGTGGAGATTCTCACTCCTATTCTACTCCCTTTTTTTTTTTTTTTTTTTTTTTACTACTACTTTTCCACTTGCCATACCTCTTTATAACCTGTAATGCTTTGGTTATACCTGATTCCTCTATGTTATAGTTCATTTATCTGTGTACATGCATTGGAACCTGTTGAAAAACTGTAATTCCTGTTATATTTGTTCTAATATTTGCTTATGTAAAAACTCAATAAAAACTTATTGAATGAAAAAAAAAAAAAAGAAACATTATTTTGGGGTTGCTGTAAAATTGATAAGTCTCAGAATAACATTTGCATTTTTGAAAGAGGAGTTTGAGTAGGTACAAGTTACCTTTCCAACCTAGGTGTGATTTCATCTCTTCCTATTCATTGCAACTTCTTCCTCTTTTAGGATTTCTTTGTACATAACAGTTAAACTTATATATGACTATGTAACCTCGCCTCCTCCTACACACACCTTTACACGCGCACATTGTTTCTTCAGGGGTCTCTGGCATACAGTTCAAAATTTCAGGAGAATCTTTATGTTTACCCCTGGAGCAGTCTTTGTCTGTGACACTCCCTCTCCCCTCAACAAAAATATGCTTGAGCAATTTCAGTGATATTGTAAAGTGTATCAAAAGGTGTGTATTCCGATTTTTGCATTTATGTTTGCATCTAATCTTACAGTGGTACTAGTAGTCTAGAAAGTAGCACTAAAAACGAAATTCATATCTTTCATTGCATAAACAACACCAGGAGAAGTAGATAGAAGAGGTTAAAGAGAAGCGGGCATTGTGGAAATATGGGATCTGCTACTACAGAGCAAAGTAAAGGGCTATCTGGGCTTCACCTTGCTTCATTACTAGGTCAATCCTTGACCAAAAACAAATATATATGTCAGGTCTCCCATCCATCACTACTGTAGTTATATACTTTTTCAAAGGCCATGACTTACATAGAATGTTATATATATACAGTATGAGCCTTTACATGCACATTAACTTTAATGGCATCCTAGTCCTAGTCCGTAGGGTTCAATATTGAGTTGACCCAACCCTTGCAGCTATAACAGCTTCAACTCTTCTGGGAAGGATGTCCACAAGATTTAGGAGTGTGTCTATGGGAGTGTTTGACCATTCTTCCAGAAGTTCATTTGTCAGGTCAGGCATATTGGATGAGAAGGCCTGGCTCGCAGTCTCTGCTCTAATTGATCCCAAAGGTGTTCTATCATGTTGAGGCGCAGGCCAGTCAATTTCCTCCACCCCAAACTCACTCATCCATGTCTTTATGGACCTTGCTTTGTGCACTGGTGTGCAGTCATGTTGAAACAGGAAGGGGCCATCCCCAAACTGTTCTCACAAAGTTGGGATCATGAAATTGTCCAAAATGTCTTGCTATGCTGATGCCTTAAGAGTTCCCTTCACTGGAACTAAGGGGCCAAGCCCAAGCCCTGAAAAACAACCCCACGCCATAATCCCCCTCTCCATCAAATGATTTGGACCAGTGCACAAAGCAAGGTCCATAAAGAAATGGACGAGTGAGTTTGGGGTGGAGGAACTTGACTGGCCTACACAGAGTCCTGACCTTAACCCAATAAAACATCTTTGGGATGAAATAGAGCGGAGACTGGGAGCCAGGCCTTCTTGTCCACACTAGTGTCTGACCTCACAAATACGCTTCTGGAAGAATGGTCAAACATTCCCATAGACACACTCCTAAACCCTGTGGACAGCCTTCCCAGAAGAGTTGAACCTGTTATAGCTGCAAAGGGTTGGCCAACTTAAAATTGAACGCTATGGACTAAAACTGGGAAGTTCATGGGACAGAATGGAGAGCAGTGACTGACAGTCACTGCTCTCCACTCTGAACAAACCAAGAGCTGAGTGGAAATGTGATCTTTAAGTTGTTGGTCTTAGAGCCAATGAGAGACAGCTGCAGCATTACACTGATACTGCAGCATGGAGGTGAGTATGAAGGTTTGTTTTTTGAAAACTCC
This sequence comes from Pelophylax lessonae, assembly GCF_965119305.1. Taxonomy (NCBI): domain Eukaryota; kingdom Metazoa; phylum Chordata; class Amphibia; order Anura; family Ranidae; genus Pelophylax; species Pelophylax lessonae. The sequence goes on from NC_138768.1 coordinate 306,815,246, forward strand.
AAACTTCTCTTTGTTTGCTATTGTTTTAAAAACTTTTTTCTTTATATAGTTGGCAATTATACAGTATATTGTACATACATCAGGGCAGCTATATTTGCTTGCTCTGGGTGATCTAATGCAAGTATTTAAAAAAAAACTTTCTAGCAGATTCCCACCTTGTGTTATTCTGAATAAATAGCTATTCTTTTCACCCTTGCATGATTCTGAATGGGAGGGAATGGTTCAGTATATGTGTTCTAATGAGAAATGCTACAGGGGGTGCATCCCTCTAGAAGTATTTAACCATTGGGGAATATTGCACAGAACACCTCCAGGTTGTCAATTTAATTTTACAAAAAATTACAGCAGCTGCAGATTAAAAAAGTAATTTTTGATAACATTAAATTCCAATATGGCTGTGTAGCAACTGTATATGCTATATTATTTGCAGGTATGTCACACTCTCCACCTACTCCAATCAGAGAATGCTTTGCTTTCATTCTCAAAATGCAAAGCATTGTCTGAATAGCACTCTTGCCAAGCAGCTAATCTCTTGTGTTCAGAATGCATCAGACCAGCCTCTCAGCATGGGACCCAGAAGCAAGTGGAGATCAATGTAATAGCTATGTCTACTTCAGTGATTTCCAGCTTCCAGGGGCATCGGCTAACTATGATATATGCATAGTTTCATTGGTCCAAGACTGACCAATGTAACTATGTGTAAAATATCTATTCCTAGAATTTCTTTTTATTGTCTTTGCCACAGGCATAGCGCCAGAATGTAAAAGCCTCATAGGAACTACCTGAATTTGTTATGCTTGTCAGAAATAGCAAGAAATGGTCACGTGACTTCATGAATTTGTCTCAGGATTTTCTAATATGGCCATAATGCTAGAAAAGTGTCGCAAATACTTTATTGAAGTGTCCCCAGTATGTCTCTTCTCCATTGAAAAAAACGTATCGCTCACAAATTTTATCTTTTTTACTTAACCACTTAAGCCCCGGAAGATTTTACCCCCTTCCTGACCAGGGGGTATTTTGCGATTCGGCACTGCGTGACTTTAACGGACAATTGCGCGGACGTGCGACGCTGTATCTAAATGAATTTGGCGTCCTTTTTTTCCCACAAACAGAGCTTTCTTTTGGTGGTATTTGATCACCTGTGCGATTTTTTGATCATGCACTATAAACAAAAAAAGAGCGTAAATTTTGCAAAAATAGCAATATTTTTCACATTTTTTTATATGAAATTCCCCCCCAAAAAAATGTAAAAATCAAAATGTTTTAACATTTTCGGCCAATTTGTTTTATGCTACCTTTGTTTGGTAAAAAAAAATCGCAAAAATCGTATTTTGATTGGTATGCGCAAAAGTCATCGCGTTTACTAACAAAGGGATTTTTGTCATTTTTGTTGTTTTTTTTTAACGCGTAATGGCGACGATCTGCGATTCTTTTTGCGGTACTGCGACATTGCGGTGGACAGATCGGACCCTTGACTGACATTTTTGACACTTTTGGGGTTACCAGTGACATTTCTACAGTAATCAGTGCTATACATATGCACTGTTACTGTAAAAATACACTGGCAGTGAAGGGGTTAACTTTTTTTGAAAGGGAGGGGCTATGTGTGTCCCTAGGGGCGTGCTTTCTACTGTGATTGGCTGTGGCTTCAGATGTATGAACAGTGATCAATGGTTCTACATAGTAGAACCGTATGATCATCCTTCATACACAGGGGAGAATGACAGGCAGCTTGTTTACACAAGCCGCCTGACTTTCTCCCTCTCCCCCGACGATCGCAGAGTGACCGGCGGACATCGGGTCCCCGGGTCACGCGCGCGGGGGGGTCCGTGACCACGTGGGAGCGGGAGCGCGCCTCCGGTGGCGCGCGCTTGCTCCCTAGACCCTCACAGGCTAGCGACGTAGACCTACGTCGCTTTGCCTGTCAGGGGCTGACCGCCGACGTAGATAGTTGTGCGGCGGTCGGCAAGTGGTTAACTATTGCACAGTGCCTAACTCCTGCACAATTTGTATTTATTTTTGGATAGAGTAGGGAAAATTTTCCATTTCTATTAAGGGCTTATTGGAAAGATCTTTCTTTTTTTTTTGTCCCTTTAATGCCATCCAAGAAATGGAGGATGTGGTCATCTCGAGGGAAGGGAAGCATAGGCAGCAATAAAATTATTGCCATGTCTTTTTCACATGTATTTTTTACCAGCTCTTATCACTTTCTGTCTTGACAGTCATGGAAACTATACATTATGCTGCTATGGCCATTTTAGTTATTTTTCCAATAAAACATAGAATATAATTTTTAGCTACTTTTTGGAAATTAAAGGGTCAATTGTGTTTCAGTCAGTAGCTGGTAGAGTGCCCAGTGTTGCCATGTAATTATCTCATGCAAAGGCATTCCAGCCAGATTTCCAATGGAAAGAATTAACCTACAACTCTTTCCATGCTGACCTGGAAATAATGGCCTGCTGCTGGTCAGTCTTCACAGCATGGCATTCTTTAGCAAGGTTCCCCAGTTTATGACATCTGATGTGACTGAACTTACCACCCCCAGCCACGTGCCTCCACCTCAAAGCTGTCATAGAGATCCCAACAATTTCCTCTCTAAGTATCCCTATCTAACCTCTGCAACCAGCGGAACCCATGTATGTGGCCTCTCGGCGGTACTGTATTCTGACAGCAGGAGGTTTCCCTACTGTCACAATATAATGATTACTGCTGCTGGTAATCATCCAAAAAAAAAAACCCAACAGGCTGAATCAATAGATCGGTTTCAGTACAACCAGCCTTCCCATAAATGGATCGAAATTCAATTAGTATATTGCCAGCTTAAGAAAAACAATGTATGACTTAAATCCAATCAGAATATATTACAAGGAGCCAATGTCTCTATTTATAGACCAACTTATTACAAATCAAACTCACTTTTCTGCCCATTCCCTAAAGCAATTGCTTAATTTTCACCTCCTGTATGAATTTTCTAGAAGGAGGATGAATGATTTGAGGAATGCTCTTAATACATGTTATTAGGTTTTATTATTTAATAAGGATTTTTTTAGCCATTGAGCATGTGGAAAAGTGTACTTTTGTAAAGACAAGTCAGAATGCAAAGGCATCCCTTTGTAAGTATATGAGGAGGTAATATTTGCATCATTTGTGAAGACCAGGAAAAAGTGCCGTGCTGTTAATCACCCTGATGCTTGCACCTTCACTCCCTTCATCACACAAATTGGAGCAAAAGGTTTACCTTGGCTGGAGAATTTTCTGATATGGAAACTCTCACTGGGTAGTTAGGTGACCAATTGCTAAAAACTTTATTACTGTAAAAAGAATCTCTTCTACCAAGGTAAACTGTATCTGTGTATTCTTCCTCACTGGCAGAGATCATATGACCAAATGCTTAGATATGGATTCCCAGAGCAACTGTTTCACCAGTTAAGCTGTAGGTATTAATATGTTTACAGGAACAGATGCTAAAATATATCTAAATCCTAACCTTTTTTGTTTTGGATAGAGTAGGGAAAGGTTAGAACTTCTGCAAGGATTGTTTTTACCATTGGGGCAATTCACCTTTACTTCTCGTCTCAAAGAAACATCAGGAAAAGAGAGCAAAGCCCTCCAAAGTAAGGGAAATACTCTCTTAGACAACTGTCACAACAACAGATATCCTCCTTGGAAAATGACCCCTTTTATTCCTGTTCTAGTAAATTTAAATTTTGATTTTTTTATTACTTTTAGTCCAAGTGAAAAGTGGGAAAAAAGCAAAAAAAAAATTGCACTACCTACATTTTAAGTTATACAACCAGCCTTTTTGGTTTGTTGGAGTCGTAGTGTCTCAAACCAAGGTGTCACGTACCTTGTGGCTGAGCCTGACTTGCAGAGGGAGGCTTCTCAAACAGCCTCGGTTCGGGAACCACTGATGTTGCGACAGTGGCCACGAAAGAGTGGTGAGGTATGAGTGCCTTTGTAGTATTCCGTTGGAAGTAGTGATGAGTAGCAGGTGCATCACCAGAGCTGGCCGGATAGCTGAAGCAGCTGATGACAGCAGAAACAGCAGACCCTGGACTGGTAGACAGCAAGCAGCAGTAGGCAGTGGCAGATAGCAAGTGCAGAAAGACAGGTGGCCCACAGTAGAGGACGTTCCAGCCAGGAGCTTTGCAGATGCAAGCAGGGCAGAAGAACAACTGGATATGTTGTCAGACAAGCCAGATCAGCAACAGACGATCAGATAGAGGCATAGACGGCAGGCAAGGAGTAGTCAGGATACAGGAAGAGGTTGGCAGCACGAGATCAGGCAGATGGGCAAAAGACAGAGCAAAGTTCAGAGGCAAGCCAAGGGCAGGTAGCGTTCAAGCAAAGTCAGAAGCAAGACGGGTCAAACACAGACGTCAGCAGAATTAGATACAGGAAAAGGGTACAGCTGCAGATCAGACAGCAATGGACTAGTGCAGCTGCTGCACTTACATAGGCCATTTGGCATCAGTGTCACTGACTGATGCACATGTGCATAGGTGTGCGCGTTCGCATCTGCATGCACCTGTGCCCAGCAAGATGGGCACACGCAGGCCTGTGCCTGTGCATTAGCATCCCCCTCGGAACTCCAGCACGTCCCTGACACCAGGTTAGTATTTCGGGGAAAATGAAAAATTCATGCCTCAGTTCAATTCTGTAGTAAAAATGTTATTAGGCTGAGAGGGCACACGCATCCTGTCTGGGCTCATTCATTTTACTCATTTAGAGCTCTATGATTCTGAGTGGTACAGCTCTGAAGTAGTGAAATGCGTCATGGGGAGAGGAGCCAACACAGGATGAATATGGGTTCCTATCTTAATAAGATTTCATTACAGGAGCACCAGAGGACAGTCTATGTTTTTTATCGTTTGAGGGTTGGAACAAGGTGAGGAGAGAGCACCTAGGATTGGAGGAGCGAAGTGTACTGATGACGTGGGGCAGAGCTGTCTTTTATATAAGTATTTCAGGGGTTCTGCCTCAATTTAAATATTAAAGGTAGTGAGCAGAGGATCTTAGTTTTGGCAATTGGCCTACCTTGACTACCTGGAACTCTTTTTAATGGTTTCATCATCCAAAAAAACAAAAATAGAAGATTTTTCACATTAATGCAGAGAATGCATTAAGGTAAAAAAACCTTCGGCCTTTACAACCACTTTATAGTCTCATACCATTAAAAGAATACATATTTCCTGGGGTCCTCCTTCTTCAGGGCTACAAATAGTAATAAATAAAAAATTCTATCAGTATTTAGTAATAAAGATGAAGACAAAAAGGTCATTAAATGTGAAAAAGACATAGCCAATACAACATAAAAATGCTACTTATACATACAGATGTGTAGCCAACGGAACAAAGTTTGATTGCTTCTGGCTGTTCTGGATTCTGCTGGTTGCAGATTCTTCTGCTTTCCCCTGAATTCTGCTAGGTTCCAGAATTTAGTGGGTGGAGGAGACAGACCCTCACCTGCATTTTCATACAGCCTCAGCCAATCCCTGGCAGGAAGAAAGGCCAGTGACAGTTAAAGAGTTCTCCATTACCTTTTGTACTAGTTCTGGAGGGCTAACTCCCCACAAGTTTAATAAGCAATAAATCTAAAAAAATACACTTTCTGCCTGGTTCTTGTGAAGAGAGACTGGGAAGCTATGGTGTGCCTGTTACTATAGTTACTATAAAGATACTAAAAAAAAAAAAACTATATGCAAAATCTAAAAAATAAAATAAAAAAAAACAGCAGTAAAAAGTTGAATGAAATTCTAAACTTTTACAACTGTACTAAAAAAAAAAAGCTTTATTGATAATATGTCCTTGTTGGAGTTTCTCTTACTTCCTATTCCACAGATAAAGTTGGTTAGTGGGGGTCACAAGCAGAAGCTCAAAAATGTCCAAATTCTGCCCAAAACTAAAAAGCAAATGCAAATAATGCTTTAAAAAAATGTCTGTTGTTTGATTATTGTAACCTATTTCCTTTCTTTGGACCTGCTTGTACCTAGAAAATAACATCTGTGTATTTTAGGAACTGGTGCTCTGTCCCTATCAGTCGAACAGTGTCTTGCCAAGTCCAGAATGGCACCTTTTTGCAGAGAGTGTACCAGAACTGTCACTGGGCAGCAGGCTGCTCAGGGGGAAGGTGAGAATGGGTGATCAATTTTTCTGTTACTATGTTTCTTGCTGCCTCTATTTTATTTTTTTATTGCATTGCTTTAATGTCATTTATATTAGCACAGCTCTGACTTTCTTCGTATGCAGTATTCAGCAGTCCATTATAGTTCTGTTTCATTTTTAGTTATAGGACTGTTGTCAGGCCAACCTATAGAGTCAGCTACAAGACAATGACCATACTAGAATGGAGATGCTGCCCAGGATACAGAGGAGCTAACTGTGATGATGGTGAGTATTGAGAATACACGGGGGAGTAAAAAGGAAAGTAGAGGTTTTCACTAGATAATAATGCAGAAATGTGTCCTCCTATCCGTGTAAGGGAAAACACACGTTACATACAAATTATGAGCTTGTGAGAAACCTGCACCACTGACACTTCTAGTAAAAAAAAGTCCTTATCACAGTGAGCAATGTGTATTTTATTATATAGTATTATTTGGGGGGGCATTTTAAGGACAATCAAGGCTTTTGACATTTTTTATTTTTATTTTTTTATTTAAGTTTTATAAAAGGTTGATGCAACACTAAAAAAAGCTCTGTTCTTGATGCTGTCCTGGTACATGAGATTGGAATTCACTCATTTTGTCCTAAACAATAGAAGGTGGATCTGATTTTTGCAACACATAGCTATAGCTTTTTTAGCATGGAAATGTAGAATAGTGTCCTTTCAGCCATATCTTCTACTAGACCCAATAGGCAGGTTTTCAGTGTAAGGTTCAAGGGTGCCATGTAACCAATTTTATACAGTCCATTACATCTTGTCAGAATAAGGATATTTTAGGATGGGTCCAAAACATATGGAAAACATTTCCTGTAAGCTGTCCGTGGTGTCAACAGGCCAAAGAAAGACAAGGGTTCATTTTCTGGAGTCTATATGGTGTGTAGTATGCTCTATAAAGAATTTTGAATGGCACCAGCCTGTCTCTGACAGATACCAGCTGTTTAAATGTACAGTATCTCACAAAAGTGAGTACACCCCTCACATTTTTGTAAATATTTTATTATATCTTTTCATGTGACAACACTGAAGAAATGACACTTTGCTACAATGTAAAGTAGTGAGTTTACAGCTTGTGTAACAGTGTATATTTGCTGTCCCCTCAAAATAACTCAATACACAGCCATTAATGTCTAAACCGCAGGCAACAAAAGTGAGTACACTCTTAAGTGAAAATGTCCAAAATGGGCCCAAAGTGTCAATATGTTGTGTGGCTATCATTATTTTGCAGCACTGCCTTAACCCTCTTGGGCATGGAGTTCACCAGAGCTTCACAGGTTGCCGCTGGAGTCCTCTTTCACTCCTCCATGACGACATCACAGAACTGGTGGATGTTAGAGACCTTGCGCTCCTCCGCCTTCCGTTTGAGGATGCCCCACAGATGCTTAATAGGGTTTAGGTCTGGAGACATGCTTGGCCAGTCCATCAGCTTTACTCTCAGCTTATTTAGCAAGGCAGTGGTCGTCTTGGAGGTGTTTGGGGTCGTTATCATGTTGGAATACTGCCCTGCGGTCCAGTATCCAAAGTAAGGGGGTCATGCTCTGCTTCAGTATGTCACAGTACATGTTGGTGATCATGGTTCCCTCAATGAACTGTAGCTCCCCTGTGCCGGCAGCACTCATGCAGCCCCAGACCATGGCACTCCCACCATCATGCTTGACTGTAGGAAAGACGCACTTGTCTTTGTATTCCTCACCTGGTTGCTGCCACACACACTTGAAACCATCTGAACCAAATATGTTTATCTTGTTCTCATCAGACCACAGGACATGGTTCCAGTAATCCATGTCCTTAGTCTGCTTGTCTTCAGCAAACTGTTTGCAGACTGTGCATCATCTTTAGAAGAGGCTTCCTTCTGGGATGACAGCCATGCAGACCAATTTGATGCAGTATGCGGTGTATGGTCTGAGCACTGACAGGCTGACCCCCACCCCTTCAACCTTTGCAGCAATACTGGCAGCACTCATATGTCTATTTCCTAAAGACAACCTCTGTATATGATGCTGAGCATGTGCACTCAACTTCTTTGGTCGACCATGGCGAGGCCTGTTCTGAGTGGAACCTGTCCTGTTAACCACTGTATGGTCTTGGCCACCGTGCTGCAGCTCAGTTTCAGGGTCTTGGCAAACGTCCTAAAGCCTAGGCCATCTTTATGTAGAGAAAAAAATATTTTTTTCAGATCCTCAGAGAGTTCTTTTCCATGAGGTGCCAGGTTGAACTTCCAGTGATCAGTATGAGAGAGTGAGAGCGATGACACCAAATATTCCATACCAGCTCCCCATTCACACCTGAGACCTTGTAACACTAACGAGTCACATGACACCGGGGAGGGAAAATGGCTAATTGGGCCCAATTTGGGCATTTTTCCCTTAGGGGTGTACTCACTTTTGTTGCCAGCGGTTTGGGCATTATTGGCTGAGTGTTGAGTTATTTTGAGGGGACAGCAAATTTACACTGTTATACACGCTGTACAATTACTACTTTACATTGTAGCAAAGTGTAATTTCTTCAGTGTTGTCACATGGAAAGTTATAATAAAATATTTACAAAATGTGAGGGGTGTACTCACTTTTGTGAGATACTGTATATTCCATACTTTGCCCCAAACCACATCATCCATATCTGCAACTGCCATTTTTGTTTGATATTGTCAAAATCCAAGGCAGTGGTGACTATAGCATGCTGATAAGTAATAGATGAGGTTGGTTTTGGGGAGGGTCAGTATGCAGCAGACACTTTAGAGAAGAACAATTTGTACTTGCTGTTGAGAGAACTGACCCTATACAGTATATAAACTGTTGAGAAGAGGGAACAGTCTGTCTATGACAGAGAGTTTAAAGTTTTAGTAATTTCTAAACCTCCACAAGATCAGCTATAATTTATATTTTATATTTTATACCCCGCATTGTGGGTGTGGGATTGTGAAACAAATATTGTAGAGACGGATTTCTCCACAGTGGGGTATTTGGATTAGGGGCTTGCGTTTTCCAGCCAAGTCCCACTTTCCAGCCCTAAATGTGGTCCTCATGGAAGGAGTGAGGCCATACAGTGCTTTGGATTCATGAAACAGAAGAGACTGAAGTGCCTCTAGGAAGATAAGAATGGCAGCCTCCAGCATAGAAGGGGGTTGCTAGCATGTGGATCAAGCATGTGTGCAGTAACCAGCTGAGTGACTAGGCAATACTAATAGAAGTCTGGAATGACACTGGTGAATTTATATAATGCCCGAGTACCCCACAGAAAAGGGGCTTGAAATTTCGATAAGTTGCTTAAAGAAGTATTTTCAGATCCAAGATGGAGAATTGTGGAAGAGGTAGGTGAACTTAGGTAGGATTTTCATTTTAATTAAATTTATGCAACCAAGAAAATAAACGGCCAGGTTTCTCTGTGCCTTCAGATTTCTTTACCTCTGGCAGAACAGGTAATACATTCAATGCAGCGTAGTCTTTAGCATTATGTGTTCCTATTATCTGATTCCTACTAAATTAAAGTGTATTGTAATTGTACTGTCCCCCCTCTACATTGTAAAGAGCTGCGTAAACTGTCGGCGCTACATAAATCCTGTAAAATAATAATAAAACTATAATACCCAGGTACGTGAAGGTGTCAGCCCATTGTAACTGCATGCCATCTGTCACAAAGTCTTTGGCGGTTGAGTTTACTGGAAATAACAGTGATTTTATGCCAGTTCAAATGCAGGTCAGAGATCTGCCAAAATTCAGTTGTAGGGAAGGCCCTGAAGCATTTGACATTTCGATCTACTAACCGCGATGTAAACTCTGGGTTCTGATGCAAACTGGAGCCCTACAACACTTCTTTGTTAGCAAACCATAAGCACAAATTTCTCATACAATATAGACATAGGCTTGCGAGAATGAAAGCCTGTTCTAGACAAAACAGCACTATTCCATTGGTTTGGTAAAACAATAATATGCAACCATGTTTTAGCTCAGGGCAGGGCACCCAGGGTCTAGGGGCCTGCTAACAGCTCCTACTGCTTCTCCCTGTGTGCATATGCCACTTACACTTTTACTCTTACTCTTTACTAGCAGCTTCAGTCAAAGAGGTTGATTTACTAAGGAGAAATAGACTGCGCAATTTACAGGTGCAGTTGCTCCGGAGCTTAGTAAATAAGGTAAAGCTTCACCTTACAAAGAATACCCAAACACATGCAAGGAAAAAAATAAAATACAGCATTTTTGGTTGCATGTGATTTGATGATGGAAGTCAGCAGAGCCTCCCCTCATTTACTAAGCTCTGGAGCAAATTCCCTTGCAGAGTGCAACTGCACTTTCAAAGTGCACAGTCTATTTGCCTTTAGCAAATCAACTCCATATTTTAGCACTGCAGATGTGTTTATTATAGCAATGCCCTGCACTAGAGAGTTAGAGCTTTCACACAAAATGCAAGGGTCCCTTTCTGCTGTGTGTGCTTGGATGCTGACGTTTCTTCCAGTGGTGGAGATTAATTAATTAGACCATTAAAGTGGTTGTAAACAGTTACATTTACCTAGTGAAGTGATACACAGAGATGAATCAAATCCTCCTACATAATCAGTACCTGCTTTTCGGCAGTTTTCTCTGTGGCTGCTCAAAGTGCAGAATTGATGCAGCTTGTCAGAAAGCAGGGGGCATGGAGCTGAAATCACTCTCAGTGAGAGTTGATTGGAGGTGAGGGACACACCCACTTTACACAGCACATAGGAACATAGCTGAGGCTGTCAGTCACGGGCTGTGTGCTGCGGCATCCTTCCCTGTCACTTCTTTTCCTCTGGGTGTCAGGAAAACTTGTCAGAAGTGACTTATGGCAGGCTGCGGCTTGACAGAGCTGAACACTGTACTGAATAGTACTGGCGTTCAGGGCCCTGTCTGTTTAAGGACACAGTTATAAAACGCAGGTCTTCTGCACTAAAGGCCCTTGGAGGAACGCACTGCAGCTGAACTGCACCGTGTGAAAGGGGTCTTATTCCCATTACTGTTTGCTGCCTCTTTCCTCTGCTATCGGCAGGAGTCACTTCTGACAGGTTTTCCTGACACCAAGAGCCCTGTGTGCAAGGGGTCTTATGGTTGAGAGCGATAGAGATACAGTAGAAGAAGCCAGCATATGACTCAGTTTGTCTGTTGTCAGTATGAAAAACAAAGATATTAAAGCTGAACTCCAGGTAGGATCCAGCTTGGATCAATGTAAGTACAGACAGTTCCCTGGTTACAAATGTAGCACTACTCCCTTGGGAGCTGATGGTTATGGATTCCCCTGGGTTACCCATAGCAACAACTTAACAAAATAGCATATTCTAAGCGCTCAGCTCAGATTCTCCAACTGAACGAACTATGCACAATTGTTGGTTCTTCTATGTAATGCTGAGTGCGGCAAGGCCGCTACTTCACCTTGCCACTTTAGTGAAGAAGAATTAACTGAACTGTACTGCACTGTAGTACGGCACCCCCTTTGTCCCTACTCTTCAGGGTTATAAACGGCACCCCCTTTTACTCTGACACTCTGTGTGAGCTAGCCCCTTGATTCTCTGACTTCACTGGAGTGGTCCCCCTTCCCGGGCAGACCCTTTGGCTAGTCCCCTGGTACTCACAGACACTGTTTTTTCCGGAAGACTCTGCCAGCAGCTCCACTGTCAGCTCTACTGGATCCTCTGCAGCTCAGCTCCACACCTGGTTTACTAGGCCGACTGCCTAAGACCACTTTCCTCATACAGCAGGAGAAGAGACCAGCCGTCAGCCTCCTCCTGGGACTCTGCTTCCCGCCAAAGATGCCCTGTCACATGTCCCCCTGGCTTTTATGAGAGATCCCAGGATGTACTGCAAGAGTGCCCACCCACTGAGACTCCCACAAAAGCCAATGTGTCACTGGCTGGGTTTCCTCCACTGTCCAACAAGCTTCCTTATTGGATACAGTGGGGACGCTCGCTCAGACCCAGTGAATCACACCTGGAAACATGCAACAGGCAACCTAATAGATCAGGCTCCCCTGATAAGCAGAAGGAGCATAAGATGCTTTTACCTAGCACCTACCTAGGAGGGTGCTACACAAACAAGATAGGTTCTGTAGGTTTGTTCTTTGTTCTTTCTTAAATGTAAGTTATAACAGGTACATGTTTAAAGTGTAACTCCAGCTTAAAAAAATAATTTTTATGTTTTTTGGATTGCATAGGGAAGAGTTAACACCCCCTGTAATGTTTGTTTTGCTGTCTGTACCCCTGTTGAGAAGATTTATTTTACAAAAGGCTTTATTGTCTTTAAAACATACACAACAGAGCCGATGGGATGACAGTTGCATTACATACAGTTTGTACACATGTATGGGGATTGCAAACATAACACTGATGTGGATTCGTACAATAAAGAAAATAAGTAAATCAGAACTTCATATTAAGAAAAAGTACAGTCCATCTGAATGGAGTCAGCCAAACGAATTGCAAATCCACAATAAGGACGTAGAATAAAAAAAATAAACAGAGAAGAGCTGCAAGCACAATTATGTCATAACAATCTAAAGGCCTAATAAATTTACTAACAAATTTAAGAAATACAGTGTTAAAGAAAGAGAAAAGCTGGTGTGTCGGAAACAAGAGGAAGATTCCAGGAAGGGTAGAAAAGAAAGAAGAGGCAAAGATAAAGAGGGTATTTATCCAGACTGGGGTTTAATACTAGATTTGAGTCTCCAGCTAAAAGAAGGGTGCCCACTTGGTGGGTTGCCAAATGTGAGCAGATATGGGTCAGGAAGGGTCTCAGATCTATGCATAGGCGTGCGCACAGGGTGTGCCGGGTGTGCCTGGGCACACCCTAATCACCTAGGGCACATTAGCATTATCGCTCTGTTTGCCAGTGAGGAGATGGGAAAGATCTCCCTCGGACCTGCTCTGCCATAAGAGAAGTGCCACACACTTCTATTTCACTTTGCCAGCAGGGAGAGTAATGTACTGGGGCCATATACATGTAGGCAAACACATGCATGTGTATTTAAACTTTGGGGTGCACACCCTAATGCAATAGCCTGCGCACACCTATGGATCTATGTTGGGGGCATAATAGGTCACTATTATGACCTCCTGAAGTAAGCCTTGCAGGAGGAAATATCTGCCTTCAGGGTCAGCAATCAATTTCTTGCAGCTAAAAAGTGTGGATTTTTGGTAAGGAATTAGAACCCCCCCCCCCCCACCCCCCTCTGTTTGGTGGGACCATTGGCCTGAAAAACCAAAAGATAACGAGCGTCAAGGTATTTAGGCCAGGAGGTGACATATAAGTGAGTCTCCTGCAAACACAGCAATGTCTACATTGTGTTTCCTTAAATATTTAAAAATCCTCACCCTTTCTTATGGGAAATGTAAGCCTTGGACATTTACCAACAGCCAATTAAGTCACATAACCAAATGAGAAGAAGAAAAGGCTCTTTACTACATGTCCCTGAGACCCATGGAGATGAAGAAACAAATAGAGAAGAGAAGAAAAGGAAAGGAAAAAGAGACGAGGAAGACATCCAGCAAAGAAGCAATTGTGGCTGAAAATCATTGCACTCAAATGACAAGGTTCATGCAATAATGCATCATTTTGCAGGGTTTCATACCCACAGAAGAGCTGGTCGTTGGCAAGGACACCAGTCTTTGCCAGGTACCAAGTCATGGGGATGCAGTGGCCCGCCGGAACCACACGGCATAGTATAAAATCCAAAAATCTTGTTTGATAAGTTTAGACAAATAATCTCAACAGGGAAATGTTGTAAAACTAATACTTATACTGGAAGAGAATGAAAAGATATAGCCCATAGGTCTAACAGGCATGTAAGCTTTACAAGTCTCATCTGCTTGAGACCAGGGTGGGGGGAGAGTGAAAAAAAAAAGGGGGGGGGATAAAAGGAAGCTCGAGAAGGTGAGGCCTAATACCACAGATAAGTATCTGACCCAGGAGAAACAGAACAGGGATTAGTTGCTGTAGGGTCCAGGAACCCAGAGTACATATATGAAAGCTCAATCAATAAGAGTATCTCGGAACAATTTCCAGTCTATTGTGGGTGGGTGGGGTCGTTGGAAGTCATCTTGACCATTTGTTGTGCCCAGGTCATCTGCAGAGGTGTTGACCAGGCCCTTTGTAGAAAAGAACCAATCCAGTGGGTCATAAACTGCAATGTCACAAAAAAAAAAACAGCAACAGAAAAGGTCCCTGGAAGTGTAAGGCTAAAGGAACCTGCAGTTCAACACAGGCAGCGGGCATATCAAAAATCGCTTAGCGAGCGTTTGTGCCCAGAAGGTAGCTGCATAAAGGATGATCAAAAATAAATGGACTCAAGCTGTATGTGCCTAGAGACTTATCCAGGGGTTTCTTCCTGAAATTGTTGTGCTTGTAGGGAGTGTAGGGCTTGAGAGCTGCAAAGGAGCTGGAGGTTGCTGGGATGATTGGAGTCGTGAAGTCGAAGCAGTGGTGCCGTCCTGTGAGGGCGGAAGGTCAAAGTTTAGATCCTGGAAATGGCGGCGCAGGTCCAGGCATTCCTGATAGGCGAAAGGGAGCTTAAAGAGGAACCCCCGGGTGTATTTAATGCTATACGTTTGGAGAACCCATAAAAATGGCTTAAAATTTCTCCTTTTGGCGATTGTAGCAGGAGATAGGCCAGCAAAAGGCTGGAGGGGGTTGCCTTGGTATACAAGATCCTAAAGCTCTTGAGCAGCCAGTAAAAGTCACTCTTTGGGGCGATAGTAATGAAACTTGATAACTTTGTCCCTGAGAGGGCCATCAGGTTGTTTGGATGTAAGAGCTCTGTGGATCCTATCAATTTCCAAGCGCTCCAATGGAATATCCAGAGCCAGCTCTTGAAAAAATTTTAATAATAATAAAAATAATAATCAAAAATAACTAATCAATATAATCTTGTGCATTAAAGTACAATAAGTGATTAATAAATAACCTAAAAAATGTGACTACCTATACAAGTGAAAATCCATAAAATTGTGTCATTAATTAATGTAATCATGTGCATAGATAATTAATCAAAAATAAAGTCCATAAAAAATGTGCCATGAGACATTAATCTTTAACGAGATCCCACCATGCCATGCCAGTAGACAACAAATGTACTGGTGCATCAATCCACATAAACTGGTGACAGAGTGCACTACAATCTGTGCTCACATGCAGCTCACCTTAATGTCTGTAAGAAAAGAAATGGCTGCACATCCAGGACTTCCAGTTTCCTTTAATTTCCAAAGTGATGACACCAAAGACACCAACATAGGGTCACGTAGACATGTTTCACACATACATCTTGTGCTTAATCATTACCAATTACCATTACCATCCATCACCTTAATGTCTGACTCATATATTCCCATGGGTCAAACACGCTTTACACCTAGAGGTGTAATATAGGTCAATCACCACTCCTCTCTGTTAGATATAACCTTTTGGGGCTAAACAAAGTACAGGCAGACAGTCTGTTGTTTCACTGAACGCTGCTTTTCTTTCGGAGCAGGAACTATACTTTTTATTACTCTTTTGAGGCATAGACAAAACATGAACTCACAAACGTAACACTGCCATCTAGTGGTCATACAATGTAATAGGCACACAGCAATGACATACAGTGGTTGTTGCTGATTAAATACAAACCTTGTATGCTAACACTCTCCTTTTTACTCCAGAATATATCACTCCATGGTATATACAAGGATATGAAAGAAAAGGGGGAGACACCCTCTAGTGTATAATTGTTTATTTGCCATAAAATACATAAAAATCCCACTCACATACAAGGCACTTCAGCAGTGCGGGCTTTGATAGGCTCCTCTCATGGACTCCTGTAAGGCTGACCAGGATGTGGCGTCTGTGCGCAGGCTCCGCCCCTATACGTGTTACGTCAAACAAACCTGCTGACAAAGTTGATGTTTGACGTAACGCGTATGAGTATGAGTCGTATGTAGGTTGAATGTATATAACTCAGGGACTACCTGTATGTATATCCCATACCTGACTAGCTGACAATCTCTGTGTTAGTCAGAGCAAGATCAGCTTTATTTTGTGTGGAGTCGGCCTAAATAAAAAAGCTGTAGTGTTTTATTAAAAGAGGATAACACTGCTTCCAATCTATTTTACTTTTGTGGGCGTTGTCTATTTGTGAGCTGCATCTGTGCCTTTTCCTGCCTGTGACAGAAGGAAGATGTAAATCTACAGCGGTTCTAAGATTATTTCGGTCTTTATGACCTGTGCCTCTCAAGCTGGATCCCACGCAGGGCTTCATAACAAACACAGGCTCTAACATCTTGTGGAGGGGAGTAGTCTGTGAAAGGTGCAGGAAGGATAGCAAGAAAAATGACAAACAGGAACTTCCAATATAAATGTGTTTAAACAAACAGTTGTGGAAGTTACTTATAAATAAACTGCGAGAAGAGCCAAGGCAAGCTGGAGAGTGGACACAATGTCGCAGTGAGCACAGTTTGTGGAATATAAATCTTACTAGATTTCCTTTATTTGTCACTGAATGATAACTCAATTTTGGGTGGGCTGCGTTCTGCAATCACCCCCTTATTTATTTACTGTATTTATAGAGTGCCAACATATTACACAGCAGTTAACATAGAACCATTCATAGCAGTCCCCTTCCCTCAAAGGAGCTCACACTTTAATATATCTACCAATGACACAAGTAGACATTAGGGAAGAAAGTTAAACTTCTGATGTGGAAGAAAACCCATGCAGGCTGTTTTTTTCACTGGACTTGTTTTAAATCCAAGTCCCAAAGCTGCAAGGCAAGAGTGCCAACCTGTTGGCTTCTGTCATGAATTTCAAGGACCAGAAGATCTGTGCCAAGGTCATAGGTTGAGGAGAGTTAGACCCACTCATAATGCCATGGCAGGTAGACAGACATTCAAATTAAATAGTGCAGCACAAATGTACCAATATCAAATCATCAACCAGAGAATAAAGTTCATATATTAAAAAGTTCATATATTAAAAAGTTCATATATTACAAATGGAAGACCCCAGATGGTGTGGACAAACAAGCATGCAGGTGTCAGGCTCGATTCAAATCTATGCATGTTGCTTTTGAGCATTTCTGTAGTGCTTTTTGCTGTGCTTTCCGCAGGGTATTTTACCATGTTTTACTGTGATTTTACTGCAATTTCAAGAATGGAGCCTCAGAGTCTGTGAATCACCTCCACCACAGTCATTAATGGCCGCTCACCTCATAGGTATGACTGAATCAACAGGGTGGTCAAAACAAGCATTCCCCTATAAGGGTCTAAGGTTCTTCGTATGGCCGATATAAGTCTGGAGTAATGGTTCCTTCATGATATTGTCGGTATGTAAAAACAGATAGAGAAATATAGTGCTCTCTGCTAAACTTTCCTTTATTAAAATATAAGTAAATAACTTACAAGTCCGGCACTTATACCAAGTGCAAGTATTGAGCCCTTAATATGTACATCGCAAACCCGAAGATAGCCGTGGGTGACGTCATCTGTAGCTTCTAGGTAGGAAGGTAAGACATCTCAACTATAGATTTCTTGCTACCGGAGGCCCTGCCAGATATATGAAGCTGGTGGCTTTTGTAATTCGAAGTTTCAGTCTAAGCAATATTTACATTTTGGGTAGATCAACTGTTTAGTGTGAGAATTAACACTTGAATACTAGCTTGTATATACAGCAGGCCTTCATCACAAGGCATTTTTGCAGTTTTCAGCGCTATGATAGTTTCGCTGACAATTACTTAGCCATGCAACACTGTACTCAAATACATTTGAAATCATTTTTTGAGACAGATAAAGATTTCTTTTGATGTTATTCAATTTTTCACTATGAAAAGAAAAAAAAGGCTACATTTTATGTTTACCTTTTATTCTTTTACCTAAAAATCATTGTTATTACACCCCCCCCCCCCAAAAAAAAATTGTTAAAAAAAAAAAATACAACCCACAATCATTGTTGGCACTTTATAAGTTACACCCACCCCTTTAAAAAAATATCTCACTATTATTGGTGGCCAATTAATCCTCCTTCTTTCATTGTTTTACATTTTTGGTTTGTTTTGTAGAATGATCTTAAGATTTTCTGTTCAGACTGGTGATTCCAGCCTGATGGCCCAACAGTATACAGTAATAGCATTTTTCTGAAGGGAAATTTTTGAATACTATAAGTCTCATATATAGCCTCATATATATTAGCAGCATATATTAGTTCCCATTCATAAAGCTTTAAAGGCTATATTCCTAGTTTCCAGAAAATAGCCTATGCAGTCAAGGGGCCCCAGTGGATGCTTGCTCCCAGTGGTTTTTGCATTCTAGCAACAAGCCGGGATGTGGGAGTTATTAACTAGGAGGAGCTTTCAGGCCAGGCTTTTGAGGGGACCCAATGGCCTATAGGAGTAACAATAATATTATTGAACATTTTACAAAGCTGTACAGTCTTTCAATAACTACTGGGACCCCTTAACTGCAAAGGCTATGTTCTGGAAAAGGTGAACTTTTAACCTTTCAGACTAGCCTAAGGCACTCTATTTTTAGCCAGGTGACTGTAATTTTCAAATTTGATTGAACTCAGCTGAAAATAAGGATACTTACACTTGTGGTTTTTTTTGCTTTCAGCTGTTTTTGCATTTTTATACTAATCTTTGGGAATACAAAACCTGCTTGAAGGTCAAATGAAGGAGGTCAACTGCAGGTCAAACAAACCTGTCAATAAAATTTGAATGATCCCACATGTAAGGCCTCTTTCACACGGAGCGGACCGTATTGCGATCCGCTCCGGCACTTTTTTTTTTTTACGGACACGGATGACACTTGTGTCATCCGGTCCGTATGTCCGCATATCATCCCATCCGTTTTGCGGATAATGTATGTCTATGGGATTGCGGATGTCTGCGGATGACACCGCTGACATCCGATTTTGCGTCCTTTCCGTTTTTTTAACGGAAGAAAAATAGGGTTCTGTTCCGTTCAAAAAAACGGAACAGAACTGAAAATACGCAAATCGGATGTCAGCGGATGGTCATCCGCTGACATCCCCAATCCCATTGACATGCATTATGTCCGTATATCACCCGCAAATGGATGGGGTGATATACGGACATACGGAACGCCCGTGTGAAAGAGGCCTAACTCAAACTGATGTCAGACTGGCACAAGCTTATAGTTTGTCGACACAGACCATTATCCTGGTGTGTTAGCTTTGTGAATTGAGCCTATTGTGTGTTATGTTTACAGTGCAGAAATTGCCATGTAAAAGAGCGGTCAGTGAGTGCTTATCCAGGTACAACTCATCTCTCTTTAAAGGATAAGTTCAGCTTTGGAACATGTTACATGTTCCACCCGTATTTAGGGTGAAACATGTAACATGTTCCAGCTCCTGCCCCCTCTCACTCTGATCTCCCTCTCCCTGTGACAGTAGGAGGGGGTTCTTCTCCCCGCACCCGCTGTACAGCGTGGCGCCACCCACACAGCCACATCATTCATTCACAGATTGAAGTACTGTATGCCAATGGGCTGCGGGAGCGCTGATCAGTGCTCTTGTAGTCCACTAACATGTCCTCCCGCCTTCAAATAGAAATCCCATACATAGGTATAGGCTGAAATCTGGAGAACATGTTTGCAGGAGCCCACATTGTACCCATGATGTACTGATAGTGGATGCAATGTAGGGTTGCCACCTGTCTGGGATTCATCTGGACAGTCTGGGCTTTAAATGATGTGTCCAGGTTTTAGTCCACCGGAAACTGGACACATTATTCAGACAGGAATGTGGCTTGGAAAACAGGGCCTGACAGGAGGGTTAGGGGGTATTATGTGTGCCGCATTAGTATTCTATTTGGAGAGCCCAAAGGTGTCCCAGGTCTGTTACAACCCTATAGTGTATATTAAAAAAACAAAAAATTGCTGTGGGCCTCTAAAGTGTTTGGATTTGGCTTGAAGGAAAAGTGGCGACCCAAATGCAATCATTTCCAGCCTCCTGCAGGAAAAAATAAATAAATGCAATTTTTTTTCTGCAAAAAATATGTGCATTTATTCTGTAAGGGTGAACATAGCCATTAATACCTATAGGCACGTTAACACTGGAATAATAAAGTATAATAAATGAAGATGTGTTTGTTTGTGCCATGCAATAGTACACCCTTCATGAAAGTGATATGTGGACCTTCCACTGCTCACCTTGTTCTGTTACTTGCCTGGTGGTGGGGAGTTTTAAGTCAAAGACCTGGAATAAGCATACAGGCAATTAAACTTGAATAAAGTCAGAATTCCTTATCTCTATACTTGTTTTACAGTGCATGCTACTTGTCTCACAACACTGCAATGGGCAATGCCAAGTAGGGATTGGTTGCCAGCTTAAAACAAGAATATAGATTATGTGGTGCCTCTTAACGCTTTTGCATGTGTATTATCTATCAATCTATCACTGCACAGCACAGTAACATGCAGATTATGAGCACTGCATTGCCATTCATGCTAAGTGGCACTGCTTTTCACAAACACAAAAACTCAGCACCCCAGAACAAATGCATTGCCATACAGTGGGCTGGAAACAACTGAGGCAGATACATTTGTTGACCTGTTGATGCGTTCATGAAAACGCATGCATAAGTGTGAATGGGCCCTTAAATAAAGCAGTGCTGTGCTTTACGATGTCTTAGGTAAAGACTTGTTTTCTTACTGGTTCTCTGTTTGATTTGCCTTTTTAAGTCTCTCCTTAACGTGATTCCCTATACTCACTGTCACACTGGCATACTTCATTCCATCATAAGCATTTAGCTGTTGGTTATAGATTTGTTAGTTTTATGTACAGGTGAAAAATGGGATACAATGTATTGAGCTCATGTACTCTTCCTAGTGAAACCTGATAAATAGCGTTTTTTATCCTTTCTATCATGAATTAAAGTAGACCTCTCACACAAAA
Organism: Pelophylax lessonae; assembly: GCF_965119305.1. Lineage (NCBI taxonomy): Eukaryota > Metazoa > Chordata > Amphibia > Anura > Ranidae > Pelophylax > Pelophylax lessonae. The sequence continues at coordinate 306,836,294 of NC_138768.1, forward strand.
CATGTGGCCAACATGCACAGAGTGCTGTCATTTCATATTGGTGATTAAAGAAGACGAGTGGGGCCCATATGTGCATATAGAGCTCAGTTAAATCTCTGTGGAGGATTATGCCATATAGCACAAGATTATACAGGATTTTGTATGTTTCTGTTGGATTAGGTAAAGATTTGTACCTGTCTCCCAGTAACACAAGGGTCAGCTTACAACACAGGCAGGATTGGAATTGGTATGCACTAAGAAGGATGCTTCCCATTCTCTGAGTTGATTTCTTAGTAGGCGTCACTTGTCTTTGGGGTTTGATCCATTTATGATCTTTTATTTTTAGGAATACCCAGACCTGAACAAATTGAGCCAGGAAACCTAAATGGTTAAAATTACTAATTAAATCATAACTGGTATTTTATAGGCAAAGTGTAGTATATTTTTATTAAACACCTAATCTTGGTCATTACTGAAGGGTTTAATGACTTTCACATTGTTATAAGCTTACATGACCGTATTTTTGCTAATGTACTAAATATAGAGATTTGTAGATTAACCACTAGAAAGAGCTGTCAGTAGTTTAGTGCGATAAAGCAGACCAGACCATACATGGGTTTGTTTTGTCATTCAAAGAGCAGGTTGAGCAAAAAAACTGACCCAATCTGACAGATTGGCTTCTGTTCAACCACGATGGCCATACATAGATCAAAATTCGGCTGATCCCTGCTGAACTGACTGAATTTCAATACATGTGTGGCCAGCTTTACTCTTAGCACTTAACTAACTACTGAGGCAGGGCCTATAGGTAGACCAGGGTTTCTCAACCTTTTTTCAGTCAAGGCACCCTTAAAAATTATGCACATATTTAAAAAGGCACCCCATTTTAACATTTTTAAAACGAAACGAATATTCTTAATTTGCAGCACGCACGTCGGACATCCAATATCATAGGTCAGTGATGGCGAACCTTGGCACCCCAGATGTTTTGGAACTACATTTCCCATGATGCTCAACTACACCACAGAGTGCATGAGCATCATGGGAAATGTAGTTTCAAAACATCTGGGGTGCCAAGGTTCGCCATCACTGTCATAGGTGATTTATTTTTAAAAAGCAAATACATCTTTGCACGCTAGTACTACTACCGACTAGTATTTAGTATTTAGGGTTTCTCTTCTCTCTGTTTCTCTCCCTCGCTTAGTTAACTTGACCAGAGTTCTGAAAAAGAGGAGCAGAGGAGAGGCAAACTAGAGTGTCCTCAGGCACCTGATGCCCACCTTATCAACCTATGATGTTATTGGTTCTTAGACACTGGCATCTGGCCCTCACAATGCCCAAGGTTCTGGTGCTGTACAATAAAAGCTTGTAGCTTTGTTTAACAAAAATGGCAGACTTCATCCACCCACTTGTCCAGTTTTTGGACAATTTGGAGCAAATTTTAGGCATTTTGTCAAGGCACCTCTGAAGAACCCAGAAGGCACCCCCATGGCACCCTGGTTGAAAAAGGCTGAGGTAGACCTTTGTTAAGAGTCAGATGGTTCACAGAATACATACAGTATACATACTGTATATAATGTTTGCATGTTGCACATATTTTACACAGAAACGAGTTTTCTTTTTTTAAGTAATATACATATTAGTAAGATAATTTACAACCAGGTGATCTTTTCTATTTTATCTAAAAAAAAAAAAAAAAGTACAAAATATTTAAAAAGACCACACTTTCCTTTTCTTAGGCTACATTAAGGCTGCATTCACATGTCAGCGTATGGATCACGGGCAGAATCGCAGCGATTCCGCCCGCGATCCGGAGACTATTGCAAATCGCGGGACGCCTGTGCGTTGCCCGTGATTTGCAATAGCACCCCAAACGCTGAGCGATGTCGCCGTGATTTCCGCCTGCCGAATCGCGGTAACATCGCACAAAAAAAATCACAGGACGCAATATGCTCCAAAGAAGCTCTTGCACTTTTTTGGGCGTAATGCGTCCCGCGATTTTTTTTTTGCGCGATGTTACCGCGATTCGGCAGGCGGAAATCGCGGCAACATCGCTCAGCGTTTGGGGTGCTATTGCAAATCACGGGCAACGCACAGGCGCACCGCGATCCATACGCTGACATGTGAATGCAGCCTCACGCCTGAGTGTAGCGTTTTTTACCGCGATTTTACCGTGATTTTTACCGCGATTTTTACCGCGATTTTTGTGCAGGCGTTTTTAAATTGAATAGAGACCAATGGAAAACGCCTGTAATCTGCCCAAAAAGAAGCTCATGTACTTTTTTGAGCATTGGCGTTTTGCTCACAGCGTCAAAACGCTCAGATGTGAACAGGGGCCATTGAAATGAATAGGATTTGTCTTGTTGGGCATTTTGAGAGCTGATCCTAGAGCAGAAAAACTCCCCAAAAACGCCCCAAAACGCCTACATGTGAACGGAGCCTTTACTGTTGTCAAATGAAGCACAAACACATCATTGGATTCCTACAGTTCTTTGTTAAATATACAGACAAATTTAAGTATGCCTATGTCCGCGAAAAAAAATCATGTGTCCTTGTGACTTCCGTGGGCTCAAATGAAATCTTAAACAATGTTGTCAGGTTTCTGAGCTACTGTATGTTTTGTGAACTACAGAACACCCCCATGTAATGAAATCAGGAGAGGGAGAGGTGTTTGTAGGCAAAATCAGGAGAGCAGCCTAGGGTGACAACGGTGAGTGAGCACTGTCACCCTTAAACAGAAAGTGTGCTACAATTATTATTTATAATCATATATAAATATAAAGCAGGAAAACCATGAACAGGGACACCTCCATTCGCACATCTTAAAAAAATAATTTTTAGATAAACTTCAGTTCTTTAAACCTTTATATGTTCTATTCTGTATATCTTCTTATTATATATTAACAGCTGCAAACGTCCGGAAGTTTCAAAGTAGAATTCCAACATTTTTTTTTTATTTATTTAACACAAAACAGGGTGTACAGGGTTAAAAAACAACATAAGGCACATTTTTCATTTCAGTCTTTATTAATGGCATAATTTATTCCATTCATGCGGAGACCAGTCATTATACAGTGAGAGTTACAGAAGCAAGAGAACCTGGGTACAGGGTAAAAATTCACTTATCAAGGAGGGGTGGGTCTCAAAGACATCTTATAGAAAGGTTCAATATGGGTCAATACACTTAGTTTCAGGTGGCCGGAGGTGTTAGGGTGGGTATGTCTAAGTCTGGTACCCGATGACAACTTGAATGGGAAGAAACAGGAGAGATAGGGTCTTGGAGGGACAGGGAGCAATGAGGACCTTCCTGCAGTGTACACTGCGGTCAAAGTAAACTTGTTGCAAACCCTGACAAAATAAACTTGGTATATGATGGAAAAACCATCTGCAAATAAAACACCAGAATGATTCAAAGATTCAAAAATGTAGGCTGCTGACATTATACGCAAATCATAAGTAGGTGGAGCATTAGGGTCCTTTTCAGTTTCTCCTAAACAGCAATAATAACAGAGCTCAGTGGCTAAATGAGAGAGTGAGTAATTTGCCTAACCCCTTTCCCTCCCACAATTGTGCTATACTGTATCTTTAGCTAACCCTTAGTGCTTTGGGAATCCTTTGTCATGTATCAATGCGAATGTCAGGGAAAAATACCATAAACATATTCAGTACATCTCTGTAATAAATGCACATTCTCCCATGTTTTATTCCTTTAACCACTTGCCGCCTGCTCACCGTCAAATGACGGCGGAGCGGTGCGGCTCTCCTTCTGGGAGGATGTCATATGACATCTGCCCAGAACGGCCACTCTCACGCAACCGCAGGGGTGCACAGCGCAGTGATCGCGGCTGCGCCATGTTCCTAGGACACGGCGCGACCCCGATCTTGGTAAAGAGCCAATGACATGGCTCTTTATCCATATGATCGGCTGTACACTTATTGGGATTTTTTTTTACCAAAAATATGTAGGAGAATACAAATTGGCCTAAAATGATGAAAAAATTTGATTTTTACATATTTTATTAAGAATGTTATATAGTAGAAAGTAAAAAAATATTGTTTTTTTTTTTTTTTCAGAATTGTCGCTATTTTTTTTGTTTATAGTGCAAAACATAAAAATCGCACAGGTGATCAAATACCGCCAAAAGAAAGCTCTATTTGTGGGAAAAAAAGGACATAAATTTTATTTGGGTACAGCGTCGCATGACCACACAATTGTCAGTTAAAATAATGCAGTGCTGAACTGCAAGAAATGGCCTGGTTATTAAGGGGGAAAACCTTCCTGTCCAGAACTGGTTAAAGTGGTTGTAAAGTCAGAAGGTTGTATCCCATTGCCAGCAATGGAACTGTTCATATTGCTGCGACATGAGTCGCATGAAAAAGGTTCCTGCACTACTTACCAATTTCATTGCAACTTGCCTAGACTTCTGTTCAATTAAGTCACAAGCCGAAATGAAATTGGCAGTGCAAATCGCACTGATGTGCGGCTTGGAAATCACGCTGAAGTAGCACAATTTCAAAGCCACACTGGTGTGACTGGGGCTTAAAGGAGTTGTAAAGGCAAAAGGTTTTTTATCTTAATGCATTCTATGCATTAAAATAAAATGCCTTCTGTGTGCAGCAGCCCCCCTCAGCCCCCTAATACTTACCTGAGCCCATCTCTATCCAGCGATGTTGTAGGAGTGTCTCGACTGCTCGGGGTGCTCCCTCCTCATTGGCTGAAACAGCAGCACAGCGCCATTGGCTCCTGCTGCTGTCAATCAAAGTCAGTGCGCCAATAAGGAGAGAAAGAGGGCGTGGCCGGGCCTTGGCTCAGTGTCTGAATGAGCGGCTTGGGTGCGCCCATAGCAGGCTGCTTACTGTGGGGGCACTCAATAGGAGGGAGGGGCCAGGGGAGTCAAAGAGGGACCTGAGAAAAGGAGGATCAGGGCTACTCTGTGCAAAACCATTACACAGAGCAGGAAAGTATAACATGTTTGTTATTTTTAACAAAAAAAAACAAGACTTTAGTATCACTTTTTTAGGTAAAAAAAAACTATTTTAGGTTTAGTATCACTTTAATACCAACCCAGAAACACAGTTATCAAGCACTATGAGGAGTTCTGAACGTTCTATGAGCAGGATAAAAGTAGGTTTTATAGCTTACTGCAAATGTGATATTGAAGGTTACCAACTGTCACTCTTTTGAAGGGACTGTCCCTCTTTTGAGACCAAATCCCTCTGTCCCTCATACTGTCTTAGTTGTCCTTCTTTTTTGATCTGATATGTACATTTTATTTTTATTTTATTACCAAAAGTGTAATGCTGGACTAATCTTTTTATCCAACCTCTACTGTATTTCACTGCATTTTATATTTTAAAAAGCCAATATAAGAGTCAAATAGCACTTGTGTGGTTTAGCCAATCATTTTCGGTATATATTAGGTCTATGTGGTCCGTGAAACTGGGGCCATAGCAGGGATGTGCCCTTTGCCTACATACTGTGTTCTACAAGGTGTCCCTCTTCATCATTTTAGAAAGGTGGGAGGTCTGGATAGTCACCTGCTATTCAATCTGTCATGGCTGCCAGCTACGTAATCCCTCTATTAGAAATAGACCAAATTTAACTGTGGGGCATTTGACTTGTATTATAAATCATTCCTCGGCATTCAAATACACATCTGGGTGCTGGAGTAATCTATGGGGAAATTGTTGCACACAGTAACACGGTTTTCATATTTAACGTTTAGATACAATTTATTTATAGTCAGTGATTTGTATAACAACCAGATGATGTAGCTTGTGAAAAGAGCTCTGTACAGAAGGAGACCGTGTGAAAAACTGATGGGCTATATATAGGATGGTGAGACAAATTTGCATTTTAAGTCTGCCTTTATCCTCCAGATTCTCATCTTTTTATTTAAAGTAATGCTGGTCATACATGGCAAATATCTTTTGTGGACAATGTTAAAAGTATGAATAGACCCTAAGGAGAATGTCAGACAGGTGCTGAAATGTGGAGCATTTATCTGATAGATAGTTGCTTTGTGTCTCCCGCCAGAGCCGCATCAGCTTAGCACAGATATGAATGGGGATCGGTCTTCCCCTTGTCATGCAAGCTTGGCAGAGAGCAATCTCCATTCATTTCTACTGCTGAGCTGTTGTAGCTCAGTAGGGGGGTGACACACAGCCCTTTTCTAACAGAAGTGATCAGATCAGATCACCCATCTAAAACTACGCCAACACTTGCTAGAGCTTATTCATTGCTTTTCTTTCTGTGTGCCAAGTGCATATTCCCAGCTTAATATGTCTACATTTCTAGAAGTACACGTATACGCAGTCAGATCACAAGAATACGTGTGGATTGGGAATAAAACTATCCATCGTGAAAGCACAGCTGAAGAGATGGGACATAGTCTAATTGTTCAAACACTTCCTTTCTTTCCTTGTGTGTCACAAATCTGAGATCATATTCCTTTAGCAGCTATAGTGTAATAATGGTACACTTTTTACATCAACAAACTTTAAGATGTCCTACCATCTTCAAAGCATCATATACACTCATCTGCCACTTTTTTAGGTGCTGGTACGGGGTTGGATCCCCTTTTGCCTTCAGAACTGCCTTAATTCTTTTTGGCATAGATTCAACAAGGTGTTGGAAACAATCCTCAGAGATTTTGGTCCATATTGATGTAGCACCCTCCTAGATAGGTGCTAGGCAGGTAAAATATAGTTTGCTCTGTCTGCTTATCAGGGGAGCCTGATCAGTAGTTAGGCCTGCTTAGTGTGCTCACTGTGCGATTCGTGTGGGCTGAGGGAGTGTCCCCACTGTATCCAATGAGGAGGTTCGTTGGACAGTGGGGGAAACCTGGCCAATGACGCACAGGCCTTTGTAACTGTCCCAGTGGGTTGGCACAGAGAGAGAGGTGCATCCTTGGATAGGGTATAAAAGCCAAGAGCACATGAGGAAGGGGGTCTTTTGGCGGGAAGCCAAGTCCCAGAAGGAGGGTCATGGCTGTCTCTTCTTCCAAGGCTGTGAAAGATGGTCACAGGCAGTCGGCCTGGTGTACCAGAAAGTGTGGCTGAACCCAAAGGTCCAGTGAAGGCTGACTGGTGGAGTTTGGAGGCAACAGTGACTCTGGAAAAAAAGTGTCCATGAGTACAGAGGAACTTGCCCAGGGGTCTGCCAGAAAGGGGACCACTCCAGAGGCAAGAGTCAGCGGACGGGTGTCAGCACACAGGCAGTGAGAGTAAAGTATCTTCACCTAGTGGCAAGGTGAAGCAGCGGCCTTGCCGCATTTTACAGTTGGCTGTCCTTAAGACTGTGAATAGTTAATAGTTGGAGTATACCACTCATCCCTTCTCCTATCCAAGTTCTCAATAAAACCACAAAAACAACATCCTCTGGACTGATTGTTGACTGAGCCAAGAACTTTCATTGCTGTTTATCTGCTGTCAGTTGCTAAGAGTAACCCAGGGGAATCCAGAAAGTGTAATTCTCAGCAGTCCTCTAGGGGGCAGTGCAACATTGACATGATAGCATCGATGCTCTATTGGATTGAGATTTGGTGACTTAAGAGGCCATTGGAGTACAGTGAACTCATTGTCATGTTCAAGAAACCAGTTTGAGATGATTTGATCTTTGTGACATGGTGCATTATCCTGCTGCAAGGAGCCATCAGAAGATGGGTACACTGTAGTCATAAAGGGATGGACATAGTCAGCAACAATACTCAGGTAGGCCATTGTGTTTAAACAATGCTCAATTGGTACTAAGGGGCACAAAGTGTGCCAAGAAAATATCCCCCACATCATTACACCACCAGCCTGAACCATTGATACAACGCAGAATAGATCCAAGCTTTCATGTTGTTTACGCTGAATTCTGACCCTACCATCTGAATGTCGCAGCTGAAATCGAAACTCATCAGACCAGGCAACCTTTTTCCAACCTTCTATTGTCCAATTTTGGTGAGCCTGTGCCAATTGTAGCCCCAGTTTCCTGTTCTTAGCTGAAAGGAGTGGCACTCAGTGTGGTCTTCTGCTGCTGTAGCCCATCTGCTTTAAAGTTTGATGTGTTGTGCGTTCAGAGATAGTATTCTGCATACCTTGGTTGTAATGAGTGGTTATATGAGGTACTTCTGTCTTTCTTTTATCTTGAACCAGTCTGCCCATTCTCCTCTGACCTCTGACATCAACATGGCTTCTTCTCCTCTGACCTCTTGACATCAACAAGGAATTTTCATCCACCCAACAACCGCTCCCTGGAAATGTTCTCTTTTTTCGGACCATTCTCTGTAAACCCTAGAGTTGGTTGTGCATGAAAATCCAAGTATGTCAGCAGTTTTTGAAATACTCAGACAAGCCCATCTGGCACCAACAACCATGTCATGTTCAAAGTCACTTAAACCCCATTTCTTCCCTATTCTGATGCTCAGTTTGAACTTCAGCAAGTTGTCTTCACCACATCTAGATGCCTAAATGCATTGAGTTGCAGCCATGTGATTGGCTTATTAGCAATTTGTGTTACCAAGCAATTGAACAGGTGTACCTAATAATGTGGCTGGTGAACGTATAGTAACACAAGCTTGGATACCTTCTAGTGGCCTGAAACATGACCAACCATAATAAACTGGCATGTGTGTGATTGTGTGCCTTTTGAGACAAGTGAGCAGCATTAAAGCTGAACTCCCGACACACTAAAACTTTCATTTACTGTAAATATATTCCTCAATAGGGATGATCGAACTTTTGAAAAGTTCGTTCGACCAGAACACCCGCATTTCCCAAAAGTTCGGTTTGGATTCCAGAACCCCATTGAAATCAATGGGACCCGAACTTCTGGAATCAAAAAACACCATTTTGAAGCCCTAAAACCCAATAAATGCCCCTAAAAAGTGCCTAGGGTTCTGGGTCATGCCCCAGGGACTATGAATCAGGCAAAAAAAAAAGTTCTTAAAAATTGTAGTTTTTGATATATATATGTATATATGTATACCCCTAACCCAGAATCTGCATAGTGGGGTCACCCTGACATGGCAGAGTCAGTTCACCCTAAACTACACTACGGTCACCCTGATATGGCAGAGTCAGTTCACCCTAAACTACACTACGGTCACCCTGACATGGCAGAGTTCGGTCACCCTAAACTACACTACGGTCACCCTGACATGGCATAGTTCGGTCACCCTGACATGGCAGAGTCAGTTCAACCTAAACTACACTACGGTCACCCTGACATGGCAGAGTCAGTTCACCCTTAACTACACTACGGTTACCCTGACATGGCAGAGTCCGTTCACCCTTAACTACACTACGGTCACCCTGACATGGCAGAGTCAGTTCACCCTTAACTACACTACAGTCACCCTGACATGGCAGAGTCAGTTCACCCTAAACTACACTACGGTCACCCTGACATGGCAGAGTCATGTCCCCTAAACTACACTACGGTCCCCCCGACATGTCAGAGTCAGGTCACCCTAAACTACACTACGGTCACCCTGGCACTTAAAGCTATCCCTACAAAAACTAGATTTTTGAATCTAACTATAGTGGTATATAGTACCCTAACTACACTGCATATCCCTTTCCTCACACTAATAATTGCAAAATGACACTGGAGCTTTACAAGCAGCAGGAGAAACACAAATGCTTCCACTCTCTTCCACAGCCTCTGTATTACAGTGCTAGAGTTTTGGCGGGGCTATGTTATATACTGGGGGGCGTATGGGGGGCGTATTCACTCCTGATTGGGCTCTGGACCCCGTAGTCACTCCAATCACATTTTACTGATGTTTCTGGGCCAATCATGGGTTTTTAAAGTCCAGTTCCTGTCCCATTGCATTTTGGGGGTTCTGGTGGCCGAATTCCGAACTTTTACTGCAAAAAGTTTGGAATTCGGCCGAATTTCGAACACCCAATGTTTGGGTCGAACCGATGGTCAACCCGAACCGTTCGATCATCCCTATTCCTCAATAGCCACAAACAATATAAATACACTTTGTATACATCACATCCTTGACAAACCAAGATATTATCTTGTAAATGTAGCAGTGACACCATCTCTGTGCCAAACATAGCCTGTACAGAGAGAAAAGCTATGGGAGGGACCATGCAGGCCCACCCACTACAGGCTGCTTGCAGAAAACCACAGGAGGGGCGGAGACAAGACCAGTCACCCAGCACAAGGAGAATAATAGCAGTGACCAGTCTTTATTACAGGATACTCCTGCACAGTGGTAAAGCTTTACACCGGATAACTACACATATCTGGAAGAAATACACAAAGCACAACAGGATTCATGTAAGAATACATGCCTTTTGCATTTAGACAATATTTGGCAATCCCCGAGTTCAGCTTAAATAACTTTTTAAAATACATTTATACCAATACAAGTTTGATAATAAAATGGTGGTTAGCCTGTCTTAAAAAAAATGTATGTTTTACAGGCCCTGGATCCCTATCTGAGGTGCAAGACAGTCCACGGATCACTACCACAGTTCGTAAAATGCCCCCTAGGGATGGAGCCACCTTCTCAGGTAACTGGCGTCTTTCTGATTTCTGGTATGAAAATCAATTTTTGGGATGTAGTAAATTGTAATTTTACCTGATATAATATAACTAGTGCAAGCAATTACTTGTCTCTATGGGCCTGATTTGTGAAAGATGGAGCCAATGAAACTGGAGCTGCAGCTCATTGTAACCTATTAGATGCCTTGTTTAATTGTTTTACCAGGAAAGCCTTTTAATATGGAAACTGGGGCCCAATTGTTTGGCACTCCAGCATTGGCTTTGCATACGTTTTAGAAGTTATACGTTTTATAAACTATAGCCTGCTATATGTATAGTTATGTCAGCGTTGCTAAGGCTTGTACCAAATAGTTTTGTAAGCTTTCAGCAACTAGTTTACATTAATTACCAGGTAGAGTAGAATATATAGACTTTTCCTATCCAAAGGCCTGTGTCGATGGGCTTTTGTACCCTTCACATGGGTTTGGATTCCTATACATATCTATGGAAATACAAAACTCATTTGAAGCAGATGAAAAACATACCAGAAGGAGGTCAACTACTGTCAATTGCACTTGAATTCTGAATGACCTCAGAAGCGTCTCAAACCTGATGTCATATTGGTACAATTTAAACAAGCCAAAAGCCCCTTGATGAAAAGTTCAAGTTATTTTTTCTGTAATATAACCTATGTAAGGCGGGGTGTAACCAGCATTGTAATATATTGTGTGTTTAGTTAATTATGTGTACATAGTTATTGTAATATTCATTATTCATGATATAAGTATTGTAATTCTATCTTCCATATGGAGAGCAGCAGTGGAAGTTGGAACCAGACAGCACAGTGCAGCCTATGCCATCTGAGAAGTAGCATGCATATGTGATGGCACAATTCTTTGCAGGGCGTCTTGGTCTTTGCAGGCTTTTATCATGGGGATTGCACATGTCAGCTTTCTGGTTCAATAATTTTTATTAATTTAAAACTGAGAAACAGGAAAAATCACCTAATAGAACATGCAACATGAGTGTAGCCTTAAACGGTGCTAAGGAAAAAGGAGGAACAACCTCCACAATTTGTAATAGACACAAATACAAAAAAGGAAAAGTCCAGGGAAGATCTCCTTAGCTGGCGGTACAAACTTGGACATATGACATTGCAGACAACGGTGAAGTATGTTCTGGACATATAAGAAATGGAAGAGAGCACAGTCCCATCAAGAAAGGAAGATCAAAGGAAAGAGGAGAGAAGGAATGGCCAAAAGGGGGAAGAGGGCAGGGGCTCAGGATCATTGAGGGCACCAGTCGGGAAGGCATACGCCAACATGGTTCAAAAATCTTTAGGAACATCGCATGGGAGTCTTTAAGAATACTGGACATTTTTTCATTGAGCATCATAGCCGTCATACAGTCTCTCAGTCCCTGCAAAGGGACTGTGGGTTTCTTCCAGGCCTGGGAAATCATCCTCTTAGCTGATATAAACAGGTAGGATGCCAATTTTTCTTGACAAGCAAATAAGCCCAGGATAGGGCAATGCAATAATGCAAATTTATCATCCTTTCAAATGTTCAGATGGAACAGGGTATGCAGTAAGCCGAACACCCGAGACCAAAAGCCTACCAATCGGGCACATGTCCACCAGGTATGCTAAACAACTCCACAATGGCCACATCCCTAAAAAAAAGTGGTCACTGGAAGTTGGATTGGCATGGGAGATTCGGGGCAGGAGCCCAATACCACTGTTAGAGGACTTTATACGCAGCCTCTAAGGTGGCAGTGTTAAACGAGCATTTGCTTCAGTCTGCCAAGTCTTTCTCAGATGCCGAGTCTTGCTCCCACTGGGTCACATAACCACTTCAAGACCACAATGTGTATATATAGATATATATATATATCTATATATACACATACATTGCAGCTTTGAAGTGGTTTACCGGGGTTATGGCTGAAGCTATCATATATATATATAACATTAACATCAAAAACAAAAGAAAAAAATGCTTGAAATATATGACTCTGTGTGTAATGCATCTATATATAATATATGAGTTTCACTTTTTGAATTGAATTACTGAAATAAATTAACGTTTTGATGATACTCTAATTTCATGAGAAGCACCTGTATGTTAACACAAGATAAAGCATGTGTTAACGTACTGAAAAAATGGAAAAGGTCTCCTAATATTTTATAAGACATTGATCTGGAACAATTGTGTAAATGTGTAATTGTCTCAGTGAGGTTGATTTACTGTGCACTCTTATCTGTAAGGGCCTAGGCTCCCAAGCTTGGTAAATGAGGTGAAGCTTCACTTTCCAAAAAATACCCAATTACATGCAAGGAAAGTTAAAAAAAAAAAACAGCATTCTTGCTTGCACATGATTGGATGATGGAACTCAGCAAGGCTTTCCCTCATTTACTAAGCTCTGGGGCAACATTTACTAAACTCTGGGGCAAATTCCCTTGCAAAGTACACAGTCTTTTCTTTTTTTTAGTAAAACAACCCCATTGAATCTCATTATAATCTGCATGCTTGTTCTAGGTCCGTGGCCAAGAAAGGTGTAGGCATTCAAGCAACTAGTAGTCTAATGGGCCATACACACTATACAATTGTCTTTAGATTTTTTCCTGTAGATTTACCAAAACCATATAATATGAGGCCAAATATAAACACTTTCAATTCGTATGCAATCAGGCAGGCCCTTGCACTACATAGTAAAGGTAAATCTAAAGGAAATCTAACAACAAAAGTTGTATAGTGTGTATCCAGCTTTAGAAGGAGGTCAGCAATTGCAATCCCCAGAGCCAGATTTCTAAAAAAAAAAAACAATGAAACCCATGGGTTTTTCTTGACAGTCTATGGACTGAACAAACATTTTATATGATGGACCAAATAACACCAAGCCCAGGTTAATTTGCAGCTACCATATTGTGGACTGTGACCAAAGCTCCCTGCGGAGAATAGAGGGTTTGGGTTTAGAAATCTGCTTGCAATAATCATTCAAGGCAGATCACAAGAACCTCCAGCATAAATATTGTGCAATTTGGAAGCGTGAACTAGGCAGAAAGCAATGTGTTACACAGACAAGCGATTTATTTTACCCTAACCCATTGAACGGTTTTATAATTGTGCTACTGTTCTTGGTGATACAAGAGAAAGTCACAGCTTTATAGAGAGGACATTGAGCTAGAGAAAAAAACAGTACAGCACAGAGAAGATTAAATGTCCCTGTCCCTTAGACAGAAAGAAGCTGTGGAAAGGAAAGAAAAGATGTTCAGTGAAATAATTACCTGCTACAATTTCTAGTTCGTTCAGTGCTCTTATGTCTTCTTAGAGTAAAAGCATTTGTATAGACTGAACTTTTACTAAAGAAAAGTTTTGCAACTGTAAAATTGCACATTGGCCATATATAGGGAGGTGCTTCAATGAAAACGATGGTGATGAACCAGCTAAGGTCTTCCTAACCACTTGACCTCTGGAAGATTTACCCCCCTTCATGACCAGACCATTGTTTTCGCAATATGCCACAGCGTTATTTTAACTGACAATTGCACGGTCATGCAATGCTGAACCCAAATACAATTTATATAATTTTTTTTCCTTCAAATAGAGATTTCTTTTGGTGGTACTTGATCACCACTGTGCTTTTTTTTTTTTTTCCACTGTAAACAAAAAAAACAACAATTAAAAACAAAAACTATATTTTTGACATTCTGCTATAAATTGTATCCAATAAAAAAATTAAAAAATTCTAATTTCTTCATATATTTAACCACTTGCCGACCGCCGCACGACTATCTACGTCGGCGGTCAGCCCCTCACAGGCAAACTGACGTAGGTCTACGTCGCTTGCTTGTGAGGGTCTAGGGAGCGAGCACGCGCCCCCGGAGGCGCGCTCCCGCGTGGTCACGGTCCCCCCCCCGCGCGCGTGTGACCGGCGGACCCGATGTCCGCCGGCCACTCTGCGATCGGCGGGGGAGAGGGAGAAAGTCAGGCGGCTTTAAACAAGCTGCCTGTCATTCTCCCCTGTGTATGAGAGATGATCATACGGTTCTACTATGTAGAACCGTTGATCACTCTGCATACAGCTGAAGCCACAGCCAATCACAGTAGAAAGCACGCCCCTAGGGACACACACAGCCCCTCCCTCTCAAATAAAGTTAACCCCTTCACTGCCAGTGTATTTTTACAGTAACAGTGCATATGTATAGCACTGATTACTGTAGAAATGTCACTGGTAACCCCAAAAGTGTCAAAAATGTCAGTCAAGGGTCCGATCTGTCCGCCGCAATGTCGCAGTACCGCAAACAAAATCGCAGATCGCCGCCATTACGCGTTAAAAAAAAAACAACAAAAATGACAAAAATCTTTCCCTTTGTTAGTAAACGCGATAACTTTTGCGTAAACCAATCAAAATACGCTTTTTGCGATTTTTTTACCAAACATAGGTAGCATAAAACAAATTGGCCGAAAATGTTAAAAAATTTTGATTTTTACATTTTTTTTGGGGGGAATTTCATATAAAAAAAATGTGAAAAATATTGCTATTTTTGCAAAATTTACGCTCTTTTTTTGTTTATAGCGCATGATCAAAAAATCGCACAGGTGATCAAATACCACCAAAAGAAAGCTCTGTTTGTGGGAAAAAAAGGACGCCAAATTCGTTTAGTTACAGCGTCGCACGACCGCGCAATTGTCCGTTAAAGTCACGCAGTGCCGAATCGCAAAATACCCCCTGGTCGTTTAGCAGCCAAATCCTCCGGGGCTTAAGTGGTTAAGCCAATATGTATTCTGCTACATATTTTTGGTAAAAAAAAAATCCCCGTAAGGGTAAATTGATTGGTTTGCACAATAGTTATAAACTATATATAAACTATGGTATACAGGTCCTTCTCAAAAAATTAGCATATTGTGATAAAGTTCATTATTTTCTGTAATGTACTGATAAACATTAGACTTTCATATATTTTAGATTCATTACACACAACTGAAGTAGTGCAAGCCTTTTTTTTGTTTTAATATTGATGATTTTGGCATACAGCTTATGAAAAACCAAAATTCCTATCTCAAAAAATTAGCATATCATGAAAAGGTTCTCTAAACGAGCTATAAACCTAATCATCTGAATCAACTAATTAACTCCAAACACCTGCAAAAGATTCCTGAGGCTTTTAAAAACTCCCAGCCTGGTTCATTACTCAAAACCGCAATCATGGGTAAGACTGCCGACCTGACTGCTGTCCAGAAGGCCATCATTGACACCCTCAAGCAAGAGGGTAAGACACAGAAAGAAATTTCTGAACGAATAGGCTGTTCCCAGAGTGCTGTATCAAGGCACCTCAGTGGAAAGTCTGTGGGAAGGAAAAAGTGTGGCAGAAAACGCTGCACAACGAGAAGAGGTGACCGGACCCTGAGGAAGATTGTGGAGAAGGAACGATTCCAGACCTTGGAGGATCTGCGGAAGCAGTGGACTGAGTCTGGAGTAGAAACATCTAGAGCCACCGTGTACAGGCGTGTGCAGGAAATGGGCTACAGGTGCCGCATTCCCCAGGTCAAGCCACTTTTGAACCAGAAACAGCGGCAGAAGCGCCTGACCTGGGCTACAGAGAAGCAGCACTGGACTGTTGCTCAGTGGTCCAAATTACTTTTTTCGGATGAAAGCAAATTTTGCATGTCATTCGGAAATCAAGGTGCCAGAGTCTGGAGGAAGACTGGGGAGAGGGAAATGCCAAAATGCCTGAAGTCCAGTGTCAAGTACCCACAGTCAGTGATGGTCTGGGGTGCCATGTCAGCTGCTGGTGTTGGTCCACTGTGTTTTATCAAGGGCAGGGTCAATGCAGCTAGCTATCAGGAGATTTTGGAGCACTTCATGCTTCCATCTGCTGAAAAGCTTTATGGAGATGAAGATTAAATTTTTTAGCACGACCTGGCACCTGCTCACAGTGCCAAAATCACTGGTAAATGGTTTACTGACCATGGTATTACTGTGCTCAATTGGCCTGCCAACTCTCCTGACCTGAACCCCATAGAGAATCTGTGGGATGTTGCGAAGAGAAAGTTGAGAGGCGCAAGACCCAACACTCTGGATGAGCTCAAGGCCACTATCGAAGCATCCTGGGCCTCCATAACACCTCAGCAGTGCCACAGGCTGATTGCCTCCATGCAGGGCCGGTGCAAGGATTTTTGACACCCTAGGCGAACCTCATTTTGCCGCCCCATTGTGGCTCCGCCCCTGACTCCACCTCCTTTGCCCCCCCACTTCCCCAGAAAAGCAGTAGACCAGGTTCACATGTACAGTATATGTATATGAAAACCAGTATATTTATAATAAGAAGGAAACAAGGCTGTAATGTGATGAGGCGCGATGTGAAGGAGGTCACATATCATTGAAAATGGAGCTGTGCTGAACTTTCACCAAATGGCAATGTGTAATGAGGGGGTGGGGTTATGCATACCTCAGTTCCCCACACTGCAGCTGAGGTCAACTAAACTTCCAATGGCTGGGCTCCCCCCCATAAGCAAACTCCCAGATCACCCCCCCCAGATACTCCCACTCTGATCACACCCCACCCTGATTACATCTCCCTAGATACCCCTACCCTGATTACACCTCTAGATACCTCTCTACACACTGAAGAGCACTACATCTCTACTGGAGAGAGAGTGGCTGAGAGAGAAGGGTGGCTAACAGAGAGGGGGGCTGTGTTTAAATAAAGGGCATGAGAGAGAAGGGGGGACTGAGAGAGAAGGGGGGACTGAGAGAGAAGGGGGGACTGAGAGAGAAGGGGGGACTGACAGAGAAGGGGGGACTGACAGAGAAGGGGGGACTGTGTTTAAATAAAGGGCATGAGAGAGAAGGGGGGACTGAGAGAGAAGGGGGGACAGAGAGAAGGGGGGACTGACAGAGAAGGGGGGACTGACAGAGAAGGGGGGACTGTGTTTAAATAAAGGGCATGAGAGAGAAGGGGGACTGAGAGAGAAGGGGGGACTGAGAGAGAAGGGGGGACTGAGAGAGAAGGGGGGAATGAGAGAGAAGGGGGCACAGAGGGAGGGTGATGAACAGAGGGTGGGGCTGAGAGAGAAGGGGGCTCAGAGATAGGGTGGCGGATGGAGAGGGTGGCTGAGACACAGGGGGCCTCATAGAGAGGGTGGCAGACAGAGAGGGGGGTTGAGAGAGAGGGGTGGACAGAGGATGGGGCTGAGAGAGAGGGGGGCTCATAGAGAGGGTGGTGGATGGAGAGGGGAGCTGAGAGAGACACAGGGGGCCTCAGAGAGAGGGTGGCAGAAAGAGAGGGGGGCTGAGAGAAATACAGGGGGGCTCAGAGAAAGGGTGGTGGACATAAAGGGGGGTTGTGAGAGAGGGGCCTCAGAGAGAGGGTGGCGGACACAGAGGGGGGCTGAGAGAGAGAGAGAGACAGGGGGCTCAGAGAAAGGGTGGTGGACAGAAAGGTGGGTTGAGAGAGAGGGGCCTCAGAGAGAGGGTGGTGGATGGAGAGGGTGGCTGAGACACAGGGGGCCTCAGAGAGAGGTTGACAGACAGAGAGGGGGGCTGGGAGAGACAGAGGGCCTCAGAGAGAGGGTAGCAGACGGAGAGGGGGGTTGAGAGAGAGGGGTGGACAGAGGATGGGGCTGAGAGAGAGGGGGGCTCATAGAGAGGGTGGTGGATGGAGAGGGGAGCTGAGAGAGACACAGGGGGCCTCAGAGAGAGGGTGGCAGAAAGAGAGGGGGGCTGAGAGAAATACAGGGGGCTCAGAGAAAGGGTGGTGGACATAAAGGGGGGTTGAGAGAGAGGGGCCTCAGAGAGAGGGTGGCGGACACAGAGGGGGGCTGAGAGAGAGAGAGACAGGGGGCTCAGAGAAAGGGTGGTGGACAGAAAGGTGGGTTGAGAGAGAGGGGCCTCAGAGAGAGGGTGGCGGATGGAGAGGGTGGCTGAGACACAGGGGGCCTCAGAGAGAGAGTGGCAGACAGAGAGGGGGGCTGGGAGAGACAGAGGGCCTCAGAGAAAGGGTAGCAGACAGAGAGGGGGGTTGAGAGAGAGGGGTGGACAGAGGATGGGGCTGAGAGAGAGGGGGGCTCATAGAGAGGGTGGTGGATGGAGAGGGGAGCTGAGAGAGACACAGGGGGCCTCAGAGAAAGGGTGGCAGAAAGAGAGGGGGGGCTGAGAGAAATACAGGGGGGCTCAGAGAAAGGGTGGTGGACATAAAGGGGGGTTGTGAGAGAGGGGCCTCAGAGAGAGGGTGGCGGACACAGAGGGGGGCTGAGAGAGAGAGAGAGACAGGGGGCTCAGAGAAAGGGTGGTGGACAGAAAGGTGGGTTGAGAGAGAGGGGCCTCAGAGAGAGGGTGGTGGATGGAGAGGGTGGCTGAGACACAGGGGGCCTCAGAGAGAGGTTGACAGACAGAGAGGGGGGCTGGGAGAGACAGAGGGCCTCAGAGAGAGGGTAGCAGACAGAGAGGGGGGTTGAGAGAGAGGGGTGGACAGAGGATGGGGCTGAGAGGGGGGCTCATAGAGAGGGTGGTGGATGGAGAGGGGAGCTGAGAGAGACACAGGGGGCCTCAGAGAGAGGGTGGCAGAAAGAGAGGGGGGCTGAGAGAAATACAAGGGGCTCAGAGAAAGGGTGGTGGACATAAAGGGGGGTTGAGAGAGAGGGGCCTCAGAGAGAGGGTGGCGGACACAGAGGGGGGCTGAGAGAGAGAGAGACAGGGGGCTCAGAGAAAGGGTGGTGGACAGAAAGGTGGGTTGAGAGAGAGGGGCCTCAGAGAGAGGGTGGCGGATGGAGAGGGTGGCTGAGACACAGGGGGCCTCAGAGAGAGAGTGGCAGACAGAGAGGGGGGCTGGGAGAAACAGAGGGCCTCAGAGAAAGGGTAGCAGACAGAGAGGGGGGTTGAGAGAGAGGGGTGGACAGAGGATGGGGCTGAGAGAGAGGGGGGCTCATAGAGAGGGTGGTGGATGGAGAGGGGAGCTGAGAGAGACACAGGGGGCCTCAGAGAAAGGGTGGCAGAAAGAGAGGGGGGGCTGAGAGAAATACAGGGGGGCTCAGAGAAAGGGTGGCGGACATAAAGGGGGGTTGAGAGAGAGAGGGGCCTCAGAGAGAGGGTGGCGGACACAGAGGGGGGCTGAGAGAGAGAGACAGGGGGCTCAGAGAAAGAGTGGTGGACAGAGGGGGAGGCCTAGAGAGAGAGAGACAGAGGGGCTTAGAGAGAGGGTGGTGGACAGAGGGTGGGACTGAGAGAGAGGGTGGATGACAGAGAGGGAGGCTGAGAGAGACACTGGGGGCACAGATGGAGGGTGGTGGATAGAGAGATGGGCTGAGAGAGAGAGAGAAAGGATGTTGACAGAGATGGGGGGGCTGACAAAGATTGTGGGGGTGACAGAGAGGGTGGGAAGATGAGAGAGAGAGAGAGAGAGACCTCAAACCCTGTCCCTAACCACAGTCCCTCCTCTGCCCCCTCATCCCAGTCTGTATCTGCAGTTAGGTCTGTTTCAGTGTATGATGCTCAATACCTTGTTGATACTGAAGGTGCTCTGCTGCTCCTTCCACCAGCTCCCTGACAGCTTGTGCCCCCCGTTCGTCCTTGTCCTTCCGGGCCTTACTGCTGTTGCTGGAGCAGAGAGGAGGTTGGAGGGGACCGAGTCCAGGCTTTGGGACTCCACGGATGCTTCTGCGCGCCTCTTCGGGACTGAACTCCACAAGAGCTCCATTGAATATGTCCAGCCGAAGGATGACGTCATCGCTGTGAGCCGACCGACACTCCGATGGTATTGGTATGGCAGTGGGACGGGGCACACACCGCTACTGAAGGCACTGTGTGGTGCTTGGACAAGCAGTCCCATAGCATCGGAGTGTCAGTCGGCTCACAGCAATATAACTCTTTGTTATATTGCAGCCATTTGCTAAAATCATTTAAGTTCATTCTTCTTCTTCTTCATGAATGTACACATAGCACCCCATACTGACAGAAAAACACAGAATTGTTGACATTGTTGCAGATTTATTAAAAAAGAAAAACTGAAATATCACATGGTCCTAAGTATTCAGACCCTTTGCTCAGTATTTAGTAGAAGCCCCCTTTTGATCTAATACAGCCAGGAGTCTTTTTGGGAAAGATGCAACAAGTCTTTCACACCTGGATTTGGGGATCCTCTGCCATTCCTCCTTGCAGATCCTCTCCAGTCTCCAGTTCTGTCAGGTTGGATGGTAAACGTTGGTGGACAGCCATTTTTAGGTCTCTCCAGAGATGCTCAATTGGGTTTAAGTCAGGGCTCTGGCTGGACCATTCAAGAACAGTCACGGAGTTGTTGTGAAGCCACTCCTTCGTTATTTTAGCTGTGTGCTTAGGGTCATTGTCTTGTTGGAAGGTAAACCTTCGGCCCAGTCTGAGGTCCAGAGCACTCTGGAGAAGGTTTTTGTCCAGGATATCCCTGTACTTGGCCGCATTCATCTTTCCCTCGATTGCAACCAGTCGTCCTGTCCCTGCAGCTGAAAAACACCCCCACAGCATGATGCTGCCCCCACCATGCTTCACTGTTGGGACTGTATTGGACAGGTGATGAGCAGTGCCTGGTTTTCTCCACACATACTGCTTAGAATTAAGGCCAAAAAGTTCTATTTTGGTCTCATCAGACCAGAGAATCTTATTTCTCACCATCTTGGAGTCCTTCAGGTGTTTTTTTTAGCAAACTCCATGCGGGCTTTCATGTGTCTTACACTGAGGAGAGGCTTCCGTCGGGCCACTCTGCCATAAAGCCCCGACTGGTGGAGGGCTGCAGTGATGGTTGACTTTCTACAACTTTCTCCCATCTCCTGACTGCATCTCTGGAGCTCAGCCACAGTGATCTTTGGGTTCTTCTTTACCTCTCTCACCAAGGCTCTTCTCCCCCGATAGCTCAGTTTGGCCGGACGGCCAGCTCTAGGAAGGGTTCTGGTCGTCCCAAATGTCTTCCATTTGAGGATTATGGAGGCCACTGTGCTCTTAGGAACCTTAAGTGCAGCAGAAATCTTTTTGTAACCTTGGCCAGATCTGTGCCTTGCCACAATTCTGTCTCTGAGCTCTTCAGGCAGTTCCTTTGACCTCATGATTCTCATTTGCTCTGACATGCATTGTGATCTGGAAGGTCTTATATAGACAGGTGTGTGGCTTTCCTAATCAAGTCCAATCAGTATAATCAAACACAGCTGGACTCAAATGAAGGTGTAGAACCATCTCAAGGATGATCAGAAGAAATGGAAAGCACCTGAGTTAAATATATGAGTGTCACAGCAAAGGGTCTGAATACTTAGGACCATGTGATATTTCAGTTTTTCTTTTTTAATAAATCTGCAACAATATCAACAATTCTGTGTTTTTCTGTCAGTATGGGGTGCTATGTGTACATTCATGAGGAAGAAGAATGAATTTAAATGATTTTAGCAAATGGCTGCAATATAACAAAGAGTGAAAAATTTAAGGGGGTCTGAATACTTTCTGTACCCACTGTATGTTGCAGCAATGCGTGGTAGTCTATTTGGACGACATCTTGATTTACTTTGACATCCAGGTAGTGTGATTCAATGGAGTCCGACGGGTGCTGCAATGGTTACGTGAGTATGGGCTTTTCTGTAGGCTTGAAAAATGTGAATTCCACCTGTCTCAAGTTGCCTTCTTGGGCTACATCATTTCGGCTGAGGGGTTCTCCATGGACCTTCAGAAGGTTTCAGCTGTTCTACAATGGCCTCGCCACAGTGGTCCCTGTTCCGTTCAGTGTTTCCAATGTTTCTCATTCTCACCGATCATAAGCATCTGACGTATCTCTCGAGGCCAAGAGGCTCACACTCCTTCAGGCCACAGACACTTTGTTCTTGTCTCGTTTTTAACTATGTGGTCTCCTATTTTCCCCGCTCCAACAATGTTAAAGCTGATGCCTTGTCTGGCCAGTTTTCTGAGTTGTCCAGGGAGGACTCTGTGCCGACACCGGTCATACCTTCAGATCATATCCTGGCTGACATCCACACCAACTTAACCTCTCCTCTTGGGGAACAGACCTTGGCTGCCCAACCTGATGCTCTCACAGGGAGATCTGCTGGCAAATGTTTTGTACCTGAGGGGTTGCACATCAGACTGTTGTGCACATACCACAATTTCAAGCCTGCCAGTCATCCTGGTAAGAACCAGATGTCCCGGGCTATTTTCCATCAGTTCTGGTGGCCATCTCTCTGTACTAATTTTGCTGCGTATGTGGCTGCTTGTTCAGTCTGTGCCCAGAACAAATCTCCTTGGCACCTTCCCTTGGACCTACTGCATCCCATTCCCAATGGGGAGCATCCCTGGTCTCACCTGACCATGGATTTTTTTTGTGGAAATTCCTGCGTTTCGAGGTTACACGTTTATTCTCATGGTTGTTGATTGGTTCTCCAAAATGTGCCACTGTTCCGTTTAAGCGGCTGCCTACCGCTCAGGAGCTTGCCTCTGTGTTTGCCAGGGAAGTCTTCCATTTAGACGGGTTGCCTAAGGAGATTGTCTCAGACCATGGGAGCCAGTTTGCCTCCAGGTTCTGGCGCACCTTTTGCTCCCAGTTGGGTATTCGACTCTCCTTCTCCTCGGCCTACCATCCACCGACCAATGGTGCCGCTGAGCGTTCCAACCAAGCTCTGGAGCAATTTCTCTGCTGCTATATCTCTGAGCATCAGGACAATTGGGTTGATCTGTTACCCTGGGCGGAGTTTGCCAGGAACTCTGCCATCAACTCGTCTTCTGGAATGTCTCCATTTATGGCCAATTATGGGTTCCAACCTGCTGTGTTGCCCGAGTCGTTCTCAGCACAGGACATCCCAGCTGTGTAGGATCATCTTTGTGTTCTCCGTTCCTCTTGGGTGCAGATTAAAGAGTCTTTACGGGTCTCTGCACAGCATCAGAAGCTCCAGGCAGACCGGAATTGTTTATCTGCTCCTTTGTACCAGGTCAGGGAGAGGGTGGGGTTTTTGACCTGTAATCTCACTCCAAAACTGACACCCTGTTTCTTTGGGCCTTTTCCCATCCTCCATTAGGTGAACCCAGTGGCCTATACTCTTGATCTTCCACTTGGCATGCATATCTCAAATGTCTTTCACATGTCATTTTTAAAGCCACTGGTTTGCCATCGCCATACTTTTCACTTCCCTGCCCTCCTCCCATTCCTGTGGGCAATCATGAGGAGTATGAGGTTAGCAGCATCTTGGATTCTCATCTGTTCTGGAGTCAGGTTCAATACCTGGTGCACTGGAAGGGTTATGGTCCTGAGGAGTGCTCCTGGGTTCCCTCCACTGATGTTCATGCTCCCCCCCTTCTCTATGCTTTTCATGCTCACTTTCCTTCTAAACCGTTTTTTGCTCCGCGGAGGGGGGGGGGGGCGACTGTCAAGGTCTTACCTTGCCCTCCTGTTGGCAGCCATCTTGGATATGTGCAGTCTGTTGCCTCTTATAGACACTGATTGCATTATCACTTCCTGCTGCCTGGACATCGCACATTGATGATGCTGCACACCTGATTATATCTATCACCTGTTGGGTTGCAATCCTTGCGCTTGTGTTTCTGCTCCAAGGTGCATCTCTGCTAGCAGTCTTCTGTTCTTTGTGTTCCTTTGTGTATGACCTAGCTTGGCTGATGACTCTCCTGGCTCTTGACCCGGCATCAGCTGACGACCCGGCAGTGGCAGACTACCCAGCATCAGCATACTACCCACTTCTGGACCCAACCACGGCTTGGATGACTTCCTGCTCCTGGACTTGAGCCCGATTTGTTCCTACTCTCTCTTCCTCACACTTGCTGTGCGATTTTTGTTGTTTTCTCCAATAAACTGCTTTATTTTACCTGCATCCCTGTGTGGTCTGGTTTCCTGGCACCCTAACAGTCTGCCTGCTAGTATTGTGTCCACTCCACTTTGTTAGCAAACTATTGTGAGATGTTATGGGTTTATGTTTATTAGCTTATGAGGTAATTAAATCACTGTGAGCTATTAGTTGCTAGATGTGGATTAGCATTATGTGTATGTTGGCTCTTCTGTAGCTATGTTAATTATATCCCTGTGTACAGTTTGTATTGTATTGGATAATGTGATCAACCCCTCACCTGATTGTGTGGTATATAAATTCTGTGTGAGTTTTCAATAAAGAGTTCCAGGTGCAACTAAGCTAGTGCCGTATAGTCTTGGATGGTCAGCTATAATTTCATATGTCCAGACTGGAGGAAGCTGTATACTGATGGAAGCACCCACATGCTGTATCTTTGGTGCGGCTTTGAAAACCGTAGCAAAACGCAGCTCCCCATTGAAATGAATATAAATCATGGTGAAATTGCAGCACAAATGCAGTAAAACTGCACCATGTTTTGCATTTTTGATGCGTTTTTGAGTCACATGTCCATTTTTCACAGGTGCAGGCACTCCAAAAACACACCAGCAGCCAGAGCTTGCACCTGCAAAAACAAGTCAGTGGTGACCTGTATATTGCATTTTGAAGCAAAAAGCATTATATGGCTTCCTCTGTGAATTTAACCCAGGCAGGCACACTATTCATCTAGTGTAGATGTTACTTGATTAGTATTTATAAAAGGAAAAAAAATGATTGTGTAAAATGATCAAGAAATAGAAACTGAACACTAAACACATCAAAATATTTAAATGCAGCTAGTGTGTTTTTGGGTGGTTGCCCCGATGACCAGTGTATGTTAGTGACGTTGCCTACCAGCATGCCTGCCACCTAATGTTTCATATGGTTTTGTTGCAGGGCACAAAAGGGCTTTCCTGTCTTTATCCTTCCTGTTTTCCAGCCTTTTCCTGAGGTCAAATGGGGTTAAATGCAGAGTTCATAAACTGTGCCAAGCCAGCTGGGACAGAGTGGGCAGCTGTGTGGGAATCAGCTGCTTCAGACAAACTAATTTAACCCATTCACAGCTATAAAAAAATGGCAATCTTTAGGTTACAAAGATCCTTTCTTTTTCCAGCTGCCTGTATGCTGCCTGCTGCTGGCTAATATGAAAAGGACAATCGTTCATGAGAGGTAGAAGAGGTAGACAATCGTTCATGTTGTTCTTTTAGCCCCTCTTTTACATAGTCTCAGATACCTGACCAAAAAGGCCCAAGATTAAGAAGGGGCTTGGTGACATCAGAGTGTAAAATAGGTCTCCAGTCTTGGCTGTTACCCATAGCCCTCTAGGGGTTGGCGTGAGGAGAGAACCTCCTCAGTGCTGCACAATGTAAGCCACTTGTTACCAAGGAAACCACTGTAATGTAGCCAGGAAAAGAGATAATTACAAAAAAAAAGCCAAAGAAAGAATGAAAAATATGGAACAGGAGAAAATTGGTACGTTATGAATGGGGTGAAGGTGACAGAACACGGAATGATTTAGTGAGCATGTTAAAATCAATGGTTGTCTGTGTGGAATCTGAAGGCTGTGCAAAATGCTAGAGAAGAAAGACAAGAATGGTGGTGAAAGAGAGATAAATTGACTGAGGAAAACAAGATTAGTGAAAATGAACAGACTAGAAACAAGTCAACGAAGAGACGGGGGTCAGGAATAGAAAACCAACATGTCGGAGACAGAGAGCAAAGAAAGTCAGTTTGGGAGGAGTGATTTCTTGGGAGAGTAGGGAGGGGAATGAGAGAAGCCGAATGTGCAAGGGCTAGCGATGTGAAATTAAAACCATCTGTTAGAATATGATGGAGCGACTGACATACACACCGCTCTGTAATTATGTGTACATTGAACAGAAAGGCGATTTCTATTTATGTATATGTGCCTACACTGCCAGGAGCTATGGCTTATAATTTTCATAACCAACTGTACATAGTGTGCTGACTAATGTCTACATAGACACAGAGAGTTATTGAAGGAACCATGCTTAAAGGGAAAGTGCCAGCTGTGTGTGATATATCTAACAGCTTGAACATTTCGTAAAAAAAAAGTAAAAAAGGGTTTATTTGATAAAACAAAAAGAACAATGGTGTTGTATAATGTTCAGTATGCAATATCAACCATTAGTTACTGAGAATCACTGTACTTTGCCTTGACTAACCATCTATTTCACAAAGATATTTTTAGTGCAAGGCCTGATGTTAGTCATACATATATAGTTTGGGATGTCCCCTCCTGCTCCCAGCATATATACTTTTTACCATCTGTCTAATGGCAGTCACCTAATGTCACAAAGTCCTTCCTCTACTTCTCCAGTGGCATTGGGTGATCCTCGGTGCTGCAGAAAATGGCACTGATGATAATATGTTTCTAAGCAGGTGAAGTCTATATTCTCCACTGCAGGTGGCGTTCAACCGCAGCAGCAATGCAGATGGTCACAGGGGAGCAGCTATCCCATGTGACTTTGACAGCCATCTTGGGTCAGGCAGAGTTTGTTTAAAGTGGAACTCCACCCAAAAGGGGAAACTCCGCTTGTTCGCGCCCTCCACTGCCACATTTGGCACTTTTTGATGGGGAGGGGGAAGCGGGGTACCTGAGTTTGACAGGTACCTGCTCCCACTTCCAGTTAAGATCACTGCAGCGATCTCCAAGCATATCCAGCCCCTCCTCCTCCCCCCCCCCCCCGCTGCCTTCTGGGACACACACAGGTCCTAGAAGACGGCAAGACCATTCAGAAGATGCAGCGCGACTGAACCCTTCACTGCTGGTTTCCCTATAGCTGGCGCCTAGTACCAGTACGTCACTTGCCTGTCACTAGTTTGTGAGCCAATAGCGGGCGAGCGCGCGCCCGCCCCGGCTCGTTCCCTAGGAAGTCCATGCGTGTGACCGGTGGACCCGATGTCCGCCGGTCACTCGACGATTGTCGGTGGAGAGGGAGAAAGGCAGGCGGCTAATGTAAACAAGCCGCCTGTCATTCTCCACTGTGTAGGAATAGTGATCATACGGTTCTACTATGTAGGACCGTTGACCACTGTTCCTACACCAGTAGCCATGTCCAATCACAGTTAGAAGCACGCCCCTAGGGACACACTTAACCCCTCCTTCCCCAATAAAATTAACCCCTTCCCTGCCAGTGTCATTTTGCAGTAACAGTACATATATATAGCATTGATTACTGTAGTAATGTCACTGGTAACCCCAAAAGTGTCAAAAATGTCAGTCAAGGGTCCGATCTGTCCACCGCAATGTCGCAGTACCGCAAAAAAATCGCAGATCGCCGCCATTACGCGTTAAAAAAAAAACACCAAAAATGACAAAAATCTTTCCCTTTGTTAGTAAACGCGATAACTTTTGCGCAAACCAATCAAAATACGCTTTTTGCGATTTTTTTTACCAAACATATGTAGCATAAAACAAATTGGCCTAAAATGTTAAAAAATGTTGATTTTTACATTTTTTTGGGGGGAATTTCATATAAAAAAATTTGAAAAATATTGTTATTTTTGCAAAATTGACGCTCTTTTTTTGTTTATAGCGCAAAAAGTAAAAATCGCACAGGTGATCAAATACCACCAAAAGAAAGCTCTGTTTATCGGAAAAAAAGGACGTCAAATTAGTTTAGGTACAGCGTCGCACGACCGCGCAATTGTCAGTTAAAGTCACGCAGTGCCGAATCGCAAAAAAAACCCTGGTAAGGAAGGGGGTAAAATCTCCCGGGGCTTACGTGGTTAAGTAATTTCACTCTATGCTGGTAAATACCTTGGTAAATACCTTGGTGGCTTGAAACAATGAAATTGCTGACTAATCCTGATTGATCTGCGTGTATGGGTTTTTTAATATTTTTGGGCAGGTGATTGGCTAAAACTGTGGAAATAGCTTTTATAATAAATGTCATTGATGAAGCCAGGGGATGTAACTTGACGTGTAGGGCGTGAGAGAAGGCAGATGCGGATCGAAAGTGACGCACGTGGAAGCGAGTCCCGGTACTTAATGTTGTTTTTTTATTTTTTGGGAAATTCTTTTTATTGCTAGATTACAGTACAAAAACAAAAGACTAGACAGTCAAAACTGAACATCAGGCGACTATTAACAACAACAAACGAAGCTTCAGCACAAGGCACACAGAATAGCTCAGAGGTGTGTATAGGAACATTAGAACCTTCCCTTCTTTTCAGGCTAGCGTGATATAAGAGAATTCTGTAATTCTGTCTCCCAACACCAGTTTTCTTCTAACAAGCCACCATACAAAAGAGTCAGCATTAGGGCTGGCATTTGTTCATGTGTATAGCGCCAGTTCAAAGTATATATCCTGGGCATAGCCTCAGACATATCGTTGACCAGCCAAAACAATATACTACATGAAAGGTATCAATGGCCTTTTTAGATACTCCTAGTTTAGTCAGACACTGTAGAGGTACTCTATGTCCAACCACCCCACACCTTCTCAAATTTATTGGATATTCCCCTACTTGCATAGGTGGCTTTATAAAAGGGGAGTGCTTTATTTGCAAGCGCCTTCCATGCCTGAAATGCGCGGGGTGTAGGGTTTTTCCAGGAAAGTACTATCATTTTCCATTCATTCATTTCATTTTTTTCATAGCATAGTAAAATAACAAAGTCAACAGTGTACGTATTACTCTCTTTGGAGCTAGAGCATCCACCAATCCCAAAATATACAGTTCAATACTGGGCCTGGGAGAGTAGTAACCTCCTCTATGCATTCCGCAACTTACAGCCAGGACTTCTGTATGGCCACACATTCCCAGAAAATGTGCAAGAAATTCGCTCTGGGTGAGGTGCACCACCAACAACAGGATGACTGGGAGGGAAAAATTCTAGCCAATCTGGCGGAGGTAAGATATATAGGATGTAGAAATTTATATTGAATGAGATGATCTCTTGTAGAGATCAACTGAGAGAAATTTATATCCCATACATCATCCCAGTCATCTCCGTCCATCTGGGGAAACACCCTTTCCCATGCTGTTCTGCAAGGCTCAAGGGCTCTGTTAGTTGTTTATAAATATTAGACAATGCTTTATCTAAAGAGATTTGTTTCTGAGAATAATTTCCATAGTGCGCTCTTGCAATGTGATTGGTGAGGTATCAAATTGAGAGTTGTATGCATGCCGCAATTGCAAGTAACGAAACAGATGGGAGTTGGGTAGATTAAATTTGGATTTCATGTCATCAAACTGTAGAAGTGTGCCATTCTTGACAATATCCGCCACCCTCCTAATACCATATTTAGTCCATATAATGGGGTCTGGGACAATAAAGCGTAACTCTACTTTTGTTGAGAAAAAAAGATTCCCCTCTGGTTGATCTATGTACATTGCAAGGATTTTAACAAACTTTGTTGCTGATTCCTACCTTTTTGTTATTCTGAAGAAATCATTGTTTGTTCCTCTGTGCCATGTGGGTCTAATGGGAGTGGTTTCATAATTATCTGTCAGCTGTGGCAGCTGCAGGGCACTAATGAGAAAAGCTGCCGGGCCTGCATCCCTTTAGACGTGTTCCTATTGGGAGTATTACATTTTTGTTGCAGGGGATGCCAGAAATCTGATTTGTATCTTAGGCAGACCTCTGGGAAAATTAGTGAGCCAATCACACAAGCAGGAAATTATTTTTCTGGGGTGTGGTCAGTACATTCTGTTTACAGAACAGCTCCAGGTGGCCATATTGCATTGCATTTTCAGAAAATTACAACAGCTGCAAATTGAAAAGGAAAGGTAATTTTTAATATTCAATTACAATATGATTTGTGTCGCAATTGTATACGCTATATTGTTTTTTCTTTATTTGCTGATTTTTTTCTGTGTACGATAGTGGAGTTACCTTTTAAATGAGTGTGGAACCTGTGGGTTATTCCACAGTGGGGAGTGTGGTGATATTACCTGGGTGCTTCCAGATTATGTTCTGCCAGCTACCATCCAAGCTCTAATTGTTACTCTCATAGAGGTAGTTATGGGGTAAGGGGCTTTACTACCTCTGAGCAGGAGATGAGACAGGGCCTCGTAGGAGCCTACTATTGCAGCCTCCAGAGCAACCAACGCATTGTCCTCTGGGGGGGTCAACCACCTATGAGCGAACACCAGTTGTCCCGCTAGATAGTAGAAAAGGAAGTTTGGTACCACTAGTCCCCTTTGTTTCCTTGGTTGCTGGAGTACCTTAAATTTGAGCCTAGGATTTCATCCATTCCACAAGAAAGCAGAGACCAGGCTGTCAATGTTCAGGAATATATATTTTGAAATCCACACAGAATACATACAGTAATAACGGCAGGAACTTCATCTTTAGTAGGTTAACTTTCCCAATGAGTGTCAAGGGTAAATTTTGCCAAGCCTGAAATCTACACTTCGATGCCTGTAATAAAGGAATAACATTTAAGGTGATGAAGTCTGTGACTGAATTAGAAATATGAATGCCCAGGTATTTAACCCTGTCTATCTGCTTTAAGGGGCAATTTGAGATTTGCTCCAATTCACTTTTAACCCTGAGAGGCTATGGAAGGAACTCAAAATGGATAACGCCGCTGTCAGGGAAGCATCAGAATCACTCAAAAATAGCACCATATCGTCTGCATATAATGCCACCTGTCAGGCTTCCAACCTGAAAACCCCATACCCCAGGCGAGGCCCTCAGTGCGACAACTAGAGGTTCAATTAGCAAGCCAAATAGCCCAGGAGACATCGGACACCCTTGTCTGGTACCCCGTCTAACTGGAAAAAGTTCAGGGATCAGACTGTTAGTATTGGCTGCAGTTCACTACCTGAACTTGGGGCCAAACCCATATGCCTCCAACTCCATGGACATATACTTGATGTTGTTTTACTATGGTTTTATACAAAGTTGTGTTGTAGGTACAATTTTTTTTTTTTTTAACCAAACAAACATTTATTGAGTCAAGCACTGCATGTAAGCATAGTTGTAGGTACAATTTTAACCTTAATAAGTTGGCATACATTAATGTACTACACTATGGAAGGCCTGTATATATTTTTCCAACATAAGTATGGCCACATGAATGGTCCAGTGTCCTAAAGGGACCATACTGCGGATTTTACTGGAGGCACTGGAAATTACAGCAGGAGAGTCCCTAGTGGGCGGGAGGCTTTGAAGTGTCCAGGAATTGGAGATATCTTGGTAGATGATTACATACAAGCAAAATTTTAATTGATTGGAAGTGAGAGTTCTGTGAGCACTGAGATGGCACATGTGTTTTAACCATTAAAGCACGTTATATCTATACTGGTGTGGGAAATTTAAGAGCACAGAGGAAGCAACATATTCACACTATTGGATTTTCAAGAAGATGTATATTGTCTAACACTCAGCATTTTGTGTTTTAAAATGTATGACACTTATTAACCACTTGCCGACTGCCTAACGCCGATCTACGTCGGCAGTCAGCCCCTCACAGGCAAAGTGACGTAGGGCTACGTCACTAGCTTGTGAGGGTCTAGGGAGCGAGCGCGCGCCCCCGGAGGCGCGCTCCCGCTCCCGCGTGGTCACGGACCCCCCCGCGCATGTGACCGGCGGACCCGATGTCCGCCGGTCACTCGGCGATCGGCGGGGGAGAGGGAGAATGTCAGGCA
Source organism: Pelophylax lessonae (assembly GCF_965119305.1). NCBI lineage: Eukaryota > Metazoa > Chordata > Amphibia > Anura > Ranidae > Pelophylax > Pelophylax lessonae. Next base: position 306,868,223 of record NC_138768.1, read on the forward strand.
GCTTGTGTAAACAAGCTGCCTGTCATTCTCCTTGCTGTTAGGATACTGATCACTCGGATCTAGTATGTAGATCCGTTGATCAGTGTCCATACAGCTCAAGCCCCAGCCAATCACAGTAGAAAGCACGCCCCTAGGGATACACACAGCCCCTCCCTCCCAAATAAAGTTAACCCCTTCACTACCAGTGTATTTTTACAGTAACAGTGCATATATATAGCACTGATTACTGTAGAAATGTCACTGGTAACCCCAAAAGTGTCAAAAATGTCAGTCAAGGGTCCGATCTGTCCGCCCCAATGTCGCAGTACCGCAAAAAAAATCGCAGATCGCCGCCATTACACATTAAAAAAAAAAACAACAAAAATGACAGAAATCTTTCCCTTTGTTAGTAAACGCGATAACTTTTGCGCAAACCAATCAAAATACGCTTTTTGCAATTTTTTTTACCAAACATAGGTAGCATAAAACAAATTGGCCGAAAAAGTAAAAAAATTTTGATTTTTAAATTTTTTTTTTGGGGAATTTCATATAAAAAAATGTGAAAAATATTGCTATTTTTGCAAAATTGACGCTCTTTTTTTGTTTATAGCGCGTGATCAAAAAATCGCACAGGTGATCAAATACCACCAAAAGAAAGCTCTGTTTGTGGGAAAAAAAGGACGCCAAATTCGTTTAGGTACAGCGTCGCACGACCGCGCAATTGTCCGTTAAAGTCACGCAGTGCCGAATCGCAAAATACCCCCTGGTCGGAATGGGGGGTAAAATCTTCCGGGGCTTAAGTGGTTAACACTTAATTTTCCTGGGGGGGATATGTGGTCTGGATGATTAAAGGCCCGTACACACGTACCGATCGTCGGCATACAAACGTCGGTGGACGAAGGATCTGCCGATTGTACGCGTGTTAGTATGGTGCCTCCGACAGATGTCTGCGCACAATCCGCGGACAAAAGTCTTTCGTGCAAACATGAAAATATTTGTATGCCGACACCAGAACGGACGATTGTTCGCCTGTCAGTACACAATTCGGCCGACAGACCGCAGATTTGCAAGACTGGGCATGCTCAGAAAATAGAAAACACAGGGAAAGTTAACCATTACATGACATCACTTCTGCAGTCGGCGGACAAAATTCTTGTGCTGTCCTTGTGCTGTCTTTGCACTTTTCAGCAGACACCGACATCCCGGGGAGAAAAGAGGAACATTTGTAAGCCGACCATCGGTACGTGTGTACGGGGCTTTACACACAACTAGTTGTGGGAACACATTCAGGTGCTAGCAGCAGCTTATTTTCATTTGTCACTGAATTACGGTTAGTTTTTTGGTGGCGCAGGAGTCACATCACTTTAAATTTACAGTATGCTCATAAGCCACTTTAATACTGTAAAGGACAGCATATAAGTCTTGATAGGATACTAAAATATCAGCAGAAGTGGTCACTGCTGTCTCCACAAGCAGATATGACACTGACGTGAGTAACAGGTTGCTGAGATTTAGTTTTGGTAGCTAATAAATGACTTGAATGTTCCCCCCTCTACGAAATTTGTTTGTTGAGTCATGAAATTACTTTTCTTTGCTTTCCTTGAAATAAAGAAAGAGATTTATGTAAGTGTTGACATTCTATCTATGTGAATTGCATGTCAGGATTTGGGTTAGTAAAAAAAAAAGCTATCTCAGCGTGTTAAATGTCTTTTATCTTTTTAGCTTCCCAGGCCCCTGACTTCCTTTTAATCCCAGCTATTTAGCCAGTTAACACGCCTGTTAGGAAAGCCTTGAGAGCATCCTATACCACAAAAGAGTGCACTGTGAGCTTGTTAAGGTCAAGGAATTCTTGCATCTGAGCCATTACCCTCTCCACATCAGGAATAAGCTCCAGCTAGTATGGATTCATCTTCTGTAAACTGTTAGGGTTTTGGAGATTTAGCTAAACTATCAGGGAGATTGATCCAATTACGCTTTGGCAGTATAGTATGAGTCACACACATATGGCAGAAAAATCTTGGTGCATAGAGCAAGACCAATATTGGACAATGCCAGGTGTAGGTGAAAAGCAGAAGTAATGCTGCTCTGTTGGGTAGCACAGCCTCCACACATCAAACAAACTGTGGGTGGGCTGGCGCTCAGGATGGTTACTAGAGATCAGTGTGACCAGCATATAATAAAATTGTCATAACTTTAGATGACAGTGGTGCAAATATGCATAGAACATACTGTGAGAATATGGAAGTCCATCAAGGAAGAAGAGGCAGTCCGCAGCAAAGGGCAAGCTCCGCAACACAGGAAAGTCAGGACTCTGTGAAAGGCATGAGAGAAAAGAAACACGGAGCGCCTCTAAGTGCAGTCTGCTTTAATCCACGATTACACATACAATGTAACAACTCACATGGGGTACAGTTGTTTAAGGCTCAAACAATGGTGGCGGCAGATGGTAGTAGATCCAGTATCCGAAGGTGGAATACGGGTGAAGCCAAGGGATACAGCGGGGAGACAGATTGAGCCGGCTGTTGTCATCCGGGATCCGGTACTTCCGCGTGTCGGGCTGTAACGCAGCGCAAAGCCGCGTGACGTCACCAAAGTCAATGGGGAGAACACAACGCGTTTCAGAGCATGCGCCAAGCTCACAGCGAGCATGCATGCTCTTTTTTCAAGTGTGAATGCCGATAGGTGGACAGGAGCCTGTTTTATATCATCAGGAAGAATGGGGAGTGCCTTAGTAATCACCACCACTGAGATTGATTGAGATTATGGCCCCTTGTGGTTGCCATATTTATCAATTTAGGAATTTAGGTAGGAATTAAAATCCGCCACAATTATTAGTGCTACATTTGTCAGTCTGATAAAAACTGTATCAACTCTTCAAAGAAAGTTGGGGAAGTGGGAGGGTGATAAACATTTTCCCAGATACATGGCATATCCTCCATAACACAATGCAGGAAAATCTATCCACCAAAAGGAGTCCGTCTGAGCCTGCCTGCTGAAAATTCCCAGGTTGCTAGAGATTAAAACACGAAACCTGCGGAAGTAAGAAGTCTTTTTTGAGTGGTATTTTATGCTATATTTACATATTTTAGAATAAGAGATGGTATCTGTATTGTGATGTCTTTTCCTGCAGGCAGACCACAACTGAAGAAAACTATTGAAAAATAGTAAGCACCGCCTGACATTGTTTCAGGTATCCCAGACCTGCAATGTTTCATGCATTTAGGGTTTTGCAGTCAGCCATAGTTGATTTCCAAAAAGGGACTGTACAGTGCAACACAAGGCAATACATAATACTTATAGCAGTGAGGGGTGGAGAGAATATCAGTGATGGTGACAAAAGGTCATTTGGAGTCAAACTTGCAAACCATATTGGTTGGTCCTCCAGGCACCCCATACCTTATGTTATACATCTCAAAGTATTTGCATAGTTGGGACTTTTTAGGAGTTAAAAAGAAATGTAATAAATTAAAATCATCCTTATTATTCAATAAATATTAATAAAAATGCATGTTTCGGTTTGCATTGGGTGTCAGTGTTAACTGAAATACATCCCAAACGCAGGTTGCAAACACAGTGCATTTGCCTACAGTAATACCATGCGATCTGGTTGCTGTGCGGCCTTTAAAGTAGCGCATGCAGTACTTTTGGTACGGTATGGTCCCATTTTTCCCATTCAAATGGAGGAGCTGAAATTGCAATGCACCCGGATCGCATGTGAATCCTACAGGAATGCATAGCACGTTGCTGTGCAATTTATGATGTGAACTGTCCCTCAGTGAACTCAAGCGGTCCGAACTTTGAAGACTTGCCAGCCCACTTTTTATTAAAACAGAAATTAATGCAAAGTCCTTTACATTATTTTTTCCCATGCAGGGGTTTCAGTTTCACACAGCAAAACAGATAACAGGAAATGCCAAGCCAACTGGCTCCCTCTTCAGCAGCACCACTGCTCTTGCACTGGTCTCTCAGACCATCCCACAATCTCTCCTGGCTCTCCGAACTCTCTCTTGGCTCACTCAGCCTTTAGTAACTCTCTTACTCCTTTAAGACTTACAGATTCCTTTGGTCCCCTGGACTCTTTCCTAGTTGTTGCAGCCTTCCCAGTTTACCAGACCCTACTTAGCAGTCCCAACTGTCTCAGTCATAAAATCCGTCCAACATGGCGTGCAGTCTCTTGAGTGGGACACCTAAGTCTCCAGACAGGATCACACACCAGCCTTCAAATGGGAGCACACCTACCTCCTGGCCAGAACCCTGAGCTATTCCAAAGCCTTTATTATAAGGGCTTTGTGCACCTTGACACACACCCTTGTAGGCAGGTGCTAATAGGGCACCCTGAATGTATTGCTGCCATTGTAATAAATTACACTATGCAGATTGTTCTGCTACCTGGGTTGGGAAAGGGTTAATGTGTTTTTCTTCTTTCCTGGGTTTTTCTTGGGTCCAGCCTCCTGGTGGGGATCTTTAAATACTGGGGAAGGGCCCAGGACAGGAGGCATGCACGTGGGAATACCGAAGGAGGACTGCTGTATCTTGTATTCCTACCAGGAGCACTTGGTTCCCTTACTGGGTTACCCGCACAGGATCTCACTTGGAGACCGAAAACCACCAGCAATGGACTTGCATTAAAGGACTTGTTAGCTTGGAGAAGGTATGACCATGGGCAGCCTGAATTGGGTAGTTAGGGTTGGACTGCATTCATGTAAACTATACAGTTGGACTGTTCTACTGAATGTTCAGTAATTTTTTTTAACTGCTAAATGCCTGGTCTGAATTTTGTCCAAAGGGGTGCATTAAGGTACATGGCATATCAAAATAACAGAGCCGGTAACATCGATGGAGATGAAGAGGAGAAGCTAGAGCTCCACCAAGGAAGGGTTAACCATACAGAGGAGTTGGCGGGAAGTCATGCTAACATGCGGTTGCTATGGGTAACCAGGAATGGTGGGATTGCTATAGCAGCCAGACAGCAGGAGAGTGGTTCTGGGCATGGGTCCTTTGGGTAGCGAGGGGGTTTGTGATCAGACTCCCTCCTTAGCGGCCAGTTCCCCACAGCATTCGGTACCAAAACCGGGGAACAAAGACCCCATGGACCTAGCTGCAGGCATGGGAGAGTAAAGGAGTTAATTTGTGCATGGTGGAGAGAACTGCTCAGTGCACGGCTGGAATTTATTCTGCCACAGGCAGGGTAGCTGAGCTGGTGGATCAGGGCACAGGTTCCATGGTGTCCCCCTCCAAATGCTGCATTTGATGAGGAAAGGTGTACAGTGCCATGGGAGAAGAGGGCCTCACAGTGAAGTGCCTCAAGTTTAATGTGTATCTGTGCAAGGAGCGCTGTTTTAATGTTGATTCTCGCATTACTATGGCCCCGCCTGGTCCGGGCATTAGTGAGTGCTTACATAGAAAAGTCCCCATCCACAGGATGAGTAGGCCTGGCCCCACACCCTGCTGGACTTCAACAAAGCCAGGACACTGGGTTGGGGATTTCCTCCCTACCAAAACACTATGAAATCTCCAAACTCTGAAACCCAATCCAGAAATACCAATTTTTCTCCACTCATAATTGATACTCTCAAGCAGGGCTTTTTTCTCAGAGAATAGGTACAGGAACTCCCCCCTTCCTAGTCACCCCTTATCTCTGCCCCGTAGTCACCTCTGAGCACCATTGCTTGGTTCCACCCCCACCCCACCTCCCAGTACTGCCCTTTTTAGAGAATATAGAACCAAGTATTATTTTGTGGTGCTAAGTAATTTGTATGGAATTTGTTAATGACAACAAGAAAGACAGTAAAATAAATTCCCAGTAGCTAGCAACAATGGACCCTATCAACAATAGATCCACCCCAGCAACATTAGACTCCCAACAGCCAGCATTAATAGACCCTCCAGGAGCTAGCAACAATAGACCCTTCCCTCAACAGTAGATCCCTGCCAGCAACGATTGACCCTGCAACAACACAAGACCCACCCCAAGCAGCAATAGATCCTCCACCTGTAAAGCTTGACTATATTTAAACAACTTTTTAGTAAAGATAACTGTGTTAACTTTTCCTGGCCTGGTCTGAAGTTATTTGAGGACATACTCAAAGGAGTGCATGCAAGACACTTATGGTCACACCAGGGTAAAAGACAATACAAGAAGAAGATACAGTATCAGTGTCTGAATCAAGCTAACCAGCAAAGGCTATGTTAATTGCTAGTGACTACATTACTAGTGTCTATGTGCATATAGCAGCCAGCTGGCCAGAAAGATGAGGTGACTTGGTGTAGGTGACAGAAGGCACCAGTAGTGAAGGAACCTGTCACGGAATACTGGGTAAGACCTTGGGGGAAAAGCAAGTGCGGTAATGTACATGTAGCCCTGCCCCCGAGGGAGTGGCTTGTTGCATGGGTATCCTCTTCACTTCTTGCACCCTGAGCCTGCTTCAACCCATCTGACACTATTAGTTCTGTCATTATGAATAATAGAGGCCACAAGTATTGCAGTGAATAATCAATTTACTGCTTTTGATTTTTTATGCAAAACAAGAATATGCAAACAGAATCAGAAATAACACAGAGGTCTCTAAATTGATAGATACTGAATTCCCAACCAAGGATTTAGGCCTTTTAGTTCAGCACTCAGGATCCAGACCACAGGCTACACATACATACACACAAACAAATGTGTATGTATGCTACAGAATTGCGTTCAGCAACAATAAACAATACTTTAACCAAGCTGACGTAATTAGAGAGTGACTACAGATAAGACTGACTACAATTGGTAACTTGAATGCAAAGTAAGCAATATCAATATTAAAACAACTATCGGAGTGCACTCTGTGTACTAACGGGGGCCCCCTTTATAATGAATTGCAAGGGTCTCCTGGAGAGTGAGGCCTCACTTGTCTTCACCGGCAAGGAACTCCCAACAATGCGAGGAAAGTATTTGTAATCCAATAAAGGTAGAGTTGGTGAACTGTATTCACCAAAGCAATCAATAGTTGTAATCCACAGAGTAGCAAACGTAATAAATCCTAATGCGTCACAACAGGTTAATAGCCTAGTACTGAGTAGAGGGCTTGAGGCCCGGTTCACCCACCTCGCACTATATGTATATCTGCAGTGTCCAGTGGTTTATCAGGATGTCAGTATGGCCTTATGAAAGTACACAGTTTAGTTGTCCTGCCCTGATTCAGTCTAGATCTGTGTTTAACAGAGATGTGGATACTGGATGTCTCTCACCCAACCCGGGAGCTCCGCTCCCCTCTGCGACCAGGCCCTGCTCCTGTCAGAGTCTCTGTTCACCTGTCAGCAACTTTCCGCTCGGTCACGCTACCGAGACTTCCTCCGCTCACTCACACCGCCGGCTTCACTCCGGTGTCCGCCACTAGGCCTCAGCCTATGTTCCTGCGATCCGCAGCAGCTCTTCCCCTTCTTTTCAGTACGCTGTCCTCGAGGCAAGAGAGTGAAATGGATTCCCGCCCTCCTTTATATAGACACTCCCAGCAAGCTCCACGCATCCTGTTACTCCCTGGGAGAAGGGTCTCTCTCTCTCTCAGCAGTCTATGATCTTGCTCCTCCTGTACTACATCTCCCATCAGGGCCGCTGATAGGGGGGGACCGCCAGCCCTCTTGTAGGGGGCCCGAGCACACAGGGGGGCCCACACAGAGAGGGGGATTAGTGATGGACAACAAATACAGAAATCTTCCTCCAGCACCTGAATCTGATCTGTCCCTCTCTCTGCTATCAGCTTTTATCTGTTGAGAAAGAGACAGTTGTCCCTCACTAATCCCCCTCTCTTGTGTGGGCCCCCCCTCCCTCCCAGCACTTATCTCTGCTCAGGAGTTTATTTGTAAATTGTAACTTTGTTTCTCTCTCTCTGTCTCTCTGATCACTGAGCTCCAACTGCCCAGCCTGTATATTTTTCTCATCTCATCTTCTTTTTTATTTAACATAGTTTTTTTTTTAGATTTAGCAGGAATTATGCGAGTTATGTTATATTTGTGTCTGATAATAGTGATTTTGTTGTAATTTTAGCTAAATATATCTTTATTATTTTCTTGGGGGGGGCCTGCCAGGTAGTCTGTACGGGGCCCCGCAATTTCTAACAGCAGCCCTGTCTCCCATAATGCCAAAGGCACTGACTTTGCAGAACTTTAATAACAATAACAGTTTGAACAACCCCAGCCGTGCGACCCGGCTACATACAGAGTCAAACTTCCTGGGATTCATGTTTAATTACAAGTGGAGTAAAGAGTTAAACCTATGGGTCACTGTCACCTAGATGAGGTGACGGGTAACAGGACACTGGCTCAGAACTGCTGCACAGAGGGAAAGAAGGATAATGAGGAACTGTTATCAATAGTGTACAGTGCATAAAGTTGAAAGAACTGTGCCACGGAATCCCAGAATTACACTACTGTCTGCATGGAGAAGCGTTGCTACTTACATTGACGCCATACACATGTTTCCGTATATGCCTCTGGCAAAAAAAACACAAGTGACCAGGTGCACAGATTAATTTCTAGATGGATGGTGAGTGAAATAACACCACAGTAGAGGCTGCTCCAATAATTTACATAAACGTTATAAGAGAATGCAATAAAATCACCAAAATAGGAGTGCTGTCAAGCCACCCAGCCTTGATATGCCTCTGACAGCCTGCAAGGGCATGAGCACTAACTCCTCCCCATCCCCACCTGAGTAGCGTCCACACGGGTGACAAACACTGGGTCCGGTGCCGCCATCTTGGTCCTCTTCAGCTGGCTGCCTCTTCTGGGTGCAGGCAGCCAACAACTGAAGATGTACCGTGCCCACCCTCCTACATTCTCCCCGGCCACTCTGTGTTCTCCATCATGCAACCTTCTGAGATATGTGATATGTGATATAAGCATCCCAGAATGACTGCCAGGGTGGTGGCAATTAAAAAAAATGAATAAACACAGAGAAAAAAAATGCAATTTACCGGAGGGGGTAGGGCAATCTTTAAACAGAACTAACTTTTAAGTTTTGGAAGTTAGGTTCCGCTTAGGTACCAGGACTAAATATCCCTACTACATTACACTGTCCTTATCCAGCATTGTTCTGTGGTATTGTCAGTACATGTGTGATGTTACGTACTATTATCAAAGTAGATCTAATCTCAATCACCAAAATCTCATTCAAGCTTTGACATGTTTTTGTCATTTCTGAAGTTAATTGAAATAATTTTAAATCTGCAGCTTTTATTAAAATAATATCTGGTGATCAAGTCAAGTGGGACCTTGTTCAGGCACATTCTGTTATAGTGTAATTTTTTTATCCTTTGTTGTTTTTCTGTGTTGTCACCCTGTCACATGTGGCCCTGTTGGAGACTACAAGTGGCCATTACGACATATTTTGTGCAGACATGGTGCACTGTTGTCACTATCAGAAAGCCAATAGAATAATGCTGTGGAGCATTCCATATTTTTCTTTTATTGGAAATAAAGCTCTAAAGGTTTTTTTTTACTTGATACATAAATTGTTTTTCCATAGACAGAGAAAATCGGGTGATCATAAACAATCTCATAGCTGCAAGCATGCAACAATACTGTATACTTTTTTTTGACATTGTAAAACCTCTTCATGACCAAAGAGAAATGGGGAGAACCTCTCAACTCAAAATGCTTAGCATCATTTTATTGGCCAAAGATGAGTGTTAGGCCAGCCATACACGATGCAAAATTTTTTGAACGATTCCCCCATCAACACAAACAGGGGAATCCCTCCTGACGAGCAATTGTCTGCTCCTGGTGGGGAAAGCTGTCCCTCTGGGAGAAGACAGTGATTATTGCTAGCGGCTATAGCAGCTGCTAGTGATAATCGTAAGAGAATTCGGCAGACTGGTTGTACCCAAGCAGATCGATCGATCAACTTGGTATATTCAGCCTGCCCATTAATGGTTCAAATCTCAGCCGGAACCGGCTGAGAATTGAACTGTGTATGGCCAGCCTTTGGTGCTGGGGATCATTCAGAAAAAAAAGAAAAATTGATTGTGATTGTGTTTTATTATTTAACTATTAAAATATCTTTTAATCCATCTTTTTCCTTGCACATAGGATGTCTAAACTGCAGTCAGATTCCAGATCTAAGTGAACGCCTGAGCACTTTGGAAGCCAAGGTATTCTGAATAATTGTGGTATAATTTATATGTTTGTTGTTCACACTGTGTATCAGTGAAATTAACCATCTACTTCTGTCATTAGGTTGCCATGATTGCAGCATCCGATGCTGTTCAAGGGACTCCATCTCTACCTCAGTCAGCAGGGCTGTGGGGAAGCCCACAAACTCGTGGTAGTCCTGGGGAGGTGGGCATAAAGGGTAGGATTTATGTAGTGTTTACAGCACATTCATTTCACTTTAAATCATTTCATTGTTTTGTCCTAATGTGTTTTACTATAAAGAAGAACTGTAGATGTGTATTTAACTGATTAAGAGAAGCTGCATGACATAAGTTATTATAAAAACCTACAAATATCACAAAGTGAATTTAAGTGCTTGTAAATCCTTACATATACCCAGTGAAGTGACTGGCCTCAGGTGATACACAGACATGAAACAAATCTTCCTACATCAGTTGTACCTGTTTATCTGTAGCAGTCTTTCTCCTACATGCTTTCAAAGTGCAGAATAAATATGGCATCTGTCAGCTCTGAAAGACAGGGGGTGGAGAGCTGAAGTTACATCAGTTAGGATAGTTCCGATTGCTGATTGGAGGGAAAGGACACACCCCCAATCACACAACTCACAGGAACAGAGCTGAGGCTGTTAATCAGTTGAAGTCCCTCCCCTGTCAACTTTTTTCTGTTGATGTCAGGAAAATTTGTCAGAATTGATTTGTGCTGATAGCAGAGGAACGAGGCAGCAGATGGAAATGACTGGATTGAGACAAGCACACACTATAGAGAGATACTGCATGCTTTGCATAGGTGTGCGCAGCCTATTGCATTAGGGTGTGCACCCCAAAGTTTAAATACACATGCATGTGTTTGCCTACATGTACATGGCCCTGATACATTACTCTCCCTGCTGGCAAAGTGAAATAGAAGTGTGTGGCACTTCTCTTATGGCAGAGCAGGTCCGAGGGAGATCTTTCCCATCTCCTCACTGGCAAACAGAGCGATAATGCTAATGTGCCCTAGGGGATTAGGGTGTGCCCAGGCACACCCGGCACACCCTGTGCGCACGCCTATGATGCTTTGTTCATATATTATGTCTGAGGTTTACAACCACTTTAAGCATCAAAAGCAATAAAGCTTAAGATTAGGTATGACAATTTTTACATAGTTACATTGGTCCAGTTTGGACCCAGACGTTAGTGGAGATCACTTTAGGAGTAGTACCTACTACAGTGATTTCCAGCTTCCTCGGGCATTGTCCAAGTATGGCACAAACATGCTTACATTAGTCCAAGCTGGACTAATGTAACTATGTAAAAATTGACAGATAGCCCGACCACCGCACACCTCACCCAGCTCGAGCAAGTAGCATGTAAAAATCAGCTTGATTCATCCAGACCACAACTCCAACATATTTTGCCCCACCCTCAAATCTTATTTGCTTTGGGTCTGGATGGACCTTTCCTCAGCCTGCACCATAACTAGACAGCAGCATCCCATTTATCAGACCTTGACAGCCTGATCAGGGACCCTGAAGCATTTTCATGGGCCACTATGTAAAAATTGACATTCATAAACTTCAGCTTTAATATTTTTTGTATGTTTCTCACTTTGTGTACACGAGTTTGTAGAGGTAAATCTCCATGATTTGTATCTGCATCTAATGCTGTAAATTATAAAGAGCTAAAAGCATTCCCTGTTCCCTGTCAGCAGTTCTTGGGAGGGGATTTGGGGTTTTGAAGGATACTCCAAAACTGAACGTATTGCTAGAAGAGGACTCTTCTTACTTAACAGCTGTTGCACTAGTATAGGTAAACTTGAACAGTCCACGGTTCATGGCTGGGGACCATTATTTGTATGAGTGCAGGTAAAGTTAGACTGGAACAATCCACATTTCACTGGTGGGGACCATGAAGTAGTATGAGCACAACTAGGGGCTTTACCTACTAGATCCTGGTACACAGACAGTCCATAGGTACAGCCTCTTGTAAAGTATCCCAACTTCCAGTTAAAGGGGGGGGGGCAGGGGCATGCAGCCCCTCTCCTCTTAACTCACTGATTCACCCCAACAGGGGGAAAAAGACCAACTCCTCAGGGCTCCAGGCTATTTAACAGCAACCCAGCTCCATCTGGGCACATCTCCCCAAGGATTGACAAGGCCCTGCTTAATATTCAGACTGATTATTTTCATTCTCCTGCCCTAAACTCTAGAAATTTCTTATACTCTAAAGACAAGGAAAAATAATTAAACTCTTAACCTGCTCTGAGCAGACCGAACCAAACAATTACTGCAACTGTAATTACTGCAGAAGCCAAAAACTAAACTTACCTAGTAGCTCAACTAGGAGGGTGCTACACATACAGTATCTGTGAAAAAAGGCATCATTTGATCACTTTAATTCAATGGACAGGTTGGAAGGTTTTGATAAGTCCACAAGTTTTGGCACATGTTGTATATCAGATTTTTATATATATATATGGCCTTTTAAAGCATGCAAAAAAATTATCAAATGGAAAACTTGTGATTGTGATTGATTTTAAAGATAAAAAACAGCAAACGTGTAAAGAAAAAAAAATAAATAAGAAAAAGTCAAAATTGATGAATCTAAAGCTGCTCAAAAGTAGAATAATGAATAGCCATATATGTGTTAGTCTTATGTTTCGATATGCAGTTGTTTCTTTATTTATGCTATTTATATGACATTTGCCTGTCTGCAGTGACGTAAAAGATTTGGAGAAAAGATGTGTCACAGGACACTGCACACATGTGAGAAAGGAAGGATTTTGTCACAGGAAAGGTGGATCTCCGTCCTGTGTGGTCAGTGCAGTGCCAGTAAATCTCATATGTTAACCTCTTACACATGTCCGTGTGACCCACACTGCAGTGGTATGATTTGTTAGCTCTTCTTGATGACAATTTGAGTTGACACTATCTTCCTCTCCACCGCATTTATCTTAACCAATATTCTTATCTTGCAGGATCTATGACACCAGCATCGAGAGACTCCTTAATAGCTCAGGAAGGTGAGAAACAGGGTGACTGGTATTGTCATATTTAGAGTTCATACTGCCCTAGGCACACATGAATGATAACACCATTTTATGCATGCTTCACCACTTTGTCAATAAAGTTATTGTGAAAGTATTTTTCTGGAAGTGAAAACCCTTACACATATTTAGTGGCAGCAAGATGCCTGCTTTTTATACAGAGTTACCATTGAACAGTACAGTCTACTAATTAAAGCATGAAAAGAAAATATACACTGCTCAAAAAAATTAAAGGAACACTTGGAAAACACATCAGATCTCAATGGGGAAAAAACCTCATGCTGGATATCTATACTGATATGGACTGGGTAATGTATTAGGAATGAAAGGATGCCACATCGTTTAAAGGAAATGAAAATGATCAACCTACAGAGGGATGAATTCAAAGACACCCTGAAAATCAAAGTGAAAAAAGGATGCAGCAGGCTAGTCCATTTTGCTAAACTTTCATTGCACCAACTCAAAATGGTACTCAGTAATTCTAATAGCCCCCACCTACTTGTATGCATGCGTGACAACGTCGGGGCATGCTCCTAATGTGAGCACGGATGGTGTCCTGGGGTATTTCCTTCTAGATCTGGACCAGAGCATCACTGAGCTCCTGAACAGACTGAGGTGCAACCTTGCAGCGTCAGATGGATCAAAACACAATGTCACAGAGGTGTTCTATTGGATTTAGGCCAGGCGAGCTTGGGGGCTATTCACTTGTATCAATTCCTTCATCCTCCAGGAACTGGCTGCATACTCTCGCCACATGAGGCTGGGCATTGTTGTGCACCAGGAGGATGCCAGGACCCACTGCACCAGCGTAGGGACTGACAATGGGTCCAAGGATTTCTTCCTGATACCTAATGTCAGTCAGGGTGCCATTGTCTAGCCTGTAGAGGTCTGTACATCCCTCCATGGATATGCCTCCTCAGAGCATCACTGACCCACTACCAAACTGGTCATGCTAAATAATGTTACAGGCAGCATAACGTTCTCCATGGCTTCTCCAAACCCTTTCACGTCTGTCACATGTGCTTAGGGTGAACCTGCTCTCATCTGTGAAAAGCACAGGGTGCCAGTGGGGGACCTGACAATTCTAGTGTTCAATGGCAAATGCCAATCGAGCTCCACGGTGCCGGGCAGTGAGCACAGAGCCCAATTGAGGTCGTCGGGCCCTCAGGCCACCCTCATGCAACCTATTTCTGCTTGTTTGGTCAGAGACATTCACACCAGTGGCCTGTTGGAGGTCATTTTGTAGGGCCCTGGCAGTGCTCACCCTGTTCCTCCTTGCACAAAGGAGCAGATATTGATGCTGATGAGTTAAGGACCTTCTTTGGCCCTGTCCAGCTCTCTTAGAGTACCGGTAACTGCCTGTCTCCTGGAATTTTCTCTGTGCTCTTGAGACTGTGTTGGGAGACACAGCAAACCTTCTGGCAATGGAACGTATTGATGTGACATCCTGGAGGAGTTAGACTGCCAGTGCAACCTCTATAGGGTCAACGTATCAGCTCATGCTACCAGTAGTGACACTGACCCTAGCCAAACACAAAACTAGTGAAAAACTGTCAGAAAAGATGAGTAGGGAAAAAAATTTCAGTGACCTCCACCTGTAAAACCATTCTGTTTTGGAGGTCATCTCATTGTTGCCCATCTTGTGCCCCCGTTGTTAATTTCATTAACAGCAAAGCAGCTGAAACTGATTAACAAGCCCCCTTTTCTACTTAACTGACCATATCCATATTCCAGGAGTTTAATTGACATGATGCTATACTCTGATTAAAAGGTGTTCCTTTAGTTTTTTTGAGCAGGGTAGATAAATGTGTGTTTCTTGAGTTGCAGAAAGACCTGCGACTACCCCCAGCTTAATTTTTCTGCTGGATTTATCCATAAAATGAAAAAATGAGAGACTACAAATATGCTTTGGTGATGTCATTCCGATTCCTCTTAGTGCTTTTGTGCACTTACAAGATTGTATATTGTAAACATAGACATACTTATTAGTGTCGGTTCACACTGATCCGACCCAACTTCGGGCGGCTAATGCCGTCACCCGTGCACTGCGACTTCGGCGCGGCTTGCAACGACTTCACATAATGGAAGTCAATGCAAGTCGCTCCGACTTTGCAAAAAAAAAAGGTGGAGGAACCTTTTTCTAAGTCGGAGCGACTTGAGTCGCTCCTATTAGAACGGTTCCATTGCACAGCATGGGCCGCTACTTGTCAGGCGACCAAGTCGCCTGACAAGTCGGAACAGTGTGAACCGTCACTTACAGTCCATTGTTTAAAAATGATCATATTTACCAGTGTTGGAAACAAAAGTCCTGCATGCTACGTTTTTGTTCACTAACCTGTGTTTTCCCATTCAAAGCAAACAAATAAGATCTATCATTGTATTTTGTAAAATGCACATGTACACATTATATAGGTTATTTTATTAGTAAAATTTGGTTATTTCAATGTTAACATGTTGTTGTGAATCATACTAATTTAAGACAGGCACTGTAGAGGAACATTTGTGTAAAAGTAGAGGAAAACAAGTTCTATGGTAGATCTATTTAGTGTGTTAGATACTCACTGTTCTTTCTTTCAGGAATGAGCACAAGAAAAGGTTCAATAGGGCCAGTAGGTACTCCAGGAGGCCAAGGATCTTCAGTAATAAAAGGCCCAGCGGGACCACCAGGTAGGACAGCAATGTTACTGATTAACACCTTCATGCTGCCTTCCAGCGGTCCTTTCAGTGAGTGGGCTTTAATGCAGAAAGGTGGAGTAGCTTCCCAATCACGCACCTGCTGTAATTGGCTATCACAGTGATCACATGATTGGGAAGAAAACACAAAAATCCCCCTCTGTGCACACAGGTGTATCCAGCCAAAATTAATCTTCATCACCAGTGATATTGAACATATGTAGCCGGGATCTGTGCAGCTGCCCCTTTAACTTATCTGACCAAGGTCTTGGACACAATCTGTACAACAAGAGAAAAAAAAGGGAAGCTCAGCCTAGCACAGTGTAGCAGATTTTCCAGGCATTGGGCCTGATGTGGGTCTGCCATGGTTACCGGTGACACCTTCAGCCCATTTAGGCTGATTACCCCAGTGTGAGATTGGAGACAATGACCGTTCCGGCATCTTCGTTTTGTTTATTTGATAATGGGGATGGGAGAAGGGAATGAGTGGGATACTCCTCTGGCTCAACTAGGTACAACTTGGGACACTCTGAAAAAAATGCCTTAGAGCGCTGTCTTGACGCCGGCTGGATGCCGACCAATGCTTGCTGGCGCTTGAAAAATACTGAACTGCTGAACTGCACTTGGACTTGACTTTTGGCACTCTAGTTAGCTCAAAAGGTCCTGGACTGTACTGTGGTGACTCTTGACACTCTGACCAGCTCCAAAGTACTAGAATACAGCTCCCTCCAGTCCTACCTGACCGAGGTAGCTCCTTGTAACTGCTGGTGCTGCTGCAACTCTCAACCCTGTACACTGGTCCCTGCACGCTGTACACTTTAACTCTTCAGGGCCCAACCGCTGGCGCCCCCTTTACACTTCAGGGTCCTCTCACTAGGCACCCCCACTATACTTCAGGGTACTCTTACTAGGCACCCCCTCTGAACTAGGCACCCCCTTTACCGCTAGCTGGCTCCTGGATCCCTTGGACCTTCACTGAAGTGGTCCCCTCTCACCAAGGCAGACCCCCAGGGGCAGTTTACAGTACTCACGAACTGGGAGTGCTTTCCTGAAACTGGACCCCCTCAGCTCTGCTGGTCCTTGGCACACCGGATCCTCTCTGCAGCTCAGCTCACTCCATCCCCTCAGGCAAGCCACCCGGGACACTCGATCCTGCTGACAGGAAGAGAGACAGCCATACTCTCCCTCCGGGGACTCTGCTTCCCACCAAAGAAGCTGCGTCATGCGCTCCCCTCAAACTTATAACCACTCCCAGAATCCTGTGCGGCAGAATCTGCCTTTCTGGTGTAGATACAGGCCTGAATGTGCCACTGATTGGGTTTCCTCCATTGCCCAATGAGAACCTTCTCATGCCAGTGGGGAGACTCCCCAGTCTCAATAGCCACACCTGGGAGACATGACAGTCCAGCTGAAAATCATGGCCCTGCTGTTAGGCAGCCAAGGCCCACTATACTTTGCCTAGCACCTACCTTGTAGGGTGCTACATCAGTAAATTTTATTAAAATAGAGATAAATCTATAAAATACCACTCATATGATTTCAACTTGTATGTAGTCATATCATTATGAATGGTGAACATTAGTTGTTACAGTCCTTCTCCAACATAGCCAGATCGCCTGGATCATCAACCAGGACCAGAGCAGGAGACCAGCTGACTCACTAACAAGAGAGGCATGCTGGTAAGACAGTCAGGTGACCCATTTTGGAGGCGTGGCCTCCTTCCTCAGATATGCCAACGGGTCTGTCTCCCTCCCCTAGCAGCCAAGCTCCAAACCTAACTTAGTTAGGGGAGGGAGACAGACCTAAACCTGACTGATCAGAGGTATTCTGATGCAAGTCTGTTTTCATCTGGCCCCCGTAGATTATACAAGGGTCTGCAAAGATCTGATATGTTTGTGCAGAAAAAAACTGAATGAAACACTTATAGTCCCTTGTACTTATTTAAAAAAATTAATAAATAAAATTAGGTTTTAAGGTCCAATTGCCATCTCATGGTCTAACGGGCTGTGCTGTGTAAATCTCAGAACTGGGTAGACAGATAAATACCCTTCTTGCGGGTAAAACAGCTTCCATATGTTTATTTCAGTTGTAAGCTTTTAAAGCTTAACTTGAGTCAAAGCTGTTATTTTAGTTTTGGATAAATTGGAAAGGGGTTACATTCTCCATCTCATTTCTGTATTCTGATCTGATAGGGAATATTTCCACCCACATTTCTAATTTTTATTTTATTTTTATTTCTTTGTGGACCCTGAAGATTTATGGTAACTACTTGCCTACTTGTCCTGTTATCAGAATGTCAAAGCATGGTTAATCTCTGAAATGGTGACATAGAACACAGCATAAATATATTTTTAGTTGAGTGGGAAAGGGTTAAAACCACCGGGAAGTTTTTATTTCTGGGTCTTCCTATTCTTGTGACATTCACTCCCCTCATTTCTTGTTCTAGTGTCACCGGATAAACAAAGCAGCCCAAAAATATCCCAGTTTTACAACAGTAAAAAGGTTCTAATCTTTCAACACTGTCCAAGACCCAAATATAAGTGTATTGGCTGCAGTTAAGCTTTTTATATTAGGCTTATAATATTAAAATTGGAAATATGCAACTATTTGTACTTTTAACCAGAGCTGTAACTAGAATTTTTTTGGATCATTAGTTCTTTTTATTTTGCAACAAGACTGCCCTCTTCTGTGTTTTACTTGAAATGTCACTTACTAAGGCTTAGCCGTTTTGTTTGTAATAGGAAAGTTAACTGTTACTGATGAAGACTGATGGAGTAATTATAGTATAAATAAATTACATGTTTAAACCTTCATTTGTAGAAACTTTAAAAAATATTGTTATTCTGAATGTTAGTAGTACAATAGATTTGTTTGCACATGATTGCCTTGTTTCCTAATATTATACCTTTAAGATGCACGGTAGCAGAAGCAGTTTCTGTTATTGGATTTATCTTTGAGACAGGTGACATAACAAGGAATACAAGGAAAAGGCTTTCTTATTCAGTACCATGGACAGTATTACCTACTTTAGCACCTCATGCCAAGGTGTACCGTATTAAACTCGTAGATCACAAAATATAACTGGCATTTTGTGAGGCTGTCAAAGGCCTCTTACGTCTTCTTTGTGATTAAAATGCCTACTTATCATAAAGCGTAATGACACATAAAATTTATACCGGTTCTGTGGCTCATTTATTTAGATAAAGAACTAATACTAATTAAGCACATAACCTGTATTTTAGAGATTATTACAGTGCATTGCGAAAGTATTCGGCCCCCTTGAACTTTTCGACCTTTTGCCACATTTCAGGCTTCAAACATAAAGATATAAAACTGTAATTTTTTTTGAAGAATAAACAAATGGGACACAATCATGAAGTGGAACGAAATTTATTGAATATTTCAAACTTTTTTAACAAATAAAAAACTGAAAAATTGGGCGTGCAAAATTATTCAGCCCCCTAAGATAATACTTTGTAGCACCACCTTTTGCAGCGATTACAGCTGTAAGTCGCTTGGGGTATGTCTCTATCAGTTTTGCACATCGAGAGACTGAAATTTTTGCCAATTCCTCCTTGAAAAACAGCTCGATCTCAGTGAGGTTGGATGGAGAGCGTTTGTGAACAGCAGTTTTCAGTTCTTTCCACAGATTCTCGATTGGATTCAGGTCTGGACTTTGACTTGGCCATTCTAACACCTGGATATGTTTATTTGTGAACCATTCCATTGTAGATTTTGCTTTATGTTTTGGATCATTGTCTTGTTAGAAGACAAATCTCTGTCCCAGTCTCAGGTCTTTTGCAGACTCCATCAGGTTTTCTTCCAGAATGGTCCTGTATTTGGCTCCATCCATCTTCCCATCAATTTTAACCATCTTCCCTGTCCCTGCTGAAGAAAAGCAGGCCCAAACCATGATGCTGCCACCACCATGTTTGACAATGGGGATGGTGTGTTCAGGGTGATGAGCTGTGTTGCTTTTACGCCAAACATAACGTTTTGCATTGTTGCCAAAAAGTTCGATTTTGGTTTCATCTGACCAGAGCACCTTCTTCCACATGTTTGGTGTGTCTCCCAGGTGGCTTGTGGCAAACTTTAAACTACACTTTTTATGGATATCTTTAAGAAATGGCTTTCTTCTTGCCACTCTTCCATAAAGGCCAGATTTGTGCAGTATATGACTGAGTGTTGTCCTATGGACAGAGTCTCCCACCTCAGCTGTAGATCTCTGCAGTTAATCCAGAGTGATCACGGGCCTCTTGGCTGCATCTCTGATCAGTTTTCTCCTTGTATGAGCTGAAAGTTTAGAGGGATGGCCAGGTCTTCGTAGATTTGCAGTGGTCTGATACTCCTTTCATTTCAATATTATCGCTTGCACAGTGCTCCTTGGGATGTTTAAAGCTTGGGAAATCTTTTTGTATCCAAATCCGGCTTTAAACTTCACAACAGTATCTCGGACCTGCCTGGTGTGTTCCTTGTTCTTCATGATGCTCTCTGCGCTTTAAACGGACCTCTGAGACTATCACAGTGCAGGTGCATTTATACGGAGACTTGATTACACACAGGTGGATTCTATTTATCATCATGAATCATTTAGGTCAACATTGGATTATTCAGAGATCCTCACTGAACTTCTGGAGAGAGTTTGCTGCACTTGAAGTAAAGGGGCTGAATAATTTTGCAAGCCCAATTTTTCAGTTTTTTATTTGTTAACAAAGTTTGAAATATCCAATAAATTTCGTTCCACTTCATGATTGTGTCCCACTTGTTGTTGATTCTTCAAAAAAAATTACAGTTTTATATCTTTGTTTGAAGCCTGAAATGTGGCAAAAGGTCGAAAAGTACTTTCGCAATGCACTGTAGAAGGAAAAGTTGGGTACCTGCTATGCAACCCTTCAAAAGTTTAAGATTTGGATAACTCTGTAAGCTCTCTGAGGGCAGGGACTGATGTGAATGTGCAATATATATCTAAATTGCTGTGTAAATTCATGGCACTATATACAGTAAGTACCTGTAATAAATAATAATAAATGATTATGAACTACCAACCAATTTCTTATTTATTTAAAGTATACCTCAATTTATTATTTTATAATATTTTTCAATAATAAAGGAATATACAGTGTGTGTGTGTGTGTATATATATATATATATATATATATATATATATATATATATATATATACAGTATCTCACAAAAGTGAGTACACCCCTCACATTTTTGTAAATATTTTATTATATCTTTTCATGTGACAACACTAAAGAAATATTACTTTGCTACAATGTAAAGTAGTGAATGTACAGCTTGTATAACCGTGTAAATTAGCTGTCCCCTCAAAATAACTCAACACACAGCCATTAATGTCTAAACCGCTGGCAACAAAAGTGAGTACACCCCTAAGTGAAAATGTCCAAATTGGGCCCAATTAGCCATTTTCTCTTTTCGTTGTCATGTGACTCATTAGTGTTACAAGGTTTCAGGCGTGAATGGGGAGCAGGTGTGTTAAATTTGGTGTTATCACTCTCACTCTCTAATACTGGTCACTGGAAGTTCAACTTGGCACTTCATGGCAACGAACTCTCTGAGGATCTGAAAAAAAGAATTGTTGCTCTACATAAAGATGGCCTAGGCTATAAGAAGATTGCTAAGACCCTGAAACTGAGCTGCAGCATGGTGGCCAAGACCATACAGCGGTTTAACAGGACACACTGCATCAATTTGGTCTGCACGGCTGTCGTCCCAGAAGGAAGCCTCTTCTAAAGATGATCCACAAGAAAGCCCACAAACAGGCCACCAGGCTGACCCCCCATCCCTTCAACCTCTGCAGCAATGCTACCAGCACTCATATCTCTATTTCCCAAAGACAACCTCTGCATATGACGATGAGCACGTGCACTCAATCTCTTTGGTTGACCATGGTGAGACCTGTTCTGAGTGGAACCTGTCCTGTTAAACTGCTGTATGGTCTTGGCCACGGTGCTGCAGCTCGGTTTCAGGGTCTTGGCAATCTTCTTTAGCCTAGGCCATCTTTATGTAGAGCAACAATTCTTTTTTTCAGATCCTCAGAGAGTTCGTTGCCATGAAGTGCCATGTTGAACTTCCTGTGACCAGTATAGAGTGAGAGCGATAACACCAAATTTAACACACCCGCTCCCCATTCACACCTGGGACCTTGTAACACTAACAAGTCACATGACACCGGGGAGGGAAAATGGCTAATTGGGCCCAGTTTGGACATTTTCATTTAGGGGTGTACTCACTTTTGTTGCCAGCGGTTTAGTCATTAATGGCTGTGTTGAGTTATTTTGAGGGGACAGCACATTTACACTGTTATACAAGCTGTACGTTCACTACTTTACATTGTAGCAAAGTGTAATTTCTTCAGTGTTGTCACATGAAAAGATATAATAAAATATTAACAAAAATGTGACACCTCTGACTCGCTGTGAGCCCCAATTCATAAATTAAGTATTGTCCTTACAATTACTTCTTTCTCATAGTGTGATACATTGATTATTTTGGATACAGCTCTAAAAAAATATAACCACCTTCCCCGTTTCCTACGTTGCTCCACTTCAATGCTCTCCCAGACTACAAGAAGCTTACTTCTTTTTTTTCTTTTTTTATACTTTTTTTTTTTATTAGGATTTTTTTCCTGATTCCAGGATACATTGGCTCTTAGTGGCAGTCATAGATATATGTTGGAGGATGGATGAATCAATTAAATAAGAAGATATAACATCTACAGAAGTACAGTACACAAAAAATATAGTTGATGAAACTTTTCCATTAGTCTGTCCCTTGAGGAAATTGGTGTATATGGGTATAAGACAAACAACAAGGGAAGCACAAATCCTAGCCCAATTACGTCTTTATTGAAATGAAGTAAGAAAACAAAAAAAAATAATCACTATGCCTTTAAAACAAGTCTTGGGGGCCTGTCCCCTCTTTCTCGAGAAAGAAGGGACATGCCCTCAAAACACTCAAAACACATCGTAATCATGGTAACCTGCTACGCTCTTTTAGGAAGTGCTCTGTGTATCGGCACAACATTTTGAGCCCTCCACAATCTTTTTGTGTATCCAGCACTAGCACTGCAGGCAGATGTAGCGTCCTTCCAGCAAATCTGCACTAGCATTTAGGAGAGGAACATTCAAGTTGCAGGAGGAGTTTGAGCTCTGGTCTTTGTCATCTTACACTCTGCTGTGGTATCTTAAAGGCATGCTGATTATTTGAGCATGTGAGTGCAATTATTTATTTTTTTTTACTTTCCATTTCAATAACAAGGTAATTGCGCTTCCCTTGTTGTTTTTCTTGTTTTCATGTTGTCCACACTACCTTGTTACTACCTAAGGGATGTCTGCAGACGCATAGGTGCCTAAAAAAGAGGACATTGCTGTCATAGTGTGGCTTACTCATTAAAAACGCCTGAGCGCATCATTGGGATCAGTTCTTTGTGTATATGGGTATGAACTGGAACATTTTTTCCAGTCATATTCCTAAAGTTTCGGTAATTTTTTTTTCCTTTTATGTTTTAGGGCCCTGGGTTCATTGCTTTTTATATGACTAAGAAGTGCATAATATTTAGATATGTTTTTTAAAGTAAGGACCTAGAGAAGCTTATTCTAGTGCAGAATTCTGGAATTCTACTTCATTGCTAAAATTGGATTCAATAGAGAGGACCTTCACCATGCCACCTCCTAAATATACAAAAACAACATGGAACAAAAAAGTTGGATTCAATAGACAGGACCTTCACCATGCCACCTCCTAAATATACAAAAACAACATGGAACAAAAAAGTTGGATTCAATAGACAGGACCTTCACCATGCCACCTCCTAAATATACAAAAACAACATGGAACAAAAAAGTTCCCAAAACCAGGTGGACTGAATTGGCACACCAGGAAGCTACATGTTGTAAAACCATAAAGCTTTACTTTACAAAAAGTTACAATTCGAAGTCATTATACTAAAAAAGCCACACCCAACAACATTGTTTTGTAGCAACGTGCTACCCAGCCCTTAGATGGAATAAAGAGAGGGCACTCAGTTATATATTGAAATCCATTCTGTGGTAATTATATCCATTATATCAGTGTCCCCATGTTCTCCATACTCAGAGGTCAACGTGTTTCTCGAGACTTTTTGCTTCGTCTAGACTGGTTGGATGTGTGTTGCACTAAGATATGAAACAAAAACACATATAAATATATACTTTCATACAATGTTTAACATAAATACAATGTATTAAACACTGGATGCTTGCCTTGTAAACTACGCATAGTCCATGCAATGAATTGCTGAACAGGTCTGTGAGGCGAACAAAGAAGCAAAAAGGAACCTCTACACCCAGAAAAAATCCGGGCAGCCATGGCAGATCTCTCAATTAATTATAACCTGCACCAATATGGAATGGAAAGACTAATAATTACACACAATTCTTTGTAACTTCCATTATCTGCCAAGTATAAAGTACCATGCCTCTCAGCAAAACTTATCACAGCCATCACTAATAACATATTGTAATGCAGCATGTCTCGGCTGACGGTATTGAAAAGCCAGCTTATTGTAATATTAAACTCCTGTTACAGGTTATAAAAGGTTTTAAAGGTGTTATGATCAAAACAGCTATTACAAATATTTTAGTCCATAAATATCCCAATGTACCCATCTGGAAACTTATCAAATGTCTGTAGCTTGCTCATGACCAAAAGTGGATGTACTGTGTGAGAGTTCCAGTGCTTCATCCAGGACCACAATATGGAGAGTACTGCTTTGTGGGGAAAACATGCACTATGAGACGAAATGTAAGGAGGGGATCATCCAGTTAGCCGTCCCTTTTGGTCACCAAAAAGGTGACCAGAAGGGTCACTAAAATGGACATTGGCACCGCTTATTCAACACCCAAGCCGTCTAACAGTGTTTGCACATGCAACTAAGATTGCGGGTGAGATCTCTTCCCTCCATCATCCATTCAACAGCATGGACTCTGACTAATCAGTTTTGGGGGATAACATCTTAGACCAGAGGACAGAGCTGAAACATTCTGCCTTCAATACCCTGCTTCAACACGATTTATCCTTGCTTCCTGTAAGGAAGGACATAGAGAACATGTTTGAGCACATGGAAGGCTCCCACAAGTGAGACACGTCCAAACTCCATGTAGGGCTGTGAAGCAACCACCAATGCCTGGAGGAGATTGAAACCACCACAACATCTTCGTATACGCAGAATTCCGGCTCCAATAATTAGTCAGAACTCATTACGCTTATATAGAGGGTCTGTGCCTGTCCCCAACCTGACCCCACCACGAGATGCCCTGTGCCAGGTCCATCTTTTTCATCAGAAGAAGCAAATCTAGACAAAAGTTCAGGACGAAAGGGTCCCAGATTTGACAGTGAATCAATTACTTTCTCTACTTTTTTCCCAGATTTTTCAATATACACCCTGCGTCAGTGCCAGATGCTACAGCTGTTAACCAGGCCTCTGCAGGAGCTAACATCCAATATTGCTGGGGCTACCCATTTCACTTAGTCATACACAGGAAGAAAGAATCATATTTTGCATTCCCCAACAGACCTTCCTGCTCTCCTAAAAGCTTTGGCCCTGCCTAAATTTGAGCTGGAACCATTTGGAAGCATCTGCCCTTTTTGGGAAAACTTTGAAGGGAGTGAATGATTCCTCCTAAGGAGCCTTGTGCCTAGAATACCTTATGATCATCAGGATCTCTGGCAGAATGCCAGCGACCAAATTCCATTGTTATTTCTTGAGGTTTCTGTTCTGTTTATAATATTTGACTTTATTTTTTTAATGCTTGATATGGACAGCTGTTCATAGAGTAGCTCAGAGGTGATCTCTCAATATGACCTCCCTTACTAGCAATTCTACCAGAAAGGGGAATGCCCCAGGGGACCTTTGCCCCTTCCATCTTACCCCCCAGCTTGGGACATGGGTCCTTTCTTGCAGAATGTTTTCCTCTGGCCAAATGAACCCCTCACTCATGGCTCCACCTGAGGATATAAGGACCTTCCCCTCTGTACATTTAGCAAAGACTCTGGATGAAAAATACCTAGTTCTCTGTGTTGACCTGAGATATTGCGTATTAAATTGGTGCAACCCTCTGAGTGGGACATGCCACCCAACCCTATGTCAGGAACAGGGGTCCAGCTCGAAGACAAGTTGCTATATCAGTAGCGGAACTACCACCGACCAGCAGGATAGGTACAATTTGCAACATATTTGGTTCTGAAAGCGACTTGTACATCAAATTCAGGTAGTTCTAAAAAATACCACTTTTACACTGTGGCACACTGATGTGCCAAATATAAAATAAAAAAATACTGACAGTTTGTATCTTACAAAAGCGGACCTATTTAAAACCAACTTTCTATTACGTACAGAGAGAGAAACTGCACAGACAGATTTTGTGAAAATGTCTCATATGTGTTGTAAAAGTGGCGCAGCATGTGTAAATTTCAAGTACAAGTTCTAGACAGGTACATAAATTTGGTGCATGCTGCACCACTTTTAGAATGCATGAATGACACTTTTTCGCAAAAATCTGCCTGCGCCGGTTTTTATGGATTTCAGGGTATGTGTTCTTATATTTCTGCTTGCTACCTGTATCCTTACACCTGTTTTGTCCTTTGAGCATTTCAGTGTCATAGTGCCTCTGTTTCCCTTGTGTACCTCTGTGATCTCTTATGGGTTTCAGCCTACCGTCCATTAGCAGCACTTTTATCTGCCGTCTGCTACGGTGTCTCCCAGGATATTTCTTGTCTGTATCCTGTTCAGTGTCTCCCGATATATATATATATATATATATATATATATATATATATATATATATATATATATAATCTGTTTCCTGTTTGGTGTCCCTGTGTACCTCTACCTTAGAGATTCCTGTTTATCTCTTTGCTTTACCACTCACGCCTAGACATTCTGTGTGTCTCTGTGCACCTATTTCCTGTGTCTGTGTGTTTTCCTTGCACATCTGCCAGTTTGGACGGTACTCCTTGCTGTCCAGAGATCTCCCTCAGCACTGCAAGGGATTCTTATCTGTTTATCAGCCCTTAGTTCCCAGTAGCTGCCTGCTAGGGTTAGACAGAGAACCGCAACTTGAGAATTGTCTACAGCGCAACCAATCTCCACTTTCAGGAGCTCTGGAGAAGACTAGGAGGTTCCTCAGGGTCCTCATGTTTATTGTACATGTAGGCAGGCTAGGTTCTCCCCAGACAGAATCAGTTGGTATCCTTCCTGTCCTAGACTCCTCATGTACCTTATCTGTATTATTGAGTACCAGAATTTCCTGGGATACACTTCCATGTATCCCATACATATTGTTACCTCTGTGTCTCTGTAGGCTTAGCATTCCACTGCTGCACCTCCTGTCTTCCTGTGAGCTCTTTCTTACTATATTATGTCCTGCCACCCTTTAAGACCAGCACCCCATGTGCTGCACTATAGTCCTGTCATTCCTGGGAGTCCTGTATTCCAAGATTCTAATCTCTGTGCCAGTGTTGCCAACCGTCAGCAGGGCTTTATTTCTCAGAGAATAGGTTCAGGAACTCTTCTCTTTTAAGTCACCATTTCGCCTCTGCTCCTTACCCACCTCCAAGAACCGTTCCTTGCTTCCACCCATTATCCACCTCCCAATACCGCCCCTTTTAGAGAATACAGACCCAAGTATTATTTTGTGGTGCTAAGTATTTTGTATAGAATTTGTTAATGATAACAAGAAAGACAGTAAAATAGATCTAGCAACAATGGACACTCCAACACTCCAACGACAATAGATCCACCCCAGCAACAATAGACTCCCAACAGCCAACATTAATAGACCCTCCAGCAGCCAGCAACAAATACCCCTCCCTCAACAGTACATCCCTCCCAGCAACAATTGACCCCCTGCAACATAAGATTCACCCCCAGCAACAATAGATCCCTACCAGCAACAATAGACCCCCCCTGCAAAAATAGATCCCTTACAGCAACAAAAGGTTCCTCAGTAGCCAGCATCAATAGACCCCTTCCTCTACAGTACCTCCCTCCCAGCAACAACTGACCCCCAGCAACATACATTACATACATTCAGTTCTGGGGGTGCGGGAACTGCGTTCCCCCGTGTTCCCCCTGAAAAAAAGCCCTGACCGTCAGTATTTGTTACTTGCAGCCAGTAAAAAACAGGCACTTTTCCCCTGCCAGTGATAGAAAAAGGCTGCAAATAAAAAATATGGCTGTGACGCTCGACTCAGAACTGCACTTGCGCAGTTCCAGTCCGGAGCCGGCCAAGACCATCCGAATCCCTGCTACAGTGTGTTTGGATGGTACTGGCGGGGAATGGGTCTGGCGGGGGAGGGTGCCTAAGCATTTCGTGTGATTTTATGGTGCAAGGGAGTAGAGCAGAGCCTCATTTGTGGGTCTGTGGGATAGGAGCAAGCAGGCCAGGAGCGGGACTGTCAGTGCTGTTTGGACTGGAGTGGACTGAAGGGATCCCCTGGTAGGGAAAGAGACTGTCACTGTGACTCAGGACGGGAAGTGTCATGTAGGTGAGGTGTCATCATCATTTGTGCTGCTGCACACTGATGTCAGTGTCATTGTGAGAGCCAATTGTGCTACTTAAGCGTGATTTACACCTCTGATTTCATTGCAGCTTCGTTTAACAGAAGTCTATGCAAGTTGCAATGAAATTGGAAAAAAGTAGTGCAGGAAGCTTTTTAAAAAATGCTATGACTTGAGTCGAGGCAATTTGAACAGTTCCATTGCCGACAATAGGGTGCGACTTGTCATGGGATTTGGTACTGTCAAATTGCATGACAAATCACATCCAATGTGAACGAGGGCTAAATCACATTGCTATATGCATATTGTATTTTTTGCAGCCTAAATACAGAAAATTGCACTTAAAACTGTAATTTTGTAACTTTTGCAGATGCCAGTAAACTTTGGCTGTCGTGTCAGTAAATTTCAATCTACAGTAGTAGGTTGGCAACACTGCTTTGTGCTTCCCTGTACTAGTTCAGCTGTAACCTGCATGGGTGCGCTCTCAGGGCACACTGCAATCAGTGTGCAGGCTGCACAGAAGGTCCACAATCCCAATTATACAAGACAGTCCTTCCCCCAAGAAAATTGAGCACCAGCCTCCACTGCTTACGGAATAGAGACCTGTTCCCAGTTAAATGGAAGACTGTACGTATAACATACTTAGGTATGCAGATTCGTTCCAACCTATCAGAAAATGTTATGCTTCTTCTAAATTACATCTGTTCTACACTTAAAAATTGGTCTAACCTACACCACACATGGTTGGTACTCTCTACTATTTGGTGGAGCTGCCTCCTCCTGAATTCCTTCTGGGAAAAATTCCCAGATCCACATGCGAGTGACTTCCTTTCTGTTAATGCTTAGCCTGCCCTTTTCTTTTCAAGATTTTCAGGTTTGATATCTTGTGTTCTACTTTTGAATGCAGAGATAATGGTGCTAAATTGTTTGTAATGAAATGAAAAAGGAAAAATATCATGGACTTGTTCCAACTGACTTGAAATCCCAAGTAATCCCCAAAGATCTGAATGATATGTAATACTCTATTGACTAAGCGTCCATGATCAGCCAAATACTGTAGATAAGCATAGAGTCAGCCTATGAGGATGCTCACTACTCTGGAGCATTCAAAAATCATATACAAAAGAATCCGTCTGAATGGGTTCTGCTAAGGTCTATATGGCCAGGGAAAAGAGAAGGGGAGAGAGTGGACAACTTTGTCTGGTCCCTCTTAAGATTGGAAATGGTTCAGAAAGGAAATCATTAATGTAAATTCTAGCCACGAGATCCATATAAAGCAATCCTTTCAACTGTAAAATGTTTGCCCCAAACACAAATTTACATGAGATTTGTTTATTAAGTGCCATAAGCAAATTTAACTATAGAAGAAATGTTGCTATTCATATGCAAAGATAAGAACCTGGCTAGTATTTTGGTGTCAACATTTATAGACGAGATTGGCCTATAGAAATGAAAAGTGAGGGTCTTTCATACCAGTTGGCCTGGGAATGGGACCTAGGAATCAATATAGAAGTGGAAGTTTGGTCTAAATAGTCTTGGTGCACAAAGGGATCCTCAACACCACTCCTTGCCTTCCTTTGTGTTTCAGAGAATGCAGGACAGGAGGGGTCTATGTAGCAAATTTAGTGGACCTGCTCGAAAATTAGCCGCTTTTGGACCAGAACATTTACTCTGATTTATTCAATAACCTTTGTCAACCTTACCAACAATGCCAAAACAGCGTTCTTTAAGAATTTGGCGGATGACATTCCTAGACATGCCCAATCCCTAATCTCCTTCATTCTACTTGCCGCAAAGATGTCCATTGCCAAAGCTTGGAAATCTCCTTTACTGGATATTGCAACAACTAAAAACAAGTAATCCTGAATAATGCTGCATGAAAAATTAGCTAGCATTCTTTCTGATAGACAAGCTAGATTTGATAAAATCTGGAATCCCTGGATAACATATTACAGTCATCGATCTGACAGGGTGGCCTATCAGGAGACCCCAGCGTTAAGTTGGACAGAACGACTTTCTCTTCTCAGGTCCATTCTTATCTTTTCTTGCTTCCCTTCACCCCCTTTTTTTCTTCCTTTTTTGACCCCCCCCCCTTTTTCTCCCTTTTGTTTTTTTTTTTCTTTTTTGGTATTAAGCCTTATAGGTTTAGACATTGGGGGATGTTGATCCTTTATGCCTTAACTTCAATGTAGACTTAATAAGGTACTGTGTCTAATGTTTCTTGCTATTGGCAACTTTCTAACAGTGCTTTGTTGTTCTGCAATGTCGGGCACAACTTAATTCCATTTCATGGTTTGAATAATTGTTTGTACTTTGAAACTGTCCCTCACATTATTTTCAAATACAAATATTGAAACAGAAAAGTGAGGGTCTTTATTTGGCTTTGGTAATAAAATAATCCTCTCTCATTTAAGGTGGCACGGTTCCTTCTTTCCATATATAATTATACAAATCTAAAAGGCAAGGGGTTAACAGGTATTTAAAGGTAACCTACCATTCGGCAGGGGAACCATGCAGCCCTGGTGTTTTATTTTGTGGGAATTGTACTATAGCTCCATTTATCTCTTTGCACATAGTAGGGGAGTCCAGAAGGAAGAAGGTTTTTTGATATGTGGTAAGGGAGGGCATGGATATCCTACTAAGATAATTTAGCAGATCATCCTTGGAGTATTGTGCCCTTGTCTGATATACTTTGTTGTATAAAGTTAGAAAGGATTGGGAGATCTCTTCAATATTCTTAACTAAAGTCCTGTTTATTGTATACATGATGAGTGCATACATTGAGGCCTAGTTCGATATTTAAATAATCCAATTAACCAAGTGTGCAGAATAATCCAGGTTCAGATCCAGCACCGCATTATAGTCACCTGTAATACTAATAGGACCAATAGCTTTTGCAACATTTTTCCCATAATGTCCACCAATTTGACAATGGGAAAAGGAGGGGGTAAATATCTATTAATAATAGTAAGTAATAATTATGTTACTTTAAGTACCAGTATCACATAACTTCCCAGAAGATCCAGGTTAATGTCTTCAATTATTGCTGCTAGAGATTTTAAGATGAGTGTAGTTATACCTCTTAAATTACAGGAGTATGTAGAGTGGTATGCTCAGAAACATAATAATCGGGGTTTATATTTTTCAATATACACTGCTCAAAAAAACTTAAAGGAACACTTGGAAAACACATCAAATCTCAATGGGGAAAAATATCATGCTGGATATTTATACTGATATGGACTGGGTAATGTGTTAGGAATGAAAGGAAGTCACATCGTTTGAGAGAAATGAGAAGTATCAACCTGCAGAGGGCTGAATTCAAAGACATCCCAAAAATCAAAGAGAAAAAATTATGCAACAGGCTAGTCCATTTTGCTAAAATTTCATTGCAGCAACTCAAAATGGTACTCAGTAGTTTGTATGGCCCCCATTTGCTTGGATGCATGCCTGACAACATCCGGGCATGCTCCTAATGAGATGAGGGATGGTGTCCTGGGGTATTTTCCTCCCAGATCTGGACTAGGGCATCACTGAGCTCCTGAACAGACTAAGGTGCAACCTGGTTGTGTCTGATGGACCGAAATATAATGTCCCAGAGGTGTTCTAGGTCAGGCGAGAGTGGGGGCCATTCAATGAAATAAATTCCTTCATCCTCCAGGAATTGGCTGCATACTCTCGCCACGTGAGGCTGAGCATTGTCATGCACCAGGAGGAACCCAGGACCCGCTGCACCAGCGTATTGTCTGGCACTGGGTCCAAGGATTTCATCCTGATACCTACTGGCAGTCAGGGTGCCATTGTCTAGCCTGTAGAGGTCTGGGCGTCCCTCCATGGATATGCCTCCCCAGATCATCACTGACCCACCACCAAATTGGTCATGCTGAACAATGTTACAGGCAGGATAACATTCTCCACGGCTTCTCCAGACCCTTTCACGTCTCGTGCTCAGGGTGAACCTGCTCTCATCTGTGAAAGGCACAGGGTGCCAGTGGCAGACATGTCAATTCTGGTATTCAATGGTAAATGCCAATTGAGCTCCATGGTGCCGGGCTGTGAGCACAGGGCCCACTAGAGGATATCAGGCCCTTAGGCCCCCCTCATGAAGTCTGTTTCTGATTGTTTGGTCAGGGACATTTACACCAGTGGACTGCTGGAGCTCATTTTGTAGGGCTCTGGCAGTGCTCATCCTGTTTCTTCTTGCACAAATGAGCAAATACTGGTCCTGCTGATGGGTTAAGGACCTTCTACAGCCCTGTCCACCTCTCCTAGAATAACTGCCTTTCTCCTGGAATCTCCTTCATGCTCTTGAGAAAACCATGAGGATAAACCAGTTATACCACCTGCAAATAAATTACATAAAGTACAAATGCAAGCATAGTAAACAAAACCCAACCCATCCCACCTGGCCCATAACCCCAACCTATTGTGAACTTTAAACCCAAAACTAGAACTATAAACGTATACAATTATACAGTCAAACAATGATCGTGTACAGCAAACTGGAGTACTCTGCATGTGAGATTAAACAAATACAAGAGCAATGCAGCGCTTTCCTGAAATAAACCTCAATGTGTACAATAGATCCCAATATAAATGGCAAATAAACATAAAACGTAATCCTTGTGTGTGCACATCAACCAAAATAATAAAATATACATGTCAATACATGTGAATTAAAATGAAGTAGTGCATAAATGCTAACATTAAAAATCATAAAAATGTACAATATCAGGTGCTCCTTATTGTAAAGATAATCAAATGTGAAAGAGTGTTTCAAAGATAGTATAAGTCCCAAAGAAATTCCTGTACTCTTCACTTCGTGCAAGTAATAATAATCTTATTAAACTGTAACTTTTCTTCCTTTTTAAATCCCGTGATTTCCACTCTCCACCGCATGCAGTGATTACTAATGGGTGGGTGGCAGCTCACCTCAAGAACAGGATCTACACTCTCGTACTTCATCACCCCTGATGAAGTCACGCGTGTAGTGATGCAATGCATCGGGAGGAGTTTGGATGACATCAACCCCCGTGTCTCAGCCAGACTGGGAGTGCGTTTGTAGAGTATCTGTTGGACTTGGAGTAGGCGAATGTGATTTTATATGTGAGTGATGCTATTTTATTCCTAACAATTATTTACGGTTTTACACGATGGGAGATCTTTCTGTTTATTTATGGTAATACGTAGGAGGAAAAGTGGAAAGGAATATTGGAAAAGACCACACAAGGATGGATCAGTTTTGCTGACAGCACTCAGGAGAGGTGTGCTAACAGACTCGAGTGATCTATACGAGAGTGTAGATCCTGTCCTTGAGGTGAGCTCCCACCCACACATTAGTAATCACTGCATGCGGTGCAGAGTGGTAATCACGGATTCAAAAAGCAAGAAAAGTCACAGTTTAAAAAGATTATTATTGCTTGCTCGAAGTGAAGAGCACAAGAATTTCTTTGGGACATACACTATCTTTGAAACATTGTTGCACGTTTGACTATCTATACCAGTGATGGCAAACCTTGGCACCCCAGATGTTTTGTAACTACATTTCCCATGATGCTCAACTACACTACAGAGTAAAGAAGCATCATGGGAAATGTAGTCCCAAAACATCTGGGGTGCCAAGGTTCACCATCACTGATCTATACAATAAGGAGCACCTAATATTGCACATTTTTATGAATTTCAATGTTAGCATTTATGCACTACTTAATTTGTATTCACATGTATTGACATACATATTTTATTATTTTGACTGATGTGTACACACAAGGATAAGGTTTTATGTTTATTTGCCATTTTTTGGGGGATCGCTTGTACGTATTGAGGTTTATTTCAGCAAAGCGCTGCATCTCTCTTATATTTAATTTGTTGCAATGTGGGGTTACATTTATTTGATGTAAGCAGCTGCTGGTCACACAGTTTTCTATTTTACGGTAGCGCATAGGAACCCCATCACTTTCACTGCATGTGAGCTTGCAGCTTTTGTAGACAATAGATTTTATATTTCGTAGCAGGAGGGGAGATGGTCAAGTTGTTTCAGATTTCAAATGAAAGACAAAAAGGATAAAAATGCGATCACGCTCCCCTACAATTGCAAGATAAAATCACAGGTATACACTGCAGAAGGGTTTAAGCCTTTTTAACCCCAACAGATATCCACAGTCAAATATCACCAAAGGAGAGTGATTTAGGGGGAGCTGAAAGTATAGCTTCAGTATCCAAGACAGAGTCCAAAGCTTAACACTTATAGGTCTTGAAGCAGTGCTATAAAAGGAGTCCATACTTGTAATGCACATTTTGTGAGCAGAGATCCATTGTGACATTAGGTGCATAATTAGGAGTTGGTAACTTAAGTCCTCGAGAATGGTCTTTAGTATGAAGCCACGGGGAAAGTAAAGAATAGTGCCTTCCCTCTATCCACCTCCTGCAGTTTAGCTGGATGAAGCATTTTACCATTTGTAAAACTCTAAACTGTGTTTTTTCTGGTGGCAGCAAAATCTGGATTTTTGGAAATTACATTTTCATTATATAGTTGTTTTTTAGACGTGCTGGCTAGTCTCTTTATTGTTTCATTGTCCTTAACGGAAAGGATGCGGGTGATGAAAGGCTTGAGGAGAGCACCTGGTGAAGGAGGTCTCATAGGAATTCTATATGCACGTTTAATGGAAAACAGACTGATAATTTCCCACTCTTCCAAAGAGATTATAGGCTAGATTTCTCAACATTCTTATGGTTTGTGGCCCTCTGAGACTTCACGGAAGCCCAGAAGGTGAACATTGTTCCTCCTCGGCCTGTCTTTAAATCACTGCTTTTGGATACATGATCAGTTATACCCTTTGTTACCTATCTCACTTAATTATGCATAGGGGTTATACCGTTTGTTACCTATCTCACTTGATTATGCATAGGGGTTATACCCTTTGTTACCTATCTCACTTGATTATGCATAGGGGTAAAAGTCTCCTCATGATCACTGATTCTCTGTTCTGTGTCAGTGACTCTAGTCTTATAGTTTGTATGTCTTCTTTTATAATGGAGCAATCAATTCTTACAGTTTCTGTTTGTGTAGTCTGGAAAGCCTAACACTGGTGTGGCATCCATTTGTGATAATCAGGGTATTTGCTAGCACGTGATTGGGTATTAAAATGAACACAACGTAACCTTATTTACTAACAATTACTCTGCAAAGTGAGCTTACACTTTGCTTAATGAACAGCCTCCACTGTTTAGTATATCAACTCCAGTTCTTTTTTCTATCAAGGACAGCATTATTTTTAGTTCATAAATCATTCAGAGTTAGTGCCTATCTTCTGTACTGAAATGCTGGCTCAGAGATGATGCAGTATGTAAATCCTGGTGCCTGTGCAGTTCTAGTTCTTGGCTGTGTTCACAAATTACTGACACAGAACAGCCCCTCACCTTGTGACAGAGTGAGCAGCTGATTACATCTTCTCAGCCTATGCAAAGTCACATGACTGGAACTAAAGGACTGCTTAATAATGATAAAAGGAGTAGCTGTTTTGAAAAATATACCTTTGTGTATTATGACATATCGGGAGTTTATGCAGATTAACAAAGTAATTGAAAACTGGAAAAAAATTCCCCTTGAATGTGGGACTTTTTAGGCAATAACCCATCACAGAGTAAACGTCAGTAATGAACAAATATAATTGTATTCAAAGTATACAAAATATCGTAAGAAAAACATAACAACAACATGACAATTAAAATACATGTGGCTAGATGTTACATCACTCAAAAGGAGATGTGGGATGAAAAGCGTGAGAGTTCCATGTGGTGAACTGACGCGTTTCGGACTTGGCCTTTTTCAGAGGGCAATGGAAATGCATCTCAGGCTATAAGTATGAAAAACAAGTATGAATAAGACATAGATACATATATGTATATACACACATAGTTTACAGTAGTATATTGAATGTACAAGGTATCTGTTATATATGAATATATGTCAGTGAAAAAGATTCATCATTGTTAAAAAGATATATATACGTACCAATCATGCCACTCCATATGATGTATATAGCCACTTATTTTAAAAGCACATAGATGTTGCGCACCCAATAATGGACTGCTGCAACACTGTAAAATGAAAAACCAAAATTAAATAAGTTTGCCACGGCCCAGGAAGGATAGTATAATGATGAAAATACGTAGCATTATTCAAATCACTTAATTTCAAAGTAATTGAAAGGCCCTCTTTAAGTCATATTGGTTAACCCAAAGTTAGTATAGCACCATAGTGTGCGCTTATACATTTCTATAACACTGAAATGCCTTTGCAGGTGTGAGAAAAGGTGCAGTTGCCCACAGTATACTATATATGTACCACCACTGACGCATGTTCCTCTAACCCAGTTTACAGGTCTATTATTTCTATCATATACTTAGGTCCTCCTGGTGCTCCTGGTCCTCCTGGAAGGGATGGTGCAGCAGGTGCCCCTGGAGAGAGGGGTCCTCCTGGGCCTTCAGGTCCCCCTGCTCCAGCTTACCAGAGACTTGTAGATCAGGGTAAGTATTGGACTCATCAATACAAGTATAATTCATGGACATTGTTTTCATTGTATTTACCTTGCTTTGTTGCATCTGTCAGATGATGCTAATCCAAAATGTTGTCCTGCAGAACCATTGTTTCACAATTTTAAAGTAGATGTAAAACCTAAAGGAATACCATTTATTTGATAACAAACAATTGCCTTTATTTTACATACAGGTAGAATACTTGTTTTAACCTTTATTCATCTGTTGTTGCGTTCCAGTGCTGGACGTCTCTTGAAAACCTTTTGCAGCTACTTTCCATCTACATGCATGCACTCCAGCATTAGCTGCATGGCATTTTCTAGGCATGTTTCCTGATGGCGACAACAGTGGGCCATGCTTGTGTCATGTATGTTGAAATGGCCACCTATAGTCTCCAATGGTAGCCCATGTGTCAGCATGAAAGAGCACAATAAGCAGACAGAAAGGGCTTTGTCACCCTATATGAGCAAATGCTTAAAAAGAACCTTCATGGCAGGATCACAATATATTATTTTATTAAAAACCTCAGATTTAAAAAGATTGAAAACATTTTTTTAAATTACATTAACACAGGGTTTCCCAAAGTTGCCAATATTACCCCTTCACAGGTCAATAGTACTATCCAAAATGTTGATAAAATGTCTGTGGGTCAAAAGAGGGTTAGATGTCTGTGGGTCAGTAGGTGGTTGATAATTGATGGAACGTTTATTGTTATCATATATTCTTTTGAGGTCTCCATAGAACTCCACACCAGTTCCTTGACCTGAAGGTGCAGTGGCTAATGGTGTGGCAACGTTACCCAGGATTGGATGTTCACCCCCAAGTCTGTCTGACCACAGAGTATGTAAGCCCTTTAAAGACACAGCTGAGTGACATGGGTGTGCCTGCAAACAAAGTGACGGGCAAAGATGTTGGAGGGAAGAACTCAAGGGCCAAAGCACTTCCAATCGCTTAACTAACACAAATCTGTACTCCTTGATGATATAGACTTCTAATTCTTTGGAAGATTTGGCAGAGAAGCAAGATGGCTGAAAAGGTCTGGAGAGGTTATTAAAGGAGAATTTTAGGGTTACTAAAAAAATAAACACACATTACTCACCTCTATGCTGCAGCTGTCCTCCACCAGCTCTAAGCCCTAGTACTGAGCAATCACATGACCGCTGATCATTCTAGGTTTTAGGTCTTGCCAGAGCAAAGAGCAGAGACAGTCAGTCACTGCTCTGTGCTTTGCCCCTTTAGCGCACACCGGATTGCCATGTTGGGGAGGGGCGGGCACAGCTGGCTTTGTCTCTGAAACCCAGAGACAGCTGTCAATCAAGCAGGTGGGTGGATCCCAACAAAATGGTCAGGATCCTTCCAAAGCCTGGAGCAGCTCTGTGATGTCAGCTGATAGTGCGCTTTAGCTCACTGTTGGCTGATTCTGGCTCACAGAAGAACACAAGTAACTGCACCC
This sequence comes from Pelophylax lessonae, assembly GCF_965119305.1. NCBI lineage: Eukaryota > Metazoa > Chordata > Amphibia > Anura > Ranidae > Pelophylax > Pelophylax lessonae. The sequence continues at coordinate 306,906,605 of NC_138768.1, forward strand.
CTGTGACCCACAAGAGAAGTATGGCCAAAAAGACTTTGGTCACACTTCTCTTTTAAGCACCAGGTATTTTAATAAAGAAATATGAAAGTAACTGAGGATTGGAAGGTGAAAAAGAAATCACAGGCTATAGGTAACCAGATTGTTAATGAGTATGATATGAAGACAAAGAAAATATGAAGATGAGGAATTCAAAGTGATTCTAAATGCCCTGCACGAGGCCTTCCAAAATCTGGAGGTAAATTAGACTCCCCTTTTTGAACTGATGTGGGTGGGTTGTCCATGAAGACAGAAAATCTACTTAATAAAGACAGAGATAAGTGAAGGTGCAGAAAGGAGAGCTACCAGGGGAACTAAGTGTGCCATTTGAAAAAATCTGTATACTGCTACCCAGTTGATGGTGCAATGTTCGATGAGTGGGAGGTCCATAATGAAATCCATAGAAACATCTGTCAAGGGTTTGGCTGGAACAGGTAGGTGCTGGATTAAACCAGAGGGAACCACGTTGGAGACTTTGGTTTGAATACACAAAGGGCAAGGAAGCCCTAAGTCCTTGGAGTTGAAGGGTGAGATTTTTTTTTGAGAAAAAGGCACACAGGGTTTTTGCCAGCCACAACCTGGAGAAGCCCTACCCTGGCTCCAAAACAAGATGCATCCATTTTAGGAAACTATGTTTTTTTGGGGGACTGGTCTGGATAAAATGTGACCTGAAATGAAGGCTTCCTTGAGCTGGTGATGTTAATAGCATTTTCAAGCCTAGTATTAGCACTCTTCCAGGCAAGAGCCATAATGAGGGCCATCAGGGTGGAATAGTTGTTAACAAATTGATGATAGTGTTAGGAGAAACCCAAGAGATTTTGGGTGGCCTTGAGGCTAGTGGGTGGGGGGCAATGCAATATTGTGAACACTAACTGTGTACCAAGATGATGTATTCCTCGGAATAGCACTTAAGGGACTTCAAAGATGCATTTCTCCAGTTTCACATAAAGGTTATTGGTACAAAGCCACTAGAGAATTGTATGGATGTGACAACAATAGGATGTGAGGTCAGAAGAGAACACCAGAATATCTTCCAAGTATATTACCATGGATCTGTAGTGTAGGTCACTAAAGATGTCATTAAGAAAATGCCCCAGTGTTTTTTCAGGCTTTACACAACCCAAGGGCAGGGTTTTTTCTCTCAACAACCCAGCCTCAGCATATGAAAAGTAAAAGAGGCAAATCTTGATGGAAGTCCAGGTGCTGGAGACAATGGAGGCAGACACTTGAATGCCGCTTGAAGGTTCTGCTGTAACTGATCAAGGCGGTTGGATAGAATCTGAGTGGAGGTCATTATCTGAAGTTACTGTGACTTTGGGTCCACACCTGAAGTAGGCCTTCCTCAGTTAGAGGTGCATCATTAGGGTTTATGGGTTATGGTTGTGCAAACTGTTACAAAGCTGTATGGGAATTGAGCAAACTGGACCCTACCCTGACTATGACTGTATTCACTGAAGACCCATACATTGAGCTTTAGTTTTTCCCCCTAATGTTGCTTGCCCAGATACAGACGCAGTGGGAATATGCAATCGGATCACTGATGGGATAAGCCAGTAAACCATTGAGAAATGGAAGAAGATGCCAGGAGCACAGAAGAACAATGATAGTATGTGTCGACCTGTGAGGGGTCGGAGAAGCAGAGTAGGCAGATGGAGTGTACCAGGATTAACATATGCGGTGCCTGGAGAAGGATAAGATGTGGCTGTGATGAAGATGGCAGAGGGAATAATCCAGGAGTTGCGGCTCCAGGAGCAGATGGGTAGAGAGTCCCATAAGCTGTGGCAGAGGACAGCATGTCTGACAGAGACACAGTAGAGACAGAGACTGAAGAGGCTTAAGGGCCGGCAGGTAAGTTTCTTGGGTGTTTGGTGACTGTGGACAACCATTGCACATGTGTCTGTCCTTAGAGTAATTTGGTCCTTGGAGGACACAGCCGAGAGATGTGGGTGTGCCTAAATGGCCCAGGTGCAATACTTGGGGTAAAACCCGGAAGTGTGCGTGGCTGCATGCCAAACAGAATATGAATCGGAGAAGGTAAGTAGCAGGCGCTATAGGCCTTAAAGCATTTCTTCACTCTAGAAAAAAATGAAAAGCCAGCAGCAACAAATCCTGTAGCTGCTGACTTTAAATAAAAGGATACTTACCTGTCCAGGGATCCAGCACAGTCCTCATCTGGGCTAGTTCTTCACTAGCCTTCGGGTGCCAGCGTCTTTAGTGTGGGAAATGTTTGAGAGACATTGAGTGCACCAAAAAAGGGATTTGCTGTGCAGTTGCTAAAAATTCATTATTGTGACAACCAGCTGCAGATACCAAGAGGAAGTGTCAACAACAGTATACAAATCATCTATTATTATTATTATTATTTGTTGCACTCTAATTTAAAGCTGTATTTATGAAATGAGACATATAATAAATGTTTAAAGGTTTATGAACAATCTTAAACTTTGTGAATAAGTCAATGAGCTAAAGAGTTTGAAGACTCCTGTATTAACATCAATTTTATATGAGATTTTAGTTTTGGGGTTACATGGACTTTAAGGCAGTTATATTTGGTACAAAGATCAATGTAAAACTGTTTTAGGTTTTGTGTAGCATCTGGTCTGTTCCTTTATTTTTTTTAAATTAGAGATTTGCTGTGCCCAAGGTAACAATCAAAAAGAAAAAAGATAGACGACAGGGGAGAATGTGGTTTAATCCTGCATTATTTTCATTATTCTTGGAGTTCAAACAATAACAGACAAAAAATGAATGAATAGATAGGGAGAATTGCTGTTATCACAATATGCTACATTGTTTTATTCTAAAATAATTGTACTACTTTCTTTAAAGTGTGTCCTAAACTAAATATACTCTAAAAGTAAGTCATTTTTTGTATATTTTTGCAGATCTTTTTAATTCAAATCGATTTTCCGAAAGTGGAGGATACAATGTGCAGGGACCAAGAGGTCCCCCAGGTCCAGCAGGTAACTAATGAGTACACTGTGTATTATTTGATTACTCTCAAAGTTTTTGGCAGGATGGTTAATTATTATGCATTTTTTATTAGGGCCGCCAGGACCACAGGGAAAAACTGGGCCTCCTGGAATGATGGGTCAAAATGTATGTTCAGAGTACACTGAGATTTCTGTGTAACAAATTATCTTTTATAGTTCTTTTTTTCTAAACTAAAATCCAAAGCTAAATCGAGTTTGAATTCATACGAGTAAGATGTTTTACCTGAAAAAGAATTTGTATTTCTGTCCAGTTATTTTTCACAGACTGAACAGTAATAACCAGGCTAGTAACATTCATTTTCTCTTCTGCAGTTAAGCAGGGGAGCAAAGAAAACCTCCACCCTCCACTCCCACCCTAAAGGCTAGGGTTGGACAGTAAAGGAGTAGCAACACACTTTTAAAGTCATCCCTCTGCTCTCTCCTTCTGTCAATCAATGTATTCCTTCTCAGCACACATGCTTTGCAGCAAAGTCTGATTGGCTCCCAGTCTCTTTGCAGGTGATTACAAGAGGCTATGACAAAATTCAGGTGCATATACTTGTTGCATTTAAAAGTATAGTACATTTAATGATTTTGAAAACTTTCTGGACTTCAGCTTTAAGGACATATTTTTGAAGCACCTTAATATAATACTCAGTATACTGTGTGCATGGTTCAAAGTACCAGTACTGAAAAACACTAAGCAGCAAAACTTTGCAGAGTATGTACAGTATGTTACATATTGGTATTTTTACAAGAAGTCATTTATAGCATCACCGATCCGCTGTAGATTGCTTTTCAGAGTGCAGCTAAATGGCCACTTTCAGGCATTCAGGAGGCGATCCCCCCTTTTTTTTTTGTTTATTGTTTTTTAATTTCTTCTGCCAAACAGCAATTTACAATTGGGGTAATAACAAGTGTTTGGCTCAGGGTTGAGGCTCGGCCCCATTGACTTGCGAACAGCCTCCTTCAGTTGTTGTTTTGCTTATAGGTGGGTGACCAGTCGCTTGCTCTTCAAAATACTGTAGATTGCAAATGAATAGCAATAGTACAATTTAAAACAATAGAGGTGTTTACCACACCACCTAACATTTACAGTACATCCCAACAATAACAATAGCTAAGCTTTTAAATACGAATGCCTTGTGTTGTTGTCTGCACTGGATTTACAGGATACTTCAACTGATTTTTTGGGCTATTTTGTTGCTCTGTAGGGGTTACCTGGCCCTCCAGGAAGGGATGGCCCCAGCGGAGAGAAAGGAGATACTGTAAGTAGAGAAATAAAACAGATTGAGCAGTTTGGTAGGTATATGTAAAATTTACACTTCTGTCTTGCCTGCAGGGTCTAGTTGGTCAGCCAGGAGGACCTGGAACAAAAGGGGAAATGGTAAATATTGAAGACTGGTCTCTTACCATGCCTTTCCACTCATATTACCTCTGCTGAATATTCACATGGGAAGTTGGACTGAAGTTTCATGTCTGACAAATCTCAAACTACATAGGAGAAATAGATGAGCAAATGTAAATTTGCAGTTTTATAAAGCATATGTGGAAAACTTTTGACTTAGGGGTTCATTTATAAAAAAAGAAAACATGTGCAGAGTTATTCGTTCTGTGAAACTGCATGTATGCTTGTTCTGTGCGAATGCCGACAAAATCAAATATTGCAAGGCTATTTTCTCTCCAGGATAGGTGTTCTTCGTTCATAAGACTAGCGTGAATCAGGAAATTACTTTAATATGGCCAGTAGATGGCAATAGGAGATAAATACTTATTTACTATGATAGTAAATAGTCTACTAACATTTGAGTCACACAGAAAAAACGTACAGACGGCTTAGCAAGGTGAAACATTTCTGTAAATATCTTTATAAATACACCTACCCCAATGCCTACATGTGAAAAGGTCTGCATGGTTACATTAGGTATAATTACAGTATTGCAATTTTGTCAGTAGCTGTAGGATACCCCCAACTTGAAACACGCTACAAAATGCTGTGGCCCATATTTATTTCACAATACCAGCCCTGCCAGTTGAATACATATAACAGAAGCAAAGGTTTGAAAGGAAAAAAACAATACTGCTGTTCCTGAAGAAATCAGGAGCTTCAGCTAAAGGCTGGCAGTAACTGCCTGTCAATTGCCACCAGTGTGAATGTGCATTATGTGAGCTCACAGGCAGCAGCAACTGTCCATTACACTCCAACTAAAATGGCAGGCCCCACTTAGAGAAGAATTATCAATTTTTTTTATACATTATTAAATTCCTGATAGGTCAAAGTATATAAATGTATAATGAGAAAAAAACTGCGCTGAATAGTAAACAAACCCTAAAAGGGCAGCTTGTATTTTAATAAAATGCTGTTATGCTAGGGCAGCTGTGTGCTCTCTCTTTTTTTCATTGTACTCTTGATGCATTGATGTCAGTCTGGAGGAGTGGGCATTGTCCACACGTGATGCTGAGCCGTTAGGATTGAAAGAATAAAAATCCAATGAAAGGGCTGGATGATACTGGGTGCCCTACAGTCAGGAAATGAGGCAGGCTCTGTCTGATTTGCTGCACCTTCTAATGTACACTGTGAGCTGCTTAAAGTGTGCAGTAAAATCAAAGTAGACAAATCCATACAGAAGAGGTGCCTGTACAACTGTTCAGGTCGGAATTTAAGGTTAAAGCTCAGCTTTAACATATTTTAAAATGGTTGGGAAAACACATATCTGGATGTTTGCTTGGTTTTCATAAAATTCATAACAGTTCCTTACATGTATCTTCCTAATCTATCTGAGCTTGTCATCCTTTTCACATTTTCCATAGGGCCTTCCTGGACAGAAAGGGGAACCAGGAGAGAAAGGGGAGCCGGTAAGAATCTCTGTAACCCATGTTCCATTATCACATTTTACCAGGAAACTCAGGGAGCCAAATATCAGAGCACAGCATAGTAGAACATAAGAGTCATGAAGTATGTGACAGCTAAATTATGCATCCGCTATTAAAGCCAACCTGTCAGCCATTTAAATGACTAGTAACATTTTTAAGCCAGAAAACCTGCTTCGGCGGCTCCACCTTTTTTTTAAAGTATAGCTTTTATTTAATATTATCAGAGGTTTGCACAAAATAAGTACAAGCATACCAAAAAAAAAAAAAAATAAACATTCATTGACAAAATAAAGAAAGCCTATTAATGAAGGTATTGTTTGCACAGCTTCATATGAATTTGTGACTATATCATAGCCACCAATAAGGAACAAGCAATAAAAGCTCAGGTCTTTGACTTAAAGTGGTTCTAAAGACAGAAGGTTTTTTCATCCTAATGCATTCTATTCATTAAGATAGAAAACCTTCTAAATGCAGCAGCCCCCCTAATACTTACCTAAGCCCCATCTCAATCCAGCAATGTTACACAAGAGACCTGGCTGTCCGGGACTCTCCCTCCTCATTGGCTGAGACAGCAGCGGGTGGAAAGAGAGGGGGAGGGGGGCTAGGCCAGGCTGTAAAATCAGTTTGTATATGCAGTAAAGTATGCTTGTTATACTCACTGTGGAACCTAAGGCATTAATCCCTTGCATTGTGTAAAAAGGCTGTTTGATCCTGTGTTTTCTGATCCTCCCCTTCTTTTACAGTCCCCAATCTATCTCCTGATAGTACAGAACCTTGGGGCACTCTGCACATGTTCAGTTTGGTGTGTATTGCTAAAGAGTTTTTTTTTTTTTTTTTTTGGAGAGCGAATGTGATAAGCACAGAACCAATCAGCACTGTCCAGACAGAGGTTCACGGGTCCTGTAGCCTCATAGGACAATCAGGGGAGAATGAAAACTCCTCCTACAAGCTTTAACCAGACACTGATAGAAGTCACAAGACTGCTATATACTGCTGATGAGAAAAGGTATTTAGCAGTTTATATTTACTAAAATAATTTCTTTGGCATGTTTTGTGCACTGTGGGAGATCAGATATAGTGAATTCACGTTCATGGGTTTAGTACCACTTTAGGGCTGGTACATACGGGCCGAATATCGGCTGATATCGGCCGGTTCAACGGAAACATTTAGCCCGTGTGTACAGTAGCCTGTCTGATAGGTCTAACAACCGCCTTCTGTAGAATGAGCATGCTGGAAAACCAGAATCCGATCAGGACTGGCAGCCAATGGCTGCAAGCACTTATCAGTGTGTTTTGGCAGGGGCATTCCCCCTGTCAGAACACAATAGTACAGAAGGGGAGATTGCCACACTAACATCACTTAGTTATTACAGCAACCCCTCAGTTGTTTTTCATTCAGCCCGCCAGGTTGAAAAAATAATTTCCTGTGTGTACCTAGCATTACAATGGTCAGGTGCAAATCAATGTGAACTGGAACATGAAACAATTCAGGGAAGACAGAGAAATAAAAGAGGCAATAAAATAAAGCAAATAAAATAAAGCAAATAGAAAAAAAAGAGAACATAGGGAGGAGAGAAAGGGGAAAGGAGGAGGAGGAAGCGAAAAGTCCTGATCTGGCTGCTGGCTCTGTCGCTGTCCATCTATGTGTTCCTGTTAAGAATTTGAATATCACATAAAAGAACGGAAGTTTGTCAGAACTAGAGAACTTGATCCAGGCATATCAAAGTTCTTCAAATTTAGGGTACGATCCCTGTAGACTCGCAGTGAGTTCCTTCTTTCTCATTATTTGGTTAAGTCCAGCCACTCATTCCTCAACAGTTGGAACAATAGGTGAGTGCCAGTGTCTGGGAATTAGTGTTCGCACTGCAGAAAATGGAACGGAGTAGGCCCTTTTTTGCAGAGCCCGATGGAACAAAAAGCAATGTCACTTCCGCTAGTTCCGGATAGGTTATACCCCTGATCTGGGAACACAGTTGAAACATAGCATCCCAGTATAGTGGGCAGGACCACCAGATGTGAAGTATAGTTCCTGTGTCACCTCCATAATGGAACAGTGTTCAGGAAGCGATGGCAGCATCCTATGTAGCCTAGAAGGCTTGATTTAAACATTTGTTTTTTCCTAGTCATCCATAGTAAGCAAATAGTCCAGTTCTCTCTCCCAGTCCTTGATAAAGTAAGGGTGACGAGGGAACACAAACAAAAGAAGGATAATATAGATTTGGGATAGCGTGTGGAGACTTTGTTGAGATTTTTTGAGACATATGACCTCAGATGGTGTTATGTACTGATACATGTTTTACTGTAAAATGACTTCAGGATAAAGTCCAGTTGTCATTCTTCTCTCCAACAAGATTGTACTTATTGGAAGACAGTTGGTGGAGAAGTGTGAAACATAGTACCAATGTGAAACTAGTTTCAGAAATGAGCACAGAGGGGGGTTTTCTGGCTAACAATGGTAATAGCAGGTAGCTTGTGGTGCCTGTTATTTGGCAGGATTTTTTAAAAATGGCAGACAGGTTCTCTTTGAGTAAATATGCTATACTTTTACAAAATGCCATTGTTTCCTTTTCAAGCATATATATTGTCATTTATCATTCTTATACCTATCCCTTTTCTGTAACCATCATTTTCACATTGTTACTGCTTGTCTTGCACCTTCAGAGACGTCAGCCTGACTCATCTCATCAACTAGATACTCTTGTGATCCCCTATACAGTGTTCTTTGTGGAATTCTAGGTCAACATGTGAACTGCTATGAAACATTAATTTTTTTAAAAAATTAATTAACAAAGCCCAGTTTCATTCAGGAAAAAGAATCCTGCTAAACTGAAGATTTGACAAATTTATCTTAGACATTTTGAGGTCAGGTTGACGTCTGTGCTTCCTTTTTCAACTTTTTTTTATATACAGTATCTCTTCTCTCATCTCTTATATATTTATGTCTTCTGTTCACAGTCTATAGGGTTATATGTTAAAATAACTCACACTTCAATGGGAGATACTTAAATCCTTAATGGGTTCCTATCCTAACATTTTATTTTACACTTAATTTACCTTTATGGGTGACTGCAATATTGGGTCAATCCAGCCAAAGAAGATATTTCCATTATTGGGTTATATAATATAATAGACTGTTTTCTTATTTTTATAAGGGTAATTTAGAAATCAGATATCCCTGCTAGGCCAAACCAACCAAGGAATATTAATTGTTCTGCTGAATTTGTTATAGTATAAAATAATTACAAAGGTAAAGCGGTAGGCTGAGACCCTTTTTAATGGCCACGGCATGTAATCTGACCAAGAGATTCAGGTACAAAACTCTCACTGCCTCTGTCCCCGAAAGAATCCATAGAGTCTGTTGGGTAAATCAACCTAACAGCATCTTTGCAAAATGGAGATATCAGCTTTGGTTGAAATGACGTAATACAGCGTACAGATTCATAAGTCCTTTGCCTGGTATCTCGAATTTCCGAGGAGCGTGATGCTCTAAACATTGGTCTCTAACCTCTGGTACTACAAGGCTAGAAAAAATGTATGGGTTTCCAAATTATATACATTTTTATTCTTAATGATTTGTAAAACATATATTAGAGTTGCAAAACAAGTGCATTTCAATATTTGCGGGTCCCATCATAAAATGTGTTAAGGGAACGCCCTAGTGATCATCAAGATCAAAGCCTTCCTTGGTTTTTGTTCTGTCAAAAGGCTGGAAGGCAGATAACTGTCTGGACTGTATTCACAGCTACTGAGAAGCCTTGAATCTGTATGCGTGTATTCTTTATCAGCCACTCTTGTTGGTTTGTGTTGTGTCAAATAAAATGCTGGAAAAGAAGCCCCCTAACTGTAAGAAACCATTCAGGCTTGTAAACTGACTATTCTAGTTCAAGGCTTACAACCCTACGTTTTCACCATTTTAATACAGTATTCCTTCACAATAACTATGATCAACCTTCACCTTCCCTCAAACTACATATGTAGATTTTTCTGTGTGGTCTGATTCCATACTTGTATGATGGGTCCATTGCATAAAGACTGATACAGCTGTGGGGGTTTTCCTTGCCTCACCTTTTCTTTCTGCCCCACAGCCTGCAACCTAACTACCCCTCTACTTGTAACAACTTCCCTACTGGAGACTTTTGTTCTCTTATCACCAAACACTTGAATGATAGAGCCATTTAGAAAAGCTAAATTTATTTAGGTAAATTTTGTTCATTAAAAATGTAGTAAAGGCGAAATTAGTGGTGTTTACCTGGACAAATTCAAGATGAACATCTTAAACGATTGCTTATAAACTCATATCGTGGCCTATGTCAACGGGCTTTGGGCTTGTGTCAGTGGCATCAGTATGAGATGCTTATAATGAGATCATTTAGAATTTATTGACAGGTGCAGATGACCTGCAGATGACTTCCTTTTGACCTACATGTGACTTGCCTGAAGCAGGTTGCGCGTTTCCATAAATTCCAAAGACACGTTTGAATTAAACAAAAGCTCGTCAACACAGCCCTTTAGATATATGATATGGCCAACAGCAGACCTTCCGAAACATTTCATATTGTTACTTTGAAAATGCTACCTTTTCCTCCTGCTAATGTTTAATCTGAACTCTGGGGAAAAAAAGATCCCCTCCCAATGCAAGTGTTAATTGCTCATGAATTAGGTGATACACTTACCTTATTCCATGTTCCTGAAGGCTTCCTCCTCTTTATGCACCCAGTCCCCCAAAGCTCTGCGACGTCATCCTATAAAATGCAAGCACAAAGTACAAAGTCCTGCATTGTACAGGAAGAACACTGAGAGCTGGGACAAATTCCAGAGCATGGGGCAGTGGAAGAGAGTATTGGCTCCTTAGGGAGCAAGGAGTAAGGAAAGTTTATCACCTTATTCATTATCCCTAGGCAAAACAAGCTGTTAACCCATGCAGTGGGGACACGGACCCACTGCAAGGATATTTTTTTTCTTTCCCCAGAGGTCAGTTTTAAACAAAATAACAGTGCACAGAGCTATACAGTACATAGTATATATTTTAACAAAATCCGATGTCACCAAATCAATTGAGTACTTGATGTGATCTCCAGCAGTGAAGGAGTTAATGACATTGCAGCTTAATAACATTTATTATGCTTGTTGCAACAGGATGATATTAACTAACTTGTGGCTTTGTGAAATTACTTTATGGCTAGTAACATCGTACCGTGGAGTGCAGTGGAAAGAACCAGCACAAATTTGGCAATTATTAGAAAAGTATATATAATTAAAGATATAGTAGAGATAAATACAAGAACAAATGTTCCCGGGTAGTTGTACTAAAATCCTAGGCATAGAAGCCTATTAAGACATTGGTAAAACATTAAGTATATTAGAAGTAACCTGATTTCAAGAAGACCAATGTAAGACAGGGAGAAAATACAAAAGGTTAAGTAAATAGGGTAACACAACACCTTCTGTGAGTATCCTTGTAACTAAATATACGGCTTTGTAGCTCATTACTTTGCTACATAACCTCTGAACTTACCTAGCTTAAAGTACTTGTTCCATTGTGATACCGAGGTGTCAATCACAGTACATTCTGGGTGTCATAGGAATCCAAATCATATGTTTTAAAAGACAAGGCAAGTCACCCAAACTTTAGAAGCATACATCTGTACAAATGTCAGAAGATGCCAAATTTAGGTATGCATTTTACATGCAGCAATGGCATCATAAGTCTGATTAAGTATTTCAATGCATTGTGTAGATGATGCTGTATATGTATTAGTGCTCTGCCTATTCATGCAATCATACCTGTGGGTTATGCACCATCTGCATTTTTTACCGTATTGCAAAACCTTACACTAACTATATATTGTAGCTCTCATTCCACTATACCAGGCAGATTTTATAACGACATTATCGAAAACCCCTAAAAAAGTACTATGTAATTCCATCCACACAATTTATATTTTCTTTTCTTTATATAATTGCTACATCCTATTTTTTTATATTTATTATTCTAGGTAACAATAGAAATGTTGATTCAAACTGTTTTTTTCATTTGCATAAGCAAACTTTACTGATTTTGGTACAACTGCAGATTCGCTAGAAAGGTGTAGCGGTTCACTTATTGATTTTACTTGTTACACGAAGTGAGTCTATTGTTAAAATAAAATGTCTCTATTGACTTACTTTTTCATTTATTCTCTGTGTTTATGCAATTGAAAAAATAATTAATCCTGCTTATAGTTATTTATGAACCAGAAAAATATAAATGCGCACTTACTTTTGTGCCATGGTGGTTTTGCATTTAAAGTGTAACTAAGGCCTCTTTCACACTTGTGCGACTTGGGATAGCAAAGTCACATGACAAGTCGTACCTCATGAATTCTAATGAGTACCGTTCACATCTGTGCAACTTCAAAGTAGTCCATGCACTACTTTGGTTCAAATTTGATGCAACTTGAGGTCCATGGACCTCAAGATTACACAGGCATTGCTTCAAGTCACGTAAAAGTCAGGCGAATTTCAGGTCGTACAAGAATGAAAGGGGCCTAAAGGCAAAACTTGTTTTTTTATCTTTGGACAGAGTTCACCCGATCTATTTGTTCTGTTTACTGTTTTCATCAAAAGTAAAACTAAAAGAAAATCCCAAATTTTGAGTTGACATCTGAACACTAATAGAGAGGGAATCTTCCAATGGGGATGCTAGTTCTGGTGACCCTGGTGATACAATAGGATTCCCTCAATATGAAGGGATTTTTGCTCACTTCCTGTTTTGGCTATGGGACAGGATGTCAAGAGAAACCTCCCCAATGGGAGCCAAATGGGAAAAAAAACATAAAGGGGTTATACCCATTTCTTACTCTATCCTTGCCTTTGGTTACACTTTAATCACGCACATTTTCACACATTATGCACCCTACTCTGCCTTGATATACCACCTTGTTCTTCAGCACACATTTTGCAGACAGGTTTTTGTACCTATTTAAGGGGTTTCTGGCGTTACCCATAGAAGTATCCAATCCCCCCTCCTCCAACACGCACACACACACACACACACACACACACACAAACACATTTTGGCAATTATTAAATATACAAACACCTGCTGGATTTAGGATTTCATACTATTACTTAGTGTAACTGAGCCTTCCCCTTGCATTATTCATGTATGTTAACGGGATTTCAGGAAGAGTGAATGCCTTTAACAGGTAATCATTCCTAAGGGTCCATACACACTGGTCCACCTTTGCTCATTTCACTAAGAGTATGAATGAGGCCTATGAGTTTGGCAGCAAAACACTTCACCCATCAACATCTTATTTATCATGCTTTCAAGCAATCACCTTTTTAAACTATTTTCAAACCTGGGCTTTAAATGACATTTGAAAGCTGGTTGTTTGTTATTGATGGTAGGAAACGAATGTATCAAGCTCCAAGAGTAAAGCAAAAATGTTCACAATAATGCACCACCTGTATAAAAACATCATGACAGTGGCCCTATAGTGATTATACGGTTCCCATTTTTTGGTTTTATACATGTCAAAGCACAGTAACAATTGGCTTTCACAGGTGGTGTTTTAAAAAACAATATTGCCTTTACCTGGTTATGTGTGTGTCGGGTGAATACATTAAAGTAATGATTAAAAGCAGTGCGCCCGCATATTTTCGTGGTTTGTAAATGACCCTCGCTGGTAATTAACCGCCTTAGCGGTAATCCCGAGCGTGACTCGGGGTTGATTTTTCATTGCAGGAACGGTAACCCCGAGTCACGCTCGGGGTGGATTGCAGAGAGCGCAGCGGAGCTTCTCTTACCTTATCCTGGCGATCCAGCGATGATCTCTCATTGCTGCGACCGCCAGCCGAGAGTCCCGCCGCTCCTCCGTCCCTCCGTCGGTACGATCACTTCCTAGTTCCGTTCCCTGCAGCAGCAATGCTGCATGGGAGCGGAACTAGGGAGGGAAATTCAAAAAAAAAAAAAAAAAACGTTACACAAAACACACTTTATATTATATTATATATATATATATGCATATATATATATATATATATATATATATATATATATATATATATATATATATATATATATGCATATGCATATATATATATATATATATATATATATATATATATATATATATATATGCATGCATGCATATATATATATATATATATATATATATATAATATGCACACACACACACACATATATATATATATATATATATATATATATATATATAAAATTATATTATTGATTCAATTATAATTCATGCGTTATATATTATATATATATATGTGTGTGTATATATATATATATATATATATATATACACACACACATATCTGTATATAATATATAATGCATGAATTATAATCTAATCAATAATATAATTTTATTATATATATTATATATTAAATAATAAAATAATATTATTGATTTGATTATAATTCATGCGTTTGTGTTTCAAATTTATCACATCTGGGATGTCTACTAGAGTCTTGTTTTGGTCAGGTTTAAGTCAGTAATTACTAAGAATTGTAGGCCTATAATACATAACGCCAAATTTCCATGAAAAGAATTGTACCGCTTTTGGTATGTAATTCCAGACATAATCATACCGCCAGGGAGGTTAATATGTTGCTATTAATTCTATGCACTCTTTTCTTTTCCAGACTTATAGAGGTCCTGCATGATTCATTTTCTTCTGCCTGGTTTAACTCTTTGATTGTGAAAACTGTATTTAAACCTGCCAAATGTATTAATCAATAAAGGGCTAAATGTGGGTGGGGAGGGGGTTAATCCCTCACAGCTGTGTCTGTCTCTTGCTTGCACAGGGGGAGAGAATGCTGCAAATCAGAGAAGCTCTGAAGATTTTAGCAGAGAGAGTTTTAATATTGGAGACAATGATTGGAATTCACGGTGAGTATCCAAAGCCGAGGAAGGAAATGAGAATGTAAAAGGTACAGCAAGGAGTGGAATATAGATAAAATTTAAAGCTAAGGGGAAACAATAATATGGGAAGAGACATGAATAGCATTGAGATTATCAGAATATATAAGAAAGAGGTGTATTACTGATTCATGTGAAGTGATTTTTAATCTGCAGATTCTGAATATACTTAATTATATGGATAAATGTACAACACCTGTAACTTACATCGGTGCTATTATTTTATGAATTTACAAATCATACATAGAACAAAAGATTTTAAAACAGGTGCATACAAGTTTATTTAGCTTTCCTAAAGTGTTCCCCTGTAGCCTTGCCCTGCCCTGCCCTGCCCTCGCCCTCTCCAGCCAATAAAGTCCCATAGCACAATGGGGTTTATTTACTAAAACTGGAGAGTGCAAATGCTGGTGCAGCTCTGCATAGAAACCAATCAGCTTCGAGGTTTTATTGCCAAAGCTTAATTGAACAAGCTGAAGTTAGAAGCTGATTGGCTACAATGCACAGCTGCACTAGATTCTGAGTGCTCCTGTTTTAGTAAATCTACTCCAATGATCCACCAATTGTAAAGTGCAGGGGTCAGGGTCAGGTATCTGACGATGAAATCTGGTAATCATTCGCATGTAAAGCCCCGTACACATGGGCCAAATGTCAGGAGACATCAGCAGGTTAAAGAAAACCGGCTGACATTGGGTCTGTGTGTATGCCACCCTGCCTGATAGAAGCCGGCTGTTTGGCCAGCTTCTGTCGGACGAGCATGCTGGAAAACCAGCAGCCAGCCGTCCCCCTGTCAGAACAGAACAGCTCAGCAGGGGATATTGCTTTATTAACTCTGGATAATTAGTACGTCGCTCGTCTGAGGAGCTAGGGGGCAAGCGCGCACCGCCAGCACGCTCCCGCCCCCGATCGTCAGCGGGGAAGCCGATGCGAGTGTCAGGCGGCTCCGATTGCCGCCTGACACCCGCGATCACTCCCCGTTGAGAGAGGACGGTCGGCTGTTGTAAACACAGTCGACCGTCCTTCTCCCTGAAATGATCACAGAGCTCCTGCGATCCTTCTATATAGGATCACATGTCTCTGTGGTCATGTCAGAAGCCACACACCCCCACAGTTAGAATCACTCCCCTAGGCTCACATTTAACCCATTGATCACCTATACTGTTAACACCTTCCCTGCCAGTGTCATTACTAGTAGCAGTGCATATTTTTAGCACTGATTACTGTAGTAATGTCAATGGTACCCCCAAAAGTGTCAAAAAGGTCAGTTAGGGGGTCCGATCTGTCCGCCGCAATGTCGCAGTCCCGCAAAAAATCGCAGATTGCCATTACTAGTGAACAAAAAAAAACAATAAAAATGACATAAATCTTTCCCGCAGTTAGTAGACGCGATAACTTTTGCGCAAACCAATCAAAATACGCTTATTGCAATTTTTTTTACCAAAAATATGTAGCAGAACACAAATTGGCCTGAAATGTTAAAACATTTTGATTTTTAAAAATTTTTTTTGGGAATGTTATATAGCAGAAAGTGAAAAACATTGTTTTTTTTTTTTTTTTTTTTTCAAAAAATTGTCGCATTTTTTGTCTATAACGCAAAAAGTAAAAATTGCACAGGTGATCAAATACCACCAAAAGAAAGCTCTATTTGTGGGAAAAAAGGACGTAAATTTTGTTTGGGTACAGCGTCGCACGACCGCGCAATTGTCCGTTAAAGTAACGCAGTGCCGAATCGCAAAATAGGGCCTGGTCTTTAAGGGGGCAAATCCTTCCGGTCTTAAAGTGGTTAAGTGTTACCCAGGTTTTCAAAGTACCTGGAGAGCTCAGTAGGAAAGCCTAATGCAGGCTATTGAACTCGCGCTTTGTGTTTTAGCCAGCCACAAAAAGCTCCTGGGCTGGTAAATGAAGCTACTGGGCATATCTCACAAGCCAGTATCATAAATTTGGATTCTCCATTACACCCACTGAGGTTGATTTATTAAATGCAAATAGGCTGTCCTTGTTGCAAGGGAAGTTGCACTTTGCAAGGGAATTTTCCCTAGAGCTAAGTGAATGAGGTGAAGCTCTGTTGACTGTTATCTTCCAATCATGTGCAAGAAAAAAAATCAATTTTTAAATTTTTCGTTGCACATAATTAGGTATTCTTTGCAGTGAAACTCCACCACATTCACTAAGCTCTTGGGAACATTCCTTTGGAAAGTGTATTTGCCTTTAGTAAATCAACCCCATTGCACAGCTTTCCTTTTTCCTTTTAAAGAGAATCTTCAGTCTGTTTGAAAAAAAATACAAATACTGTAGCTGCTGACTTTGAATAAAAAGACACTTAACCTGTCCAAAGATCCAGGTTCTTTGGGCTGGGCAGAACATTGGTCTTCAGGCCCCCGGTGCCGACATAGTGCATTCATGAGTCTCACTGAGCTTTGTGTATGGACCTGCAGCCTCCTGGGACCTGTGATGTGCCCCTGGAGGTTGCAGGTGGTGAAATTTCTGCTTGGAAGCAAAGTGGGAGCAGGTACCTGTAAGAACTAGATACCCGCTCCCTAAGGACAAAAAACCTCCAAAAGTGGGGGGGGGGGGGGGAGGAGGAGATAAAACAAAACTTCTCTTTTAGGTTAAAGTTCTGCTTTAAATACAAATGGCAAGAAGAGAGGTCTGGCACTACAGAAAAGCTGTTTTGTTTTTTATAAAATGTCATATCTTCTAATTACATTTTACTATACCAATAATACAGATTGCTTGTCTTGCTTAGAGTTCTTGAAAAACACACCTTGAAACCTTAACACACCTTGAAAATATTTCTTACATTAAGCTGATCACGTTCGCATGTGTACATAAAATAAGAATTAAAAGATTATAGATTCCCTAAAGTGTACCTAAAGTATCATAGGGAAACTTCGGGCAAACCACTAAATATATTTTTGAAATACATTTTTTTTAACTGTTGTACATAAGTTACATTGTAACTTTGCTAACCCTGATAGATCAAAGTATTTTGTAAGGCCCCAGCTTAGAATGTATTGGCTATGTTTTGTTAAAATAAATATAATTAAGGCACAGACATTGGAAGACAGGACTCCAGGACTTCAGACAAATGCCACGAATACCAGTAAAGCTTACACAGAGATATGTTTTAATAGGCTTACAAATACAAGATTGTGATTACCCAACTAAAGGGCACATCACTTACATGATCTACTGGTCTCTTCTTGAGGTGCCCTTCATATCACTTTTTACTGTAACTTAGCATGCCATCTAAAAAGAAGTCATTTTCTATTTAGAATAACAAAACACCTCGCAACTTTAAATGCAAAGTCCCCTAGTCACACAGGAGCTTCCTGAGATCCAGAGACTGAATTGGGTTGTTTATTCAAGCCATTCTGTCAAGATGCAGTTTCTTCTGTGCTTAGATAGAATACTAAGTAGAGATGAGCAAAGAGGGCCATGACCCAGATTGTGCATATTAACTCAATGCAGATACCCCCAAAGTTTATATAGTTTGGGCCATTGTAAACCCCTTGTTACTTTTGGCATGCTGCCGTACAGGACCCAAAGCCAATAAGGAGGAGTTGCACCACCAGATAAAACCCCCATATAGGACAATACAGAAGCAGATTGGTCTGCATTTTTGGAATGGTCACTAGGACTCAGTGCTACTTAGTGCAGTGGCATCATGTGTCAGAAGCAAAGTTACTGCGTAGTCAAGCAGGCAATCACAGTGTGCATTGGGGGTTGCTGCAAAATGTGGTCATCCTCCTCTCACCATGAACATTACATTTGCTAATTTCAAGCATTCAAGCTCTCATTTGCCAGAATACAATATATTCAGGAGATACAAAATATCATTGTTACTGTCCTAGCTACTGTTTCATTTCAAAGGGATAGACTTCGATCTGCATATTATGTAAAGCAACTTGACAAGTGTTTTTTTTTTTTTTTTTTAATAAAAATTCCTATTTAACCCCTAAGTAAATCCTGGTTTATAATTAGTGATAATTAATTCCTTTTACCCCTTCTCCTCTTGGGTAATAATTTCCTAAAGTTGTTTTTTTTTTTAATTTATATTTTTCTAACCTTTAATATTTAACCTTTTTTATTTTTTGTTTTGTTCATAAATTTGTTGTGTGTAATTTAAAAAAAAATGCAAATAAAAAAAAGCAAACAAACCTTATTTTCATTAGGTAGGTAACTTTGCAACGCTTTTCACCGGAATCATCATTTTTGTGTCATTCTTTTGAGTCAAATTATAGATTAAAACATATACTATCATTTTTCTACTGTAACAAAACTAAACACTGATCAAAGAAGAAAAAGGGGCTTTTTTTTTTTAGTTTTGTTATGATTTTGTCCATGGATTGTAGAAAAAATAAAATAGTTATAATTATTGCAAGACAAAAATGCCAACAGAAAGCCTTGTTTGTCCTAAAAAACACAATACATGTATGACATTGTTATCTTAAGTAATGACAGCTATTGACGAATAAACAGAGAGGCAACTGAAATTAAAACATGTGTCCTGGTCCATAGGGGATATACAGGCAGGGCTGCTGTTAGAAATCGCAGGGCCCCGTACAGACTACCTGGCAGGGCCCCCCCAAGAAAATATTAAAGATATATTTAGCTAAAATTACAACAAAATCACTATTATCAGACACAAATATAACATAACTCGCATAATTCCTGCTAAATCTAAAAAAAAAAAACAATGTTGAATAAAAAAGAAAATGAGATGAGAAAAATATACAGGCTGGGCAGTTGGAGCTCAGTGATCAGAGAGACAGAGAGAGAGAAACAAAGTTACAATTTACAAATAAACTCCTGAGCAGAGATAAGTGCTGGGAGGGGGGCCCACACAAGAGAGGGGATTAGTGAGGAACAACTGTCTCTTTCTCAACAGATAAAAGCTGATAGAAGGGAGAGGGACAGATCAGATTCAGGTGCTGGAGGAAGATTTCTGTATTTGTTGTCCATCACTAATCCCCCTCTCTGTGTGGGCCCCCCTGTGTGCTCGAGGGCTGGTGGTCCCCCCCTATCAGCGGCCCTGTATACAGGTATGAGTGCTGGGTATTCTTTGTTTACTTGATTGTACCTCATTCATTAAGTTAGGTGAAAATTCACGTATCAAAGTAAACACGATTTTCTCCTTTAAGCCCCGCACACACAGGCCAAATATCATGCGGTATTGGCCGGTTCAATAGAAACTGGCCAACATTCGGTCCCTGTGTACAGCAGTTGGTTCGACAGAAGTCAGCTGAACGTCCGGCTTCTGTCAAAGAGGCATGACCGAAAAAAGGTTTGCCAGTCGGCATCTGATAAGCTGAGAGCGCTGACTGGTGTGTTCTGGCCGGGGGGGCTGTCCCACTGTCAGAACACGATAGTTCAGCGGAGGAGTTTTCTTCTAACATCGAGAATAGTTAGTGCAGCGGCTCCTCCAGAGCTCTTTTTTTTTTTTTTTTCGTTCAGCCCACTGGGTTAAACAAAAAGAAAACTGCTAGCGAGTACCAGGCTTTAGTAAATCAATCCCAATGTGTTTGACTTTCTTCTCTAATCAGACAATACACAGGTGCAAATAAAGGTAAAACCCGAAGGGCTTCCTATGTAGATCAATATGACACTTTTTAAAAGGTACCCTTTGATATTTTTATCGCCTGTCATTGTCTTACCATTGTTAAATGCATCACGCTTCAGCTTAGGTATAAGCTGAACCTATGCATTAAGAAAATTCTTCATGTACTAAATAAAGCCATTGTAATGCTTTCTTTGTGCTGCCCTCTTGTGGGATGTTTGTATACATCGCTTCATATATTAACATTGCATAGCTTTCATTATAATACACAATGATCCTGGTAATTTGTTGAAGTTTATATGACAAGGCCACATATCTGTGACACCTATAAAACCTTGTTTGTGTTTTACATTCTGTGCCATCATATTATATTGCTTTTTTTTAATCTTGCTTTATCTTGATTTGTCATATTGCAATTGCATTTTAGAAGTGCGCCTGCTTTTTTTGTGTTCGGGTTCTACAAGTTTCTTTTGAAAATCTTTTTCCCATGCCTGTCCTATTCTTTTATATTTCCCTCTTATCCTTAGCCTCTGCATTCTGTCCTTTATTGCCACTCTCATATGCCAATCACCATCACCTTTCTCTGTTGTCCCATTGTGCTGTTTTCGCTCTGCCAGGTGGTCAGCTTAGCCTCCTTCCTCCAGCTTCAAGAGCAGCTGGAGCTGCTGGTTAAAAGGGTAACTCTGCTTGAGTACATTATGTGGCCAGGTAACAAAAGCCATGCACTGCTCCTGCCTGTCAGTATGCCTGCAACAACCCCCTTACCTACCTACCTTTGTTATCCATGGGCTGTAAATGTTGCTTGTTCCAACTGTGAAAGCAAATCAAATTCTGAGCAGGAGAACATGCAAAGTGCTGCCAGCTATTCATATATTTTTTTCAGTATTCTTTATTTTTTTGTACAGTTAGAATTAAGGGCTTTGGTAAACTAGAAAGTAAAACATTCCCAACCTTCCACCTTATATATATTAGCATTTGTGAAAACTTTGTTGAAGCTCTGTTATGTTAACTAGTCTGATACAATTAGGACACATAGTCCTAATAAGCTTATCATTTTATAA
Organism: Pelophylax lessonae; assembly: GCF_965119305.1. Taxonomy (NCBI): domain Eukaryota; kingdom Metazoa; phylum Chordata; class Amphibia; order Anura; family Ranidae; genus Pelophylax; species Pelophylax lessonae. The sequence continues at coordinate 306,928,037 of NC_138768.1, forward strand.
TATAGCAGATTTTTATACAATAAGGTTATTTCAAGCTTAAGATCTCACGGAGAGTCTTTCAAAAGCAATGTTAAAGGAGATAAGAGAACCGCATGTGACTCCTAAGCCTATGGTTGGGGCCAATTCTTCAAACCATAATTTGGACAGTGATTTAACCAACTTAAAGCAAAAATAAGTTTCTGGGAAGCACCGACTATACATTACTTCTTAGCAACTGGGAATTTTATGATTAAGTAGGTTATTATGACATGGTTGGAATACCGCTTACTGGTATTGCATAAACATCAAGTTGTAATGTGTTTAATTATTTTACCATGTAGCTAACTTTACAGCCCTTGTGATGTGATGGATTAGATCGAGTGTGCATGCTGCCTGTTTATTCGTGGTGCATGTGTTGCAAGTGTACACGAGGTCTGTGTGAAGACAAGTGCACGCTATAAGTATCCACAGTCTGGGGAATTAAAACCTCTTACAGACAAACCTATAGCTTCAGTAGTAAAAACAGTCCCTTAGGGCAATACTCTCATAAGTGGAGAAAGAGAATGAAGGAAAATCAAGGACAGATTACTAAAATGAGCTTGGAAAAAAATAGAGATAATTTGTTTTGATTCTATACAAATGTGATCTGTTCTTGCTTTTCTGTTTACTAGTTTTATTGTTCTTTGGTAGTTTGTCTTTTGCAATCAATGCTTTTCTAAATCCGTCCAAGCATCTTTATTAGCATCTCCTTACCATAAAATTATTTATGTATGATTTCTCTCTTTATATTATTACCTACATTTTTATCACATCCACTTATGAAAATATGGCCCTTTGTGTTATACTTCCTATTGCTGGTGCTATTTATGTTTGATCACGATTTTTTATATGAAAAGATCCATAGTTTATGTTATTTATATAATTTATACAAGTGGTCCAGGGATTTACTGTAAAAACTGTAAAGACACAATAAATATATATACACTGTTTTAGGCAGGTGTGTAAAACTGATGTAATTAACACACATGCTTTCAGAAGTAGAAGTGTTAGAGCCCATTCACATTGAGGCGACACGACTTCGGGGGGCGACCTGTGAAGTCGTGTGCACCGCGACTTCGGTGCGACTTGCAGAGACTTCACATAATGGAAGTCTATGCAAGTCGCTCCAAGGTCGCCCCAAAGTAGTACAGGACCCTTTTTCTAAGTCAGAGCGACTTGTGTCGCTCCTATTAGAACGGGTCCTGTACTACTCAATGGACCGCGACATACCGCAACTTGTCAGGCTGACAAGTCACCTGATAAGTCGCGTGAATGGGCTCTTAATGGTTTATTATTTTTAAATTGACAAAATGGAAAGTAAATGAACAGAAGAGAAATCCAAATCAGATCAATATTTGTTTTGACTATCCTTTGCCTTCAAAACAGCATACATTTTTCTAGGTACACTTGCACACGGTTGTTGAAGGAACTCGTCAGGTAGGTTGTTCCAAACATCTCGGAGAGCTAACCACAGATCTTCTGTGGCTGTAGGTTGCCTCATATCTCTCGGTTCTTCCCTGACAGACTCAATGATGTTAAGATCAGGGCTCTGTGGGGGCCAAACCATCACTTTCAGGACTCCTTGTTGTTCTTTACACTGAAAATAGTTCTTAATGACATTGGCTGTAAGTTTGAGGGCATTGTCCTGCTGCAGAAAATTTTTGAGACCAATAACATGGTATGGCATGATGGATAAGTATCTGCCTGTATGTCTCAGCATTGAGGACACCAATGATCCTGACCAAACCTCCAACTCCATTTTACTCCAATGCAGCCCCAAACTTGCAAGGAACCTCTACCATGCTTCACTGTTGCCTGCAGACACTTATTATTGTACCTTTCTCCAGCCCTTTGGTGAACAAACTGCCTTCGGCTACTGCCAAATATTTCAGATTTTGACCCATCAGTCCAGAGCACCTGCTGCCATTTTTGTGCACCCTAGTTCCTATGTTTCCTTGGATAGTTGAGTCGCTTAGCCTTGTTTCTACATCAGAGGTATGGCTTTTTGGCTGCAGTTCTTTCATGAAGACCACTTCTAGCCAGACTTCTCTAGACAGTAGATACAGTGGGGATCGAACGTTTGGGCACCCCAGGTAAAAATTTGTATGAATGTGCATAAAGAAGCCAAGGAAAGATGGAAAAATCTCCAAAAGTCATCAAATTACAGGATTAGACATTCTTATATGTCAACAAAAGTTAGATTTTATTTCCATCATTGACACTTTCAAAATTACAGAAAACAAAAAAATGGTGTCTGCAAAAGAAAAGTTTGGGCACCCTGCAGAATTTATAGCATACACTGCCCCCCTTTGCAAGGCTGAGACCTGCCAGTGTCATGGATTGTTCTCAATCATTGTCTGGGAAGACCAGGTGATGTCAATCTCAAAGGTTTTAAATGCCCAGACTCATCTGACCTTGCCCCAACAATCAGCACCATGGGATCTTCTAAGCCAGGGGTCTTCAAACTATGGCCCTCCAGTTGTTCAGGAACTACAATTCCCATCATGCCTAGTCATGTCTGGGCATGTCAGAGTTTTGCAATGCCTCATGAGATGTGTAGTTCCGCAACAGCTGGAGGGCTGTAGTTTGAGGATCCCTGTTCTAAGCAGTTGTCTAGAAAACTGAAACTGAAAATAGTTGATGCTCACAAAGCTGGAGAAGGCTATAAGAAGATAGCAAAGCGTTTTCAGATGTCAATATCTTCTGTTCGGAATGTAATTAAGAAATGGCAGTCATCAGGAACAGTGGAAGTTAAAGCAAGATCTGGAAGACCAAGAAAAATATCAGACAGAACAGCTCGCAGGATTGTAGGAGAAAAACAATTCAAAACCCACGTTTGACTGCACGATCCCTCCAGAAAGATCTGGCAGACACTGGAGTTGTGGTACACTATTCCACTATAAAGAGATACTTGTACAAATATGGTCTTCATGGAAGAGTCATCAGAAGAAAACCTCTTCTACGTCCTCACCACAAAAATCAGCGTTTGAACTTTGCAAATGAACATATAGACAAGCCTGATGCATTTTGGAAACAAGTTCTGTGGACCGATAAGGTTACAATTGAACTTTTTGACCGGAATGAGCAAAGGTACGTTTGGAGAAGAAGGGGCACAGAATTTAATGAAAAGAACCTCTGTCCAACTGTTAAGCATGGGGGTGGATCAATCATACTTTGGGGTTGTATTGCAGCCAGTGGCACAGGGAACATCTCACGAGTAGAAGGAAAAATGGATTCAATAAAATGTCAGCAAATTTTGGATGGTAACAATGCCATCTGTGAAAAAGCTGAAGTTAAAGAGGATGGCTTCTACAAATGGATAATGATCCTAAACACACCTCGAAATCCACGGGGGACTACATCAAGAGGCGTAAACTGAAGGTTTTGCCATGGCCTTCACAATCTCCTGACCTCAACATAATTGAAAATCTATGGATAGACCTTAAAAGAGCAGTGTGTGACAGATAGCCCAGAAATCTCAGAGAACTGGAAGACTTTTGTAAGGAAGAATGGGCAAAGATACCTCAAATAAGAATTGAAAGACTCTTGGCTGGCTACAAAAAGCGTTTACAAGCTGCGATACTTGCCAAAGGGGGCAGTACAAGATATTAACTCTGCAGGGTGCCCAAACTTTTGAAGACGCCATTTTAGGTTTTCTGTTATTTTGAAAGTGTAAATGATGAAAATAAAATCTAACTTTCTCTTACATCCTCTGACAGTCGCCGCCCACTCATATAATCTGCACGTCTGGGTATTGGTCTTATCCACAGGAGTAAGCTAGGCAGAATAGGCAGAATATTAGTTAGAATATACACAAAAAAACTTTGTAGAGACACACCTACAGGGGGCTGTCCCTCTGGTCCAATACCCCCAGCTAGCAGCATTCCCAATTCAGTTTGTTTCTGCCTAGTATAGGAGTAGGCTGGCTTTTCCCTGGCTGGGGCTGCAGTCTCAGCCTTTTTTCTTCTGGTTATTTTTTCTCTCTAGAAAAGTGTTTTTTCTTTTAAAAAGATAGCTTTTTATTTGTTCCTGCACTTAGTTAGTCGGACTTCGGATGACTACATCGTTTGCGGAGTTGGGAATCGCACTGGTTATCCTAGAGCCTTACGGAATCCCAGCCTGCCATCGAGCGTTAGCAGGTTATGTGTACGCCCAGGCCTCGCAAACGACTATGTCCCTGACCTCAGGGACGAGCCTGCGAAGTTGCTATCTTCGCCGGGATGGCTCAACTGCGGTACGTCGCATGTTGCTAGCATCCCCTTTGGCTGACGGCACCACCACTCAGAGTGGGAGGCTTCCGGTCACAGAGTGGTACCCACGTTTTCGCTGGACCGGTGAGTACCATGCTACCCCTCTGTCTATGGCATGTCTGTCGGGGTGTGTATGTGGGCCCTCTGTTTATGGGGATGGCAGTTCGGTATGGGTTCTATAATGTCCCCCTCATGTCTGTAAGTGCGGCCCCTGTGTGTCCCTTCTCGGTCCCTGCGGCGGGGGCACTGCGGCGGTTCCACCGCTGTATGGGGGGTTGCGAGGGTCTGCCTTGTCCCTCAGATGCTTGTGCAACTATTGGGGGTACGGTACATGCTGTGTGGGGGCCGCAATCGGCGCGAAACCATGCGGCCGCCATTTTAGGTGTGGGCAGGCTGTCTGGCTTTATTGTGGGGGGAGCAGCCATTTTCTGCAATGCTGTTGGTGCCGATCGGGCGCCATCTTTAGTGTGGGCAATCTGTCCTTATGTGGACAGCGGCCATTTTCCCAGAGCTTTCCCCATAGACTTGCATTGGCAACCATTTTCTTGTGGCTCACGGCTATGTCTGCCTCTAGAGGCGTGAGGTCACTTCCTCTTTCTTCACATGCAGATCGATTCAGCAGCGTGGGGCAAGTATAGCTCACTGCGGGGGATTGTATTGTTTTTCCTGCCCTGCATTCCTGCTAGCATTCATTTTCTTGCAGTTTACTGTAGCACAGGGCTTGCTCTTCATTGTGGTGCATTTGCGGTGGGGACCGCAAAAATCAACGATTTAAAGGGCCAGTGTCATTTAAATTAAGATTGCTATTATGGAGTCCCATGATAGCAAATTCCCCCCAGATCTGGTGGAAGGTTCAGGTACTCCTGAATCCTCTGCAATAGTCTCACTTACTGCTGCACTTGCGACTTTAGCATCCAAAGTGGAATTGTTGATGTCTGACCGGGCTTCTAAGAAAAGGCCCCTGCCCTCTCAGTCTTCTGATTCAGAGCCAGATATGGTTGCCACGGACAGCGTACCCCCTGAAGGGTCTCAGTCCTCTCAGTCGGATGGGGAGGAGGAGGATTCCCTCTCCGGATCAGCGCGGTAACGCGATGCGGTGTCTGCGCTTATTAGCTCTGTTAAGGACACTTTAAATTTGGATGATGAGCCCCACCTGTCGGGTAAGCGGTCTTCCTTTGGGACCCGCAAAGCCCAGAAATCGGGTCAGGTTTTTCCTTGTCCCGCAGAGTTTCACAATACCGTGAATGAACAATGGTGCCATTTAAAACGTAATTTTGTGGTGCCCAAGAGATTTCAGTCCCGTTATCCCTTTGCGGATCCGGTGGATTCTCGCTGGACTGCGGATCCTAAGGTGGACCACACTGTGTTCAGGTTCAGGTTAAATAAAGCCACTTTAATGCTGGCAGAGGATTCTCCGGTGTTTAAGGACAGGCGGGTGGAAACTCTTACTCGCCACATCTACCTAGTAGCGGGTTCCTTACTGAAACCAGTGTTTGCTTCAATGATGGTTTCTCAGGCTGTTGTGGAGTGGGCCAAGGCGCTTAAGCGGACTCTGATTGCTGATTCCCCCCCCCCCCCCTGCTACGCTGGAGATGGTGGATCAGATAGGTCAGGCTGTTTTATACCTGTGTGACGTGGCCTTGGATGAGGCCCCGTTAGTCGCACGACTGTCTGCAGTCGCAGTTACGATCCGTCACATCGTTTGGTTGAAAAGCCCAAGAAGACATCCCTTATGGGGGGAGTCGTCTTTTTTGGGGACTCTCTGGATGAACTGGTTAAGGGGATCACTGGGGGCAAGAGCACTCTGTTGCCCCAGGTGTCCAGGGGTAAATCTTTCTGCGGCAAGCGGGGTCCCTCCTTTAAACCTAACCAGGGGTCCTTTTGTGCCTTCAAGGCACAAGACAAAGGTAAGTCCTTCAAGGCCTCTGGGGGCCAGAAGAAGCCTTGGGCGGGCAAGTCAAAAGCCGCCCACGCTGGCACGGCGGCTCAGTCCGCCTCAACCTGAAGGGGCGCCCTCACCCGTTTCATGAGTGGGGGGACGTCTGCACTGTTTTCCCAAGCCTTGGCTGGCCAAGATTCAGGACAGGTGGGTTCAATAACTCTTTCGGTCAGGGTACAAGATCGAGTTTCGATCACGCCCAGCAGACAGATTCTTTCCCTCAAATCTTCATCCGAGATCTCCATCCGTCGGTTCAGGATCTCCTAGCCCAAGGGGTGATTGTCCTGGTCCCACAGCGGGACAGGTTTTGGGGTTTTTACTCAAATCTGTTCACAGTGCCCAGAAAGGAGTTTAAGTTTCTAAACCGCTTTGTGCTGGTTCAGAAGTTCCGAATGGAGTTCCTCCAGTCGGTGTTGGCATCTCTGAGTCCAGGGGATTTCCTGGCTTCCATCGACCTCAAGGATGCGTATCTACACATCCCTATTTATGAGGGTCATCAAAGATACCTCCGATTCTCAAAAGCGGAGGAGCATTATTAGTTTGTGGCGCTGCCTTTCGGCATCGCTTCGGCTCCAAGGGTCTTTACCAAGGTTTTGGCTCCTGTTCTAGCCTTGTTGCGGGTACAGGAGATTGTCATCCTGGGTTACCTGGACGATCTCCTGTTAAGGTCGAGCTCCAGTGCCTCTCTGTTGCGCGATCTGTCGATCACGGTTCAGACGCTCCAGGAGGTCGGGTGGACAATCAATTTTCAGAAGTCGGCGTTGTCCCCTTCTGTTCGCCTTCCTTACCTGGGGATGATTCTGGACTCCGCCCAGGCAAAGGTCTTTCTTCCGGAGGACAAGCTCCTGCAGGCCGAGGTCAGGTCCCTCAGGGACAAGTTTTCCTCGCTTCGGACCTGCATGCGGTGCCTGAGCTTGATGGTGTGGGCTTTCGAGGCGATCCCTTTTGCACAGTTTCACATGAGATCTCTTCAAGCAGAGATTCTGGTCCGGTGGGACAGACATCCTCAGTCTTTGGAAAGGATTGCTTTGAGCCCCCAAGTCAGATCGGATCTCCTGTGGTGGCTCCAGTCACCGGCTCTGAAGGAAGGCAAGTCCTTTCGTCCATTGCTATGTACTGTGGTCACCACGGACGCCAGCCAGTCGGGCTGGGGTGGAGTTCTGGGCAAGTTGTCTGCCCAGGGCACTTGGTCGTAGGGGGGATCCTCCCTACCGATAAATCTCTTGGAACTACGGGCAATCAGGCTCTGTAGGTCGGATCGTCTTTAGGGCTGCCCAGTGCATGTGCAGACGGACAACGCGATTTCAGCAGTTACCATTCCAGGTGTGGAGAACTGGCAGGCGGACTATCTGAGTCGCCAGACCCTAGACCAAGGGGAATGGTCCCTACATCGGGAGGTGTTTCAGATGCTGTGTGCGCGGTGGGGATCCCCGGACGTGGATCTGTTCGCGTCTCATCTCAACAACAAGGTTCGTGGCAAGAACACGCGACCCTCTGGCGGACGCCTCGGACGCGTTGGTAGTGCCTTGGACTCGGTATCGGCTGATTTATGCCTTTCCCCCGATTCAGTTGTTGTCCAGATTCCTTCGCAGGTTGGTTTCGGAACCGAGGTTGGTGATTTTGGTGGCCCCAGACTGGCCGTGCCGGTCTTGGTAGGCAGACATCATGCACCTGGTCGTCGAGCCTCCCTGGCGGCTCCCGTTAAGAGATGATCTTCTGTCTCAGGGGGCTGATCTTCCATCCTGCTTTACAGTCGCTAGCTTTGACGGTGTGGCTGTTGAAAGCCAGGTCTTGAGAGACAGAGGGCTCTCATCGGCGGTCATTCCTACCTTGCTTAAGGCCAGGAAGGCCTCTTCTGGTAAGATTTATTATCGTACCTGGAAGGCTTATTTTGCCTGGTGCGAGTCGCAGTAATTCCATCCACGCTCCTTTTTGGTGGCGAGAGTGTTGGCTTTCCTGCAAACTGGTGTGAAGCAGCGTCTTGCGCTGACCACTATTAAGGGCCAGTTGTCTGCGCTGGCCATTGTTTTTCAGCGCCCTTTGGCGTCGAATTCCTTGATACGCACCTTCATTCAAGGGGTGCGTCATTTGGCTCCCCCTAGGAGGGCACCCTTGCCTTCTTGGGACCAGAATTTTGTTCTGTCTGTTTTGCAACGTCCTCCCTTTGAGAACATCCAAGAGATTCCTCTGCCGGTGCGGTCACGGAAAGTTGCCTTTCTGGTGGCGATCACATCTGCTCGCAGGGTGTTGGCCCTGTCTTGCCGCTCCCCCTATCTGGTTGTTCATATGGATAAAGTGGTCTTGCAACCCCATCAGTCCTTTCTTCCGAAAGTGGTTTCTGACTTCCATCTCAACACTTTGTCTTGCCTTCGCTGTGTGCGAAGCCTAAGCATCCTAAGGAGTTTGCCTTACATTTCTTGGATGTGGTCCGGGCAATCAGGGTTTACCTGTCATCTACGGAATCCTTCAGAAAGTCGGACTGTCTTTTTGTCCTTCCTGAGGGACCTCGGAAGGGTACGGCTGCGTCTGCGGCAACCATTTCTAAATGGATCAGACAGACGATTGTGCAGGCCTATTCAATTAGGGATCAGGTTCCACCTTTCCCTGTCACAGCGCACTCTACTAGAGCGGCTAGTGCATCATGGGCCTTCCGCCATCAGGCGTCGGTGACCCAGGTGTGCAAGGCGGCGACCTGGTCGTCCGTGCGTACCTTTACCAAATTTTACAAAATTTAATGTCTTGGCATCGGCTTTCACCTTAGTAGCAGAGCTTGGCTGTCCCTCACCCATTAAGCCCCCTACACTGTTTCAGTTAAAAGAGAAGATTGGGATTCTTAAAAAAAAAACTTATCTAAATGGATGCAGCATTAGTCCGATGCTGCATCTGTCCCCCGCTGATTACCATCCCTGCCAAGAGAAGACAGTGAATATTGCTAGTGGCTATACCAGCCGCTAGCAAAAGATTGCATGCAAAATCAATCGATCAACTTGGTACATTCAGCCTGCCTATAACTGCTTAGCTGCTGAAAAATCTTTCCTTTTCTTTTTCCCTTTTTTGCTTATAGTCTCTACCCCCCCCCCTTTTTTTTTTCTCTTCCTTACCTTCCTTGTATATCCCTTTTATTTATTTCAATTTTGATATTGCACTATGGATAGCTATGGATAACCAGTTTTGAAGTACTTATGGGTGATAATCACAGAGAATGGCTGCTGTCGTTTGGGTCTTTTTTTAGCAATACCCATACTCATCAAGCTCCCTGCATTCTGTTACCATTTGTTTATTTGTTTCCTATGCTATTATTAAGCTGGTTCTTCCAATGGTCACACATTTCAACTTACCTTACTCTTGGAAGTTATGTAGCTGTCTTACAGTATATGCCATGCCAGGTGTTATTTTGGCTACCTCTTTGTATTTTGTAGGGCCATGGTTTACTTGGCTCTGTACTTTGTAAATACTTGCCTTTGAAAATTAATAAAAACTATAGAAACAGAATTGATGCTGGTTTGAAGCCAAAAGGTAGTCACACCACATATTGATTTGATTCATTTTTTCTTCTGATCTCTCACTTTGCATTTAGTAAATTATTAAAAACAAACAAATTAAAATATATATATTTTTGAAAGGATTCTTACTTTACAGCATTTCTTCACACCTGCCTAAAACTTTTGTACAGCACTGTATATATAACTGTGAGCTGGTATATGCGAACACTTTGACTTTGCCTTTACTTAAAAGCTACTTGACAGTTTATCGTTTGTCATCTAGTGGTCTGAGTTTACTCACCTTGCTTTCAAGGGCAACCTGTATGGCTCAGTTTTTATGAACATGGGCTCAACAGATTAAGGCTGATCTTTTCACTTCCATAAGCCACTGATTTCTGTATATGTAGATAGAAAAAAGAATTACTTAATAGCCAGCTTGGTGATGAATTGTCTATTAATTTTCATCACTGATGCCAAACTAGTCTGCTGATGCTGCCGGATGGTTCACTGAAAGCAACAGTACCAGAACCTCAGCATTGGTGGTTTATATCTTCAGTATAAATTATTGTTCAATTTCTGTGAAAGAGTCCAAATAATAAGCATAGTAAATAAAGCTGTAGTATTTGACTACTCAGAGGGGTCCATTACTGGATTAGATAGTGAAATGTAGTATGAAGGAAGCTGGGACTATCACAAAGGAAAGGGGATGTAATCCGCAAATAAAATAGTTTTTTGGAAAGAATTAACAGGAAACACGCAAAGGAAAGAGTGAAGTATAGAAAAATCATCTGAAAAGAACAGGGGGATTTTAGATAACTAGTCTTAATTGTCAAATGCCTTTGTTTATTCCTGCTTGTGCTTGCTTTCAATATAGAGACAGATGGAGGCTCTGGAACAGAACCATCACCAACAAGTTCCAGTGGATTTTATCGGGGACGACGCAATGGACCATCAGCTTACAGAATTTTGCAATCTCAAAATGATGAGGAGGAAGATGACAGCTTTTGATGGTTTTTTTTTTTTTTTTTTTGCTGCCACTGTTACCCTTACAAGGCTTATCTACCCACCATGGATCTTATTTGTGCCTTATAGCCATACTTCTAAGAGTAAAAGGACAGGCACACAGAGTTTTGGCTTCCTGCAAGCAGTCTTCATAAAAAGCTCATCTCAGGCCTGAACCTTAGGATCTTACTGCATGAATATTATACAAACCACAGAGGTGGTTGTAGTACGTTATTCTGTTCACAGCAGGACATGTATATAAAAGTATGTTCATTCGTACCTTCAAACGTATAGTACACTCCCAATACTATTTATGGTGTCTGGAAATTCAGCAACATATCATCAGCACATCAAGTTGCTGGCACAGCTGTGTAAAAAGAAGGCTTGATTTTTTTTAAAAAAACATGTTGCATTTGTATTTACAGAAGATTATAATGCTGGACCTAGAACCTGCAATGGTGCAACTGCAGCCTTTGTTGTAAATAGAAAGGAAAGATTGTATTATTGTTCACATCCAAACAATGTTGTCTTTTCTATGTATTGTTTAATATCTATTTCAGCGACATTATTAATACCTGATAAAAAGATCAATGTAAGGCATTTGCATCCTGAACAAAAAGTGAAGAGCCCATTTACTGCAGATCATGGTCTAGTATTCAATGGATTGGGTCAGTTATGCCATTCTCTGGTTACTAAATCAGTCACTGAAAGTGGCCTTCAAAGTGGTTTATGGTGTATATAAATTCTTGATGCAGCACATCGATCAGCTTTGAACTGCACATGGTTCCTCTCGTTGGTGACTGCCCCCTACTGTGCATGGGTGTAGTGGCAAGGCATGAGAAAGCTCTCTGATGTACTTCATGCATTTGCACTAATTTTTTTATGCATACTAGGAAGCAGTCACCATAGATATTATAGGTAATCATGTTGTAAAGAAAACAAATCTAGAAGTGTGCTGTTGCATGCATGTACTGTATACATAACCCAAGGTACTACGTTATAATTAATACTACACAAAATACATGAGAAAAGGCTCAGAACTGGTTTGTTATTGTTTATAATATAGGTGCATCTTTTCATTATTTGTTTTGTACACATATTCTATCATTATTTGATATCCATGATGGGTAAAAACACTTTGTACAAATAAAACATTTTTTATTGAGCTCCAGTGAGAAATAAAACTCACATAGCAAGATAACTGTGATTCTATGCAAGAAATAAGTATTAATGTCTTTGTATGTCCTTTGAATCCTAGGTTGAATTTTTTATTTTATTTTTTAAAACAATTGCTGACTATAATTCTGTGAAGATGATTATATAGATCTTCTGACTGCTGTGGTAATCATCTCTGTATAATCCAGTCACATCATTTTAAAAATGTCTTTTAGAGACTTGTCAAAAATACCAAGTTCATACATCATAGATTTAATTAGCGTGCATCAGGTGAGTTTTGCAGTCCACTGCCCGTCTGTCTTTCAGTGGTCACTGCAATGTCTTCACCAACCTGTCCTTCTACAAGAAGGGAGACTGCACCCTCTACCTTCCCTGTTGCTGCTAATGCTACAACTGCAGGTCCTGTGGGAAATCCCATGCGTTCTAGTTGCTGAAGCCTAAGAAAATCAGCACAAAACAGTAAAGTGTTATAACAAAAATTTTGAAAACCTCTGCTGCTAAACATATACTCTGTCTGTGAAAATACCTTGTTGCCTTCCTTTTTTATCCATATTTAACCTAATGCATTTGAAGAGCTTGAAAGCAATTTTACGATCACAATAAGTACAATACAATAGTCTTGACATGTTCAAAAGTGGCAAGACTAGGGAAAAATTCAATAGACTGCTCACTTTGCAAATTAATTTTAGCTTTGTGAATGTGGTAGAAAATTCACTTTGCAAAGAATATACAATCCTGTGCAAGGGGAAAAAAATTATATATTATATATATATATATTACATACATACATACATACATACATACATACACACACACACACATTATATATATATATATATATATATATATATATATATATATATATATATATATATATATATATATATATATATATATATACACACACAGTGGGTACGGAAAGTATTCAGACCCCCTTAAATTTTTCACTCTTTGTTATATTGCAGCCATTTGCTAAAATCATTTAGGTTCATTCTTCTTCCTCATGAATGTACACATAGCACCCCATACTGACAGAAAAACACAGAATTGTTGACATTGTTGCAGATTAAAAAAGAAAAACTGAAATATCACATGGTCCTAAGTATTCAGACCCTTTGCTGTGACACCATATATTTAACTTAGGTGCTTTCCATTTCTTCTGATCATCCTTGAGATGGTTCTACACCTTCATTTGAGTCCAGCTGTGTTTGATTATACTGATTGGACTTGATTAGGAAAGCCACACACCTGTCTATATAAGACCTTCCAGATCACAATGCATGTCAGAGCAAATGAGAATCATGAGGTCAAAGGAACTGCCTGAAGAGCTCAGAGACAGAATTGTGGCAAGGCACAGATCTGGCCAAGGTTACAAAAAGATTTCTGCTGCACTTAAGGTTCCTAAGAGCACAGTGGCCTCCATAATCCTCAAATGGAAGACGTTTGGGACGACCAGAACCCTTCCTAGAGCTGGCCGTCCGGCCAAACTGAGCTATCGGGGGAGAAGAGCCTTGGTGAGAGAGGTAAAGAAGAACCCAAAGATCACTGTGGCTGAGCTCCAGAGATGCAGTCAGGAGATGGGAGAAAGTTGTAGAAAGTCAACCATCACTGCAGCCCTCCACCAGTCGGGGCTTTATGGCAGAGTGGCCCGACGGAAGCCTCTCCTCAGTGTAAGACACATGAAAGCCCACATGGAGTTTGCTAAAAAACACCTGAAGGACTCCAAGATGGTGAGAAATAAGATTCTCTGGTCTAATGAGACCAAAATAGAACTTTTTGGCCTTAATTCTAAGCGGTATGTGTGGAGAAAACCAGGCACTGCTCATCACCTGTCCAATACAGTCCCAACAGTGAAGCATGGTGGTGGCAGCATCATGCTGTGGGGGTGTTTTTCAGCTGCAGGGACAGGACGACTGGTTGCAATCGAGGGAAAGATGAATGCGGCCAAGTACAGGGATATCCTGGACAAAAACCTTCTCCAGAGTGCTCTGGACCTCAGACTGGGCCGAAGGTTTACCTTCCAACAAGACAATGACCCTAAGCACACAGCTAAAATAACGAAGGAGTGGCTTCACAACAACTCCGTGACTGTTCTTGAATGGCCCAGCCAGAGCCCTGACTTAAACCCAATGGAGCATCTCTGGAGAGACCTAAAAATGGCTGTCCACCAATGTTTACCATCCAACCTGACAGAACTGGAGAGGATCTGCAAGGAGGAATGGCAGAGGATCCCCAAATCCAGGTGTGAAAGACTTGTTGCATCTTTCCCAAAAAGACTCCTGGCTGTATTAGATCAAAAGGGGGCTTCTACTAAATACTGAGCAAAGGGTCTGAATACTTAGGACCATGTGATATTTCAGTTTTTCTTTTTTAATAAATCTGCAACAATGTCAACAATTCTGTGTTTTTCTGTCAGTATGGGGTGCTATGTGTACATTCATGAGGAAGAAGAATGAACTTAAATGATTTTAGCAAATGGCTGCAATATAACAAAGAGTGAAAAATTTAAGGGGGTCTGAATACTTTCCGTACCCACTGTATGTATATATATATATATATATATATATATATATATATATATATATAAACATATATACACACACAGTATCTCACAAAAGTGAATACACCCCTCACATTTTTGTAAATATTTTATTATATCTTTTCAAGTGACAACACTGAAGAAATTACACTTTGCTACAATGTAAAGTAGTGAGTGTACAGCTTATATAACAGTGTAAATTTGCTGTCCCCTCAGTGAAAATGTCCAAATTGTACCCAATTAGCCATTTTCCCTCCCTGGTGTCTTGTGACTCGTTAGTGTTACAAGGTCTCAGGTGTTAACGGGGAGCAGGTGTGTTAAATTTGGAGTTATCGCTCTCACTCTCTCATACTGGTCACTGGAAGTTCAACATGGCACCTAATGGCAAAGAACTCTCTGAGGATCTGAAAAAAAGAATTGTTGCTCTACATAAAGATGGTCTAGGCTATAAGAAGATTGCCAAGACCCTGAAATTGAGCCGAAGCATGGTGGCCAAGACCATACAGTGGTTAAGCAGGACAGGTTCCACTCAGAACAGGCCTCGCCATGGTCGACCAAAGAAGTTGAGTGCACATGCTCAGCATCATATCCAGCGGTTTTCTTTGGAGGTTAAGCGTGTGTGGCGGCAACCAGGTGAGGAGTACAAAGACAAGTGTGTCTTGCCTACAGTCAAATACAGCTACGGTTTATTAAGGGAACCATGAATGCCAACGTACTGTGACATACTGAAGCAGAGCATGATCCCCTCCCTTAGGAGACTAGGCCACAGGGCAGTATTCCAACATAACGACACCAAACACACCTCTAAGACAACCACTGCCTTGCTAAAGAAGCTAAGGGTAAAGGTGATGGACTGGCCAAGCATGTCTCCAGACCTAAACCCTATTGAGCATCTGTGGGGCATCCTCAAATGGAAAGTGGAGAAGCGCAAGGTCTCTAACATCCACCAGATCCGTGATGTCATCATGGAGGAGTGGAAGAGGACTCAAGTGGCAACCTGTGAAGCTCTGGTGAACTCCATGCCCAAGAGGGTTAAGGCAGTGCTATAAAATAATGGTGGCCACACAATATATTGACACTTTGGGCCCAATTTGGACATTTCCACTTAGGGGTGTACTCACTTATGTTGCCTGCAGTTTAGACATTAATGGCTGTGTGTGGAGTTATTTTGAGGGGACGGCAAATTTACACTATTATACAAGCTGTACACTCACTACTTTACATTGTAGCAAAGTTTCATTTCTTCAGTGTTGTCACATGAAAATATATAATAAAACATTTTAAAAAATGTGAGGGGTATACTCACTTTTGTGAGATACTGTGTGTGTGTGTGTGTGTGTAATTTATTTTTTGCTTGCATATGATTGGATGATGGAAGTCAGAAAAGCTTCACCTTATTCACTAAGCTCTGGGGAAATTCCCTTGCAAAGTAAAGTCTATTTGCCTTCAGTAAATCAACCAAAAGTGACAAAGGTTCAGCTGAGAAAAAAACATTTATGAACATCTTAGCCCAGCCTGAGACTGCAAGTATGATCCAACTGCTCTCAGGCATCTCAATCTTCCATCAGGTCACTAAACATGTGACTGCTTATGTTTAGCTTATGGAGTAGAGCAGGTGAGGATTGCTGAAGCTACCATGTGAACAGGAAGGAGAAGGAAAAAAAAAAAAGGACATTGGAAAAGGTTCTGTTTCAGGCCAGATTAGATGACTGTCATCTAATGTCTATAGGCACTTTTTGAAAACCAAAACCAATTTTATTTTCCCTTGATAGGTCTGCGGTGAAGATGTCAGCAGAGCGCTTCCACTGCCCTGCTACACAGGGTACACATAAACTGTTGCATGATTCAGCAGATTATGTTTAAGGACCTGCTGGAAGATGGAGATGCTCGAGGAGAGTTGGGGTTTATTTACTAAAACTGGAGAGTGCAAATCTGGTTCAGCTGTACCCAGTAGACATGCAGGTTCTAACTTTAGCTTGTTCAATTAAGCTTTGGCAAAAAAAAAAAAAAAAACTGTAAGCTAAATTTGTTTCTATGCAGCGCTGTACCAGATCTGTATTCTCCAGTTTTACTAAAAAAAAAAACCGAACTGAATTTTTTTTCTTCCACTGCTTTGGGCCCCTAACACATAATTATCAGAACAGAGAACTCAGCGGATGTTCCAAATGCCCACTGAGTGCTCCCCAAACTTGTGCAGTTAAGGCCCATACACACTTACCGATTGTCGGCCGTAAATATTCAGCCAACGCCCGTTTGGCCGATTGTCGGCTTGTTAGTATGATGCTTCCGAAAACCGACTGCGACTTTTCGGCCGAACAAAATCTGGTGTGCAGGCTATAAAATATTTGTAGGCCAACAAAGAACGGCCGATTGTTCGTCAGTCAGTACAGATTTCGGCCGGCAAAAAGCAGATAAGCAAGACTGGGCATGCTCAGAGAAGAAAAAACACACGGAAAGTTAATCATTACATGACATCACTTCTGCAGTCGGTTGTTGTTGGCCGACAAAATTCGTGTGCAGTCTTTAGCACTTTTCAATCTACACGACAGCACCGGACAAAAGACGGCCGAACGGTCGGCCGACAATCGGTGCGTGTGTACACGGCTTAAGAAGAGCGTATTGAGTCTATAGTTATGAAAAGCAACTCCTCGGACTCAACTGCATTCCTAGGCTAAAGCTGGTCTTATGCAAATAGATTTTCAAATCAATGTTTGTACAAACCTTTGTTCAAAAAGTCTGACGAGTGCCTTGAATATTACATTACCAATGTCAACTGAAAGTAAAAAAATAAAAAAAAATACTCCATCCTGCTGCTTGGAATTTTCTCATTACTGTGGTTGAAATCGAACGTCGATTTTACCCCACTAACAATTAGAAAATCAAAAGAACATACTTTAGACGAAAAATTTAAAATGAAATTCTACTAGTGTACAGCCACCTATATGCTTTTATTCACATACCATATTGCAAACAGCTCTAAAAAAAAAAAAAAAAAAACACAGCCCCAGGAGTTGTGTTCTTTTTTGAATGATATACTGTAGTCTGATTGCAGATCCTGAGATAACTGCTAAGCTCTTTCTTAGTAAGCTAATGAAATACACAAGTGGACTGTTAAAGAGAATCTTTGTATTGAGTTATATGACAGGTCTGTTAAAAAAATATACCAGAGTATATTCCCTGCGCCAAGGATTTTAAGGCTCCATGTACACGGGATGTTGTAAATGGCCGTTTAGGAGCAGTTGGGCGTTTTTTTTAGAAGCCCCTGAACCCACCTACATGTTATCTTATCTGTCCATGTACACAGGGTCGTTTACAGTCATTTGCAGGCAGTTGAGTTCAGGGACATTTTTTGGAACGCAATTATTTGCGTTCCAACGTGTGTTTCCCGGTGTTTCAAACGCAAAAACGGGACCGAACGTGATGAAGTACGTTCAGCCACGTTATAAGTTTTTTTTTCTTCCATTCAAAATCAATGGTTCCCTATGGGAGCCTATTGATTTGAATGGAAGGTGCACCGCAAGTCGGATCAGATCTCTGAAGACGTCACAGGAAGTGACGAAACGCGTTATCATATGATAGGTCTATATAATAAATAATTCAGTAAACACAAGTTTGCAATAAAAAGGGGGAGGCTGGTATGGGATAGCTCCATATGGGGCCATATAAAGGCATGTTATATATATTAAAAAAAAATAAAAATACAAGCAACTTACCTAAGTGCCGACACACTGGATTTGTTTAAGGTTAGTTCGGGTCTCTGGGTTTCCTGTTGCTCATATTCCCTTAAAGATGCCAGAATGCCAGCTTCCAACATCGCCTCTTCCAATGTCTCATCACGTCCAAACCAAACAGGAGTTTCTTGGAAATGGCCAAGGGATGCAGTCTGTGCAGCCACCCCATCTAAAGACATATCAGTAAACAGGTTGGGGTCCTGTACATGTGTATTGGTGAATGGAAGTCTAATAAACAAAACAAAAAATATTTCTTTAAAGTGATATACAGTTTTTTATTTTGTTTTGTTTGTTTAAAGATACAGGCCTTACAGTGAAACTTAAGTAAAATCTTTAAAGACATTTACTGTATTTGTTGCTTTCGCATACCTGTCTTGTGCTTCAAAATTTGTCATGTGCAGCCCAGATCCTTCCTGCCGAGAGGGTATAAACCGAGCTACAGGAAGAGATTTCAAGCAAATGAATATTCTATCTAGTGCCCGTATTCTGGTTTCTGACGGCTCCAGGAAGCGGAGTAATCCCTTGCGGACTGTGGTTTTACTGTAAGGATCTAACTTTTCAGGCATGAAACAGAAATTTCTCTCTATAGAGGTGCATCTCATAAAATTAGAATATCATCAAAGTAAATTTAATGTAATAATTCAATTAAAAAAGTGAAACTCGTATTTTTTATAGATGCATTATACAGAGTGATATATTTCAAGCATTTCTTTCTTTAAATTTTGATGATTATGGCTTACAGCTAGTGACAACCCAAAATTCAGTGTTTCAGAAAATTAGATTACATAAGACCAATAAAAAGACCAATAAAAAAAGGATTTTTATTACAGAAATGTTGGCTTACTGAAAAGTATGTCCATGTACAGTATAGTATGCACTTAATTCTTGGTCAGGGCTCCATTTGCATGAATTACTGCATCAATGCCGCATGGCATGGAGGCGATCAGCCTATGGCACTGCTGAGGTGTTATGGAAGCCCAGGTTGCTTTGATAGCGGCCTTCAGCTCATTTGCATTGTTGGGTCTGGTGTCTCTCATCTTCCTCTTGACAATAGCCCACAGATACTCTATGGGGTTTAGGTCAGACGAGTTTGCTGGCCAATCAAGCACAGTGATACCATGATTGTTAAACCAGGTATTGGTACTTTTGGCAATGTGGGCAGGTGCCAAGTCCTGCTGAAAAATGGAATCAGCATCTCCATAAAGCTGGTCAGCAGAGGGAAGCATGAAGTGCTCTAGAATTTCCTGGTAGATGGTTGCACTGACTTTGGAGTTGATAAAACACAGTGGACCAACACCAGCAGATGACAAGGCTCCCAAATCATCACTGACTGTGGAAACTTCACATCGGACCTCATGCAACTTGGATTCCATGCCTCTCCACTCTTCCTCCAGACTCTGGGACCTTGATTTCCAAATGAAATGCAACATTTTCCACAGTCCATGATGATTTGGGGAGCCATGACATCTGCTGGTGTTGGTCCACTGTGTTTTATCAACTGCAAAGTCAGCGCAGCCCTCTACCAGGAAATTCTGGACCACTTCTTGCCTTCTGTTTAAACATGCCAAAAAGTACCAATACCTAGTTTAATGATCATGGTTGCACTGTGCTTGATTTGCCAGCAAACTCGCCTGACATAAAGAGAATCTGTGGGGTATTGTCAGGAGGAAGATGAGAGACACCAGACCCAACAATGCAGATGAGCTGAAAGCAGTTATCAAAGCAACCTGGACTTCCATAACACCTCAGCGGTGCCATAGGCTGATCGTCTCCATGCCACACCACATTGATGCAGTAATTCATGAAAAAGGAGCCCCAACCAAGTATTGAGTGCATACTATACTGTACATGGACATACTTTTCAGTAAGCCAACATTTCTGTATTAAATCCTTTTTTTTTTTTTTTTTTTTTTTTTATTGGTCTTATGTAATATTCCAATTTTCTGAGATACTGAATTTTGGGTTGTCACTAGTTGTAAGCCATATTCATCAACATTAAAAGAAAGAAATGCTTGAAATATATCACTCTGTGTATAATGCATCTACTGTATATAAAATATATAGGTTTCACTTTTTGAATTTCAATTTCTGAAATAAATTATCTTTTTGATGATATTCTAATTTTATGAGATACACCTGTATTATGTGTTTTAGCAGGAAGGAACTGAAGGGAATAGCCATTCTGGGGCGCTGTGTTAAATGAATGAGCTGTTAACACACCAGAATCAAAATAAAAATTGGCATGTAGCATTTTTTTCTGATGTAGCACACTACAATACATGATAGTGCATTATCATATGCTGTAACACTGGCATCAAAGGCACATTGGATTAGTGTATTGGGCAGTGTAATGGCACTGCAAAACACAGACACACATAATGTGTGTAGTGGTAATGCGTGTGTTACCTCTATGAACCTCAACAGTAAAGTGTTAATGGGTTGTCACCTGTCACATCATCATGCAAAGCAATCTGACCAAGCAGACATATAAACAAAATATATTCTTTAGGACCGATTCACACCTTTCCAGTGCGATGCATTGCTGAAGTGCGCTTACTAATGCAAGCGTTGCTGAAACACAGGTAAATGTATGTATGTTAAGTATGTTGTAGTGCTTTTTCTTATTTACAATAACTAACACCCAAACACGTGCATTGTGGTGTGATGCAATGCTTGGTGACTCACTATTGTGTTGTGGTGCAGTGAAATGGTGCATGTCAGATTTTTTGACCATTTTCGTGCATTGCCAGCACATTTAAATGAATGGGCTGCTATAACACAGCGCACTTTAAAGTGCGGCAAAACACATGTTAATGCAACGCATCAAGATGTGAATGGGCCCAATACTTTTTGAAGTAGGAACGGATTGGAACCAGGTGTCAGGCATTACTGAAATTTGGTGCACAGTTAGACAGATTTTTTCCTGGCTTTTTGTTATGGTGACACTGGACTAGTAAGGAAAAATTGGCAGCAGAGGGACAGTAAGCAATAAAAACAGGACAGGGGTTCTTTCTATCATTCCCCTACTCTGATTGTGTCCGTTATGATCTTAGCACACTGAAAATTGTATGAATGTCATTGGGTATCACTCAACTTTGAAGAGGACCAGTGCCAGCATGTAGAGTGGTGAATCTTCGGGGGTCAGGGTTGGAGAATAATTAGGTATTGCAGAGTGCTCCATTTTACTCACTCTATTATCTCCAGTTTCCATGCAATTTGTCTGCACCATCACCCTCACTCTATTATATCCAGTTTCCATCCACTCTGCTCCATCTCCCTCAATTTATTACCTCCAGCTTCCATCCACTCTGCTCCACATCCCCTACTCTGTCTACTCAAGCTTCCATCCATTCGGTTCGTTCCATCTCCCCCAGTCTGTCCTCTACAGCTTCCATCCACTCGGTCTGCTCCATCTCCCTACTCTATTATCTCCAGCTTCCATCCACTCTGCTCCATATCCCCTACTCTGTCTGCTCAAGCTTCCATCCATTCTGTCTGTTCCATCTCCCCCAGTCTGTCCTCTACAGCTTCCATCCACTCTGTCTGCTCCATCTCCCTCACTCTATTATCTCCAGCTTCCATCCACTCTGCTCCATATCCCCTACTCTGTCTGCTCAAGCTTCCATCCATTCTGTCTGTTCCATCTCCCCCAGTCTGTCCTCTACAGCTTCCATCCACTCTGTCTGCTCCATCTCCCTCGCTCTATTATCTCCAGCTTCCATCCCCTTTGCTCCATCTCCCCTACTTTGTCTGCTCAAGTTTCTATCTATTCTGTCTGTTCCATCTCCCTCAGTCTGTCCTCTACAGTTCCCATCAAGTCTTTCTGCTCCATCGTCCACCCACTCTGTCCACTTCAGCATTATTAAACAAATACAGTGGCATCAATCCAAGTGACTACAGCCTGGTACACACTATTAGATCATTCCGTTAAACAAAAAAAAACTGTCAGCTCCGGTTGGAACTGCTATATGAATTATGCGGTTAGTACAGCGATATACCCCGCTGAGCTATTATGCTCTGACAAACACTCCAATCAGCGTTCTCTGCTGGTTTTCCAGCATGCAGGTCGGTCAAAAGCCAGCCAAATGGCCTGCTTCTGTCGGAAAGAACGACATACACACGGGCCGAATGTCGTCATTTTTTTTGTTTGAACCGGCAAATGTCTCCCAGGATTCAGCCCCGTGTGTACTTGGCTTAAGGCCAGGCATAGACAGTGCAGTGGTTGCAGGGAAAAAAAATAGCTTGATTACCCCCATCAACACACACAGGGGAATCCCTTCTGTGGAGCCATTGTGTTCTCCTGGGTAAAAATAAATAAATAAAGCAGGTTGATCGATCAACTTGGGTACATTCAGCCTGCCCATACATGGTTCGCATCTCCACCTGTTCAGCAGAACTGTCTATGGCTGGCTTAGGCCCCTTTCACACATACGGTCCGTTCAGTTCATCAGTTCAGTCACGTCAAAATGTATCAGTTATCCATCCATTTTTCATCCGTTTTTCGTCAGTTATCATCCTTTTTTCGTCAGTTGTTATCCGTTTTTCATCTGTTTTTTGTCTGTTGTTATCTGTTTTTCATCCGTTGTCATCCGTTTTTCATCCGTTGTCATCAGTTGTCATCCGTTGTCATCCATTTTTCATCCATTGTCATCCGTTTTTCATCCGATCCGTTTTTTTGACAGATGAAAAATAGGGCATTCATCCGTTCAAAAAAACGGACATTGACGGAAGCGGATGAAAACGGATGTTAACTGATGATCATCCGTTGTCATCCGTTTTTACATAGAGATACATTGATGTCCGTTTTTCATCCGTCAACAGATGGATGAAAAACGGACAAACGGACAGCATGTGTGAAAGGGGCCTTAAGCAGCAAATGGCTGTGGGTGTTCTGCCTTCCCTCCCATAAAGCAGGCATAAACTCGCCCCTCCCTATACATGCTTTGAGACTTTTGTTCATTACGTGTACGTCTCCTACAAAAAAAGAGTGGTTAGACAGTGGTGGAGGAGGAATGGGTGGTGTGTTTTCAGCTCTGGATCCGTTGCACCAGTTCCACCAACTTCCGACATTTTCTTTTGTTTCTTTTAGTTTTAGATAGAGCAAGAAAGATCTAAAAAGCTCTGTCAGTTTTTTATTGCTGTCTGTGTCCCATTTTGGGAGATTTCCTCTCCAGGTGACAGGTGTCAGGAAAATCTGGAAGTAAGAGGAAAATATCAACAATCTAAACTCTATCTAATTTAAAAAAAAAAAAAAAAAAAAAAAAAAAAAAAAAAAAGGTTTTTGTTGTAGTCAGGCTTCAACCACACATTTGCACTTGCTTTCAGACACTTCAGTAAAGTCAGGGGCTTAAAGTGGTTGCATGCCTAGAAAAAAAAAAAAGCCTGTCTCTACCATGGTCTGTGTGAGAGCCGATCTCCTCCCCTCTTCTCCTGCGGTGTTAAAGCAATGCTATTTCCATGAAGCTACTCCTCCCCTCCTCTTTGTTAAACAATTCCCACCCTCCTCTTTGTTAAACAATTCCCACCCAGGCCAATTCTGACATTTCTCTCCTACATGTAAAACTATGTATTTTTTTGCTATAAAAGAACCCCTAAATATTATATATTTTTTTAACAGAGACCCTAAAGAATAAAATGTTGGGTGTTGCCTTTTTTTATGTCACACAGTATTTACGCAGTGGTATACCTCACATGTGTGGTGCTATCACCGTTTACATATGTGTGCAGAACTTGCATATACGATTGCTTTTATATGTAAGCACTGGGGGAGGGGGGGGGGGGGTACTTTACATTTTTTAAATATTATTTTTATTATTTATTTTATTCAAAACTTTTTTTACTGTATTTTACACTTTTTTTAAATCAATTTTATTGCTTTCACAAAGGATAAGCTACTCCTGCCTTTGATCGACCGATGCTTCCTGCGATCAACTGATCCTTCCTTTAATCAACAAATGCTTCCTTCGATCAATCGGCCGTTCCTTCCTGCGAACAATCAACGGATCTTACCAACGTTCATTCAACCGATCTTTCCTACGATCGATCGACTGATCCTTCCTGTGATCGACCACCCGATCCTTCCTGCAATCAATTGATCCTTTCTTCGATCAATGAATGCTTCCAGTGAACGATTAACCGATCCTTCCTGCGATCAATTGACTGATCCCTCCTGCGTTAAATCGACCGTTTCCTCCTTACTTACTTTAATGCTTCGTGCGATCGACCAACCGATCCTTCCTGCAATTGACTGACCCTTCCCTTGACCAATCCTTCCTTGTTTCCATCGATCCTTTGTTTCCATCTTTAAACCTTCCTTCCTTCATTATTTGCTAGTAATATTTTTCGCCACAGGATTCATTTTAAAGGGGGCGGAAGAGGTGTCCCCTCCTGCTGCTTCTGCTCGTCTCTGGGCTTACTGGACTATTCGTTTAGCCCGGAGCCGATCCGATCCCCTCCCTGGCTGGGCAGGAAGCTGAGTGAGGGCGAGATAGCCCCCACTCTGCTCTTTGGCCTTGGAGGAACAGAGCGACATCAGACATCACTTCCGCATTCCAGCCTTAAAAGGATTGTAAAGGCAGAAGGCTTATTTTATCTTAAAGCATTCTAAAAATTAGGAAAAAAAAAAATAATTCTGTGTGTGCAGCCCCTTAATACTTACCTGAACCCATCTTTATCCAGAGATGTTACAGGAGTGTCTCGATTGGCTCTTGATTGGCTCCCACTGCTGTCAATCAAAGTCAGTCTGTCAATCAAGAAAAGAGGGGGCGTGCCGGGTGCTTGCTGTGGGGGCACTCAACAGGAGGGAGGGGGCCCGAGCACAGAAGAGGGACCCGAGAAGTGGAGGACCTAGTCCACTCTGTGCAAAACCAACTGCACAGAGGAGGTAAGTATAACGTGTTTGTTATTAAAAAAAAAAAAGACTTTATAATCACTTTAAAGGGTTGTTTTTTTTTTTAATATCTCTTTTTTTGCTTTTAACTGTAAATATGAGATCTGAGGTCTTTTTGACCCCAGATCTTGCAATAAAGAGGCCCTTTTATGCTTATTTCTATTACAAAGGATGTTTACATTCCATGTAATAGGAATATAAGTGATCAAAAAAAAAAAAAAATTAAAAAGGGACAGTGTAAAAATAAAAAGTAAAACAAATAAGAAATAAAAAGTAAAGGGCTCCCTCCCTCCGAGCGAACGTGCAGAAATGTACGCATACGTAAGTTGCCCCTTCATATGTAAACGGTGTTCAAATCACACATGTGAGGTGTCGCCAGGAGTGTTACAGCGAGAGTAATAATTCTACCACTAAACTTCCTCTGTTACTCTAAACAGGTAACCTGTAAAAAAGTTTAAAGCATTGCCTATAGAGATTTTTAAGTACCGTATTTTGTTGTCATTCCACGAGCGTGCGCAATTTTAAAGCATGACATGTTAGGTATCTATTTACTCGGCGTAACGTCATCTCTCACATTATACAAACACATTTGGCTAACTTTACTGGTTTCTATTTTTTTCTATTAAAAAATTTTACTTTTTTTTTTTTGCATTTGCAAGGCCGCTGCGCAAATACGGTGTAATATAAAAAATTGCAACAATCTCCATTTTATTGTCTAAGGTCTCTGCTATAAAAAAAATAAATAAAAAAATAATGTTTGGGGGTTCTAAGAAATTTTCCAGCAAAAAATACTGATTTTAACTTGTAAACAACAAAATGTCAGGAATAGGCCTGGTCCTTAAAGCGGAAGTATCGTCGCCTTTTTACCTTTTACCTACAGGTAAGCCTATAATAAGGCTTACCGGTAGGTAAATTTAATATCTCCTAAACCTGCAAGGTTTAGGAGATATTCGCCCTGCATGCAGCCACTGAAACCAGCGGCACATGCGCTTTGAAGGTCCGGCGGACCTTCAGAGCTCCTTGCCGGAAAGTGAACTCCCACGCGCATGCGCAGGAGGTACATCATCGCGGCTCCGGCCACTCACAGCGCCAGAGCCGCCGAACCCGGAAAAGACGCAGAGGGAACATGACAGCTCCCTCAGCGGTGTCCGGGCGACCGTGTCGGGGCTTCGTTTTAAGGTAAGTATTATTTTATAATGAGCTAGTATGCAATGCATACTAGCTCATTATGCCTTTGTCCTGCAGGGTTTTTTTTTTTTTTTTTTCGGTGAGGATACAACTGCTTTAAGTGGTTAAGGGCCTATCCATACTTGTTTGTTTTGATGCAACAAAACTCTTGCACTTTTCTGCATGAACAAAATATGTGTCAATTAAAGCCCACATTCTTTCCTATATGGTTGGTTTACATCTATACATTGCAGTTTAGTGTGTGGACAAAGGGAACAGCTATGGGTCTATTCACACCTACATGTGTGCATACCTATGCATCCTGCATGCACAGAAGACAGTGGAAATCAAGCCTAATGTTATTAGTGGTGCTGATCGTACAATAGACAATTATCATTACAATGATGTACATAGTAACTGGTGAAAGGATACTGGCCAGTCCACTAATCACTCCACAGATGTGGTATAAAAACGAAGACTGTGGCCACAAGAATTGTAAAGCTATTGTTATCCCGCAGCACAATAAAGGTAGCATCTTCTTGCCCCGTCGCCATGGAACAGCTGGGCTATGAGCTATCAGCAGAGATAAATTGGTAGCGAGGTATCCAGAGGCTGGGGCAGCAGGTAGAGGCAGAAGCAAGGAAATCAAAATGTAAATTGTGGCACTGCACAAAGTGCACATACATGAGAGATATAGAAAATACAGGGTTCCAATGCGGTTTTCTAATTTCCAGTGCAGGAGCGGGAACAGGAGGAGAGATATTATTAGAAGCTGAGTGTTAATGGAACACAGCCCATGTGTTAGCAAACGATGGCCTAAAAAAAAAAAAAAGTACAAATCAGATGTCAGTAATTTATAAAAACACTACAGAAGACTGTATGAAAAACATAGTAAAGTAGCAAAACCAGGGCTTTTTTCCCTCAGAGAATAGGTGCAGGAACTCCTCCTTTCCGAGTATCCCCTTGTCTCCGCCCCCTACCAACCTTCGAGCAACGTTCCTTGGCTCCAACCCCCACCCACCTCCCAGTACTGCCCCTTTCAGAGAATATAGAACCAAGTAAAATTTGTAGTATAAAGTAATTTGCATGGAATTTAATAACAAGAAAAGCAGTAAAATAGATCCCTTGCAGCCAGGAACAATGGATCACCTGCATTAAAATACCCCCCCCCCCCTCCAGCAACAATAGACCCCTGGCAGCAAAAACAGATCTCCCCCCTGCAGCCAGCATCAATAGACTCTCCAGATCCCTCCCAACAACAGCTGACCCGCAGCAACAGAAGAGCCACCTCCAGCAACAATAGATCGCCCCCACAGCAACAACAGACCTCCCCTCAGGCAAAAAAAGATCCCCTCTAATGACAATAGATCCCTAGCAGCCAGCATCAATAGATCCTGTAGCACACCCCAGCACCCCTTGCCATTACATTCAGTGCTGGAGGTGCCGGAACTGCAAATCCCCTGCATTGCCGCTGAAAAAAAGCCCTGAGTAAAACTATTCGTAGAACACATAACAAAATATCCCAAATGATTTCTCATTGTTATGGCTGTTATAAATGTAAAATCTTATAGCAGTTACTGTATTACACTTCATATTATTTGATTACCTAAAAGCTTTCCATGAAAGTCTTTATATGATGCACACGAGGCAAAACTGACCCCAAACTTTGAATTCTTCGTATATATGCCTCTGTGTTACTATAACAGCTTTTAAGACTAGCAGGATAACAGCTCCAAAGCATAGCAAATGACAGTAACCTGAATATGGCTGAACAAACGGTGACCCTTTTGTTATATTTACATGGATGTTGTCTATGGATTTGCAACCTTTTGTATTTATTTCAAAAGGGGCTTGTCAGATCCTGAATGTAAAAAAGTGTTTTAGTCATCATGCCCATTCTAGTTCGCAATTTGTTAGGTCAACATGTTTAACCTAGTTTTGTGTCCAAACACAGTGTGCTTTCTTTTACTTTTCTGTTATACAGAGATATTCAAAATATGTACTGAATTCTGCGTAAGTAATCAAATGAGTTGCATTTATCATTTTACTGCACGTAGAAAAAAAACAAGTATAATGAATATTCAGTGCAAAATTACATAAAGTGGCATTATTATTGTTTCTTATAGCGCTTTTCCACTGCATGGAACCGAACGGTTCGGCTCGCTTTTGTGCTTTTCCACTGCTGGTACCGCATGGTACGGTGTAGGAACGGTTCGGTTTCGGTACGGTACAACGACGTTTTTCCACTACATGGAACTGAACGGTACGGCTCTCTAAAACAGTACCACCTCGATTGTGGTTCCAAGAGGTACCATACCGGTACCATATCCCACAATCCTTTGCATGCAGTCACTACTAGCCACTGATTGGTCAGAGAATTGTTGTTATCCCACCCACTTAACTTTAGTGGAAAAGCAAACCATACCAAACCGTACCGAACCGTTCCAACACCGTACCATGCGGTACCAGCAATGGAAAAGCAAACTAGGCCAAGCAGGGCCGAGCCGGTACTTGCAGTGGAAAAGTGCCACTAGATATCTGTTGAGAGCCAGATTAGGTAACCTAGGCCTGGCAGATAAATGGGGCCCATCCAAGGGCCTGTGCAGGCATCTCTGAGGCCCACCAACCACTACTAAATAGGAGGCACTTTTGACCATCAAAGAATGGGGAGGGGGGGTTATTGGGTGAGCTGAACTTGCTAAATTAATTTGATTGCAGAAGGTCACATTAGGGACTACAGATGGTGGCTAGTGAAGTTTAAACATGAGAGAGTTTTAGATCAAGGTGAGACTTATGGCTGCATTTTTAAAGGGACACTAAACTCTGGTTTAAAAAAAATATATTCAAGTATGTATTCCTAATTAAAAAATACCTTCTATTGCTTTCTTTGGGATTTGTATTGTGCATAGAGCAGTGCACATAACAGCAAATAAAAGGCACTACTGGTTCGGAAAAAACGGAAGTAAGAGGTACAAAGGAGCAGTTCGGGAGCTCACAAAGGACATTAGAAGGAAAAACACAGTAAGAAACAATATCATGAAAAACAGACAACAAGGCCGTTAAGTAATAGATGTGTATGGATTATATTTGGAGAAAAAGGATATTGTTTAGTGTTACTGTATTACTAGAAAGCTAGTTTAAAGTGGAACAATGCTCACCGGGGCTCCAGTGATGTGGCGTCTCAGAGCTCCCCGCCTGGCCACTGACATCTTCAGGTGGCCAGCTTCAGGGTCTCGATCGGCGGCTGCTTCCATTAGTCGGGTGGGGATAACCCCACTCCTGCACATGCAGGGGGAGTTCAGTTCATTGCTGAATTTGTACAGTGAGCTGCTTGTGCGCGGCTCTCTGTAGAGGGGTAATAATGAATATATTTGCCAGCACACCACGGATCTTCAGTCCAAACATTTTTTTTTATTAAAACAAGATCACATCACAAGCAAGAGAGTTATTACAGTATTCTCTGTAGAGGGGTGGACAGGCAGGTACCGTAGGTAACTTTATTGCAGAAGAGAAAAAGCATGTCTCTTCCGCATTACAATTCCTGTCTGTCCACCCTTTATTTTAGGCCTAAAGTTCCACTTTAACCACTTTAGGTCTGCTTACATGGACACCACTGCGGCAGTGTGGCTCGATAACGTCTGACGACGTAGTACTACATCGGCAGACACTCCCCCTTCAGCGGGCTCGCTCCCTTCCTCTGTATTCAGTCACAGCGGGAGTCGGACCAGGGGAGGAGCAGCGGCGATCGCCGCTGCTCTTCCCCGATCGTCAGGGAAACGAGTCTGGAGATCCGCCCGCTTGTGTAAACACAAGCGGGCGGATCTCCTAAGTGACAGGCAGGGACAGATTGCAGGGTTCAGCATAGCTGAACCCTCGATCTGTCCTTGTGTCACTCAGTCACCTCCCCCCATACACGTTAGTAAGCACCAGGCATACATTAACCCCTCCCTCTCCCATAAAATTAACCCCTTCCCTGCCAGTGTCATTTTTACAGTAACAGTGCATATATATAGCACTGATTACTGTAGTAATGTCACTGGTACCCCCAAAAGTGTCAAAAATGTCAGTCAAGGGTCAGATCTGTCCGCCACAATGTCGCAGTCCTGCAAAAAAAAAAAAAAAATTGCAGATCGCCGCCATTACTCATTAAAAAAAAACACCAAAAATGACAGAAATCTTTCCCTTAGTTAGTAAACGCAATAACTTTTGGGCAAACCAATCAAAATACGCTTATTGTGATTTTTTTTACCAAACATAGGTAGCAGAAAACAAATTGGCCAAAAATGTAAAAAAAATTTTGATTTTTACATTTTTTTGGGGGGAATTTCATATAAAAAAAATGTGAAAAATATTGTTATGAATAAATTTATGCTCTTTTTTGTTTATAGCGCAAAAAGTAAAAATCGCACAGGTGATCAAATACCACCAAAAGAAAGCTCTGTTTGTGGGAAAAAAAGGACGTAAATTTTGTTTGGGTACAGCGTCGCACGACCGCGCAATTGTCAGTTAAAGTCACACAGCGCCGAATCGCAAAAAGTGGCCCAGACGTAAGACAGCAAAATCCTCCGGTGGTAAAGTGGTTAAAATAGGTTTCTTTGGCCAGCTAGCAGGATAAGTGCTGAGCGTTATTTGTATTTAATGTTTGACTGTTAAGATAAATGGTTCAGAATGTGTGAACAATAGTGAAGACAGCAGATTTGTATGCATCACATGCTGCCTTTACAAAAGGAGTTTGGACCTATGAACAGACTGAACATGACCAGCTATCAGAGTTGCTGCCTAAAGGTACAATCCATAGACATTTGAACACAAAAGAAATATAATATGTATTTGTATATGGACAATCCCTGGAATTCATAAAGATTGGCAATGACATAGCTTGCAAAAGTGTCTCTCGTGCATAAAAGTGGTGCAGTATGAGCCAAATTCATGTACATATCTAGAACTTGACTTTGGCGCATACTGCCCCAGGTTGGGTATGCATGTGAGACACTTTTGAAAAATCTGTCTTTGCCACTTTCTCTCTGTACGCCAAAAGAGAGCTGATCTTAATTAGCTCTTCTTTTGTAGAACAAGAACTGTCACCCCACCTTTTTAACTTTTTCCCTAAAGGTAAGCCTTTAATAAGGCTTACCTATAGGTACTGTAAATATCTCCTAAACTTGCACCATTTAGGAGATATTTACATTGCATGCAGCCGATGACGTCATCGGCGCATGCACTCTGAAGGAACAGTCGCCCGCGCCGTTTCTTCAGAACCATGTGCAGTGACCTGCGGCTCCCGCGCACATGCGCAGTAGTGACGTCAAGCGGCTCCCGATCAGTAGCACAGCCGGAGTCCGCAGACCAGGAAGGAAGGAAGATGGCTGAAAATGGATGCGGCCTCCAGCGGGGAAGACGAGGGCTTCGTTTGGAGGTAAGTGTCACATAATGTGCTAGTATGAGGTGCATACTGGCACAGTATGCTTTTACTTTTCAGGGGGAAAAAAATCCCCCCCAAAAAAAAAAAAAAAACCACACTGGGTTTACTTCTTCTTTAAAGTTCATTTAAAATGAAATGCCCATCAAAGATTACCCTGTCTATGGGATGACAATGCTGCTGTACAATTTCAGCTCAGAGCAAACTGTCACCCTGTATCATATGTAATTTTTTATTTTGCACATAGTTTCTCTTTAACGGTTTCACTGAATTCCAAAACTCTTAATAAATTGGTGAAAAATTAAAAACATTCCTAAAAAAAAAAAAAAATCATACTAGTCATCAAGAATGTCAGTTTAGAAAAACATTCCTAAAAAAAAAAAAATCATACTAGTCATCAAGAATGTCAGTTGATCTGTTTAGTCCCTTTTATTATGCTACCACACTTTTAAAAATAAAATAAAGACTTTTTTTTTTAAATAACATATGGTCAACTGAGTTAAAGTAGTTAGTTCTTTTTATTACACTATAAAAAAAAGCTCACCGTCCCAAATTTTCTGTAGGGTTTCAAGGTGCAGTTCAAGATCAGCGCAAGACACTATTAAATTTCCAAACACTATTAGAAGCATCAATAAACAGCATCCTAGTGCTGGGAATGTCCCCAACACCAGTCTTAGCATTTCTTCAAAGTCTATGACCTCTTCAGAGTCTGGTAATCCTTGGTATCACCTGCAAGATAGAAATTTAAAAAATGAACAAGGTAGGCAATCAAAATCATGTGTTTGTTTTGATGTTGTAGACTCAATGCCATATTCATCCAGGCTGGCTTCCCTACGGCTTCACAACAAAGGGGAAATTTAAGTGGCCAGCTCTGTACTCATACTCTAATGCCTCATACACACGCAACGATTATCAGGCGTCTTTTGTCCAGTGTTGTTGTGTTGGTTGAAATGTGTTCTAGACTGCACACAGATTTTCTCGGCCAACAAAAACCAACTTCAGAAGTGATGTCATGTGCTGGTTTACTTTCCGTGTGTTTTTTCTTCTCTGAGCATGCCCAGTCTTGCTCATCTGATTTTTGTCTGCCGAAATCTGTACTGACTGACGGAAAATCGGCCGTTCTGTTGACGGCCAACAAAAATTTTATAGCATGCACACCAGATTTTGTTTGGCCGAAAAGTCGGAGTCGGTTGTCGAAAGCATCATACTAAGAAGCCGAAAATCGGCCGATCGGACGTTGGCCGAAAATTCACGGCCAACTATCGATGCGTGTGTGCGAGGCATTAGACCCTTCTACTGCTTTTAAAACAGTCGACCACCCACTCCTTCTCCAAAAAAACTCCAGTCTCTTGTTCTCCAAGACTCTGCTGTCTCATGGTTCTCCTCCTACCTATCACAGCGCAATTTCAGTGTCACCTACAACTCTATCTCTTCCTCTCACTGTAGGCCTTCCCCATGGCTCGGACCTCGGACCCCGTCTATTCTTTGTGTCTTCTTCCTCCTAGGTCAGCTGATAACCTCCCACAGCTTACAATATTATTTCTATGCTGACAACAACCATGTCTATCTCTCTGCTCCTCAGCTCATCCCTTCTTTTTTTTTTTTCCATTAAACAAAGTCTTTATTGAAAAAATTAAAACACATTTACAAGGAACGAGAGTGCTTGTAGAAGAACACAACATAAAGTAACAGCATAGCTTCGGAATACAGTCACGTACAGATATAGATACAATACCGTCAGGGCTCAGTACAACTGCAGGGCAATGACAAAAAGGCTAAGGGGGACAATTCAGATGTCCGTGGGATATGGGCAGCCCCCACGATATGCCACAATTATTCATAAGTACCGGCGTACCTGGGTGACATTGGCAGCAGCATCTCAACTCATCCCTTCCTTTTCCTTATGCATCAATAATTTACTAACTGACATAAAAGTATGAATGTCACACCACTTCTTTCAAAAACTGAGCTCAATATATATTTACCTTTTGGAACTCCGTGAAAATATTAGCTGAAGTCCAAGTTGCTGTTTTACAAATCAGAAAAACAGACACCTGATGACCAAAGGCCCACTACTAATGTGAGCTTAAAGTGGTGGTATTTTTACCTACAGGTAAGCTTATAAGAAAATGAATATCTCCGATATGTGCAGTTTAAGAGAGGTTATTGCAAGCAGCAGCTGGTGACGGCAACGGCGCATGCACTCTGAAGAAACTGCATACCCGTGCCGTTCCTTCAGAGCTGTGTGCCACGGCATAGACTCCTGGAAGGAAGACGGGGTGAAGATGGAAGCCTCTGCAGCGGTGACAGCGCACCTCTGGTGGGCATCGTTTTAAGGTAAGTCTTTCATATTTTGCTAGTATGTGATGCGTATGCGATTCCCAAACTACGGCCCTCCAGTTGTTCAGGAACTACGATTCCCATCATGCCTAGTCAAGTATGTGAATGTCAGTTTTACAATGCCTCATGGGATGTGTAGTTCTGCAACAGCTGGAGGCCCGTAGTTTGGGAATCCCTGTGTTATGGCATTGCCTTGCAGGTGGAAACTTTTTTTTTTTTTTTTTTTTTTTTTAAAGTTTACTACGGCTTTAACAGGAAAGGGGTGACCTTAAAGTGTTACTAAACCCACAATAGTAAAATCAGTCTGTATATGCAGTAAAGCATGCTTGTTATACTCACTGTGGAACCTAAGGGGTTAATCCTCCGCATTGTGTAAAAAGGCGGCTTGATCCAGTCTTTTCTGATTCCTCCCTTCTTTTACTGTCCCCAATCCATCTGCTGTTAGTACAGAGCCTTGGAGGCACTCTGCACATGCTCAGTTTAGTGTGTATTGCTAGAGAGTTTTTTTTTCTTTTTTGGGAGGGTGCATGTGATCAGCACAGGGCCATATCATCACTGTCCAGACAGAGGGTCAGGTGTCATGCAGCCTTATAGGACAGTCAGAGGAGAATGAAAACTCTTCCTAAAAGCTTTAACCAGTGCTCGGCTAGACAATGATAGAAGTCTCGAAACTGCTATATACTGCTAATGAGAAAAGGTATTTAGATTTCAATAGATTTTTATTTGGTTTAAGTGCAATTTAAACATACATAATAAAACATAGGAATAGCAGTAGTTACAAGACATAACAACTCAGTAGGAGAAGGAGATCCGGGGACGCAGCCCCCAAGGGAACACAGAACAAAAGTACATCCCGCTAATCAACATAGATTCTACCAAGTCCCGAGCCTAGGTGGCCCGGGTCAGACCAAGGCCCGCCCCCCCCCCCCCGGCGCCCCAAAAAGGGAACACACTGTGCCGAACAGGGGGGGGGAGCGACTACCCCGCCCCAACCCACCGCCACCCGGCCGGCCCCGGGACGAGAAAAGGTATTTAGCAGTTTATATTTACTAAAATAATTGCATTTCCTTGTTCTGTGTACTGTGGGAGACCAGATATAGTGAATGCTGTACCTTGCCTGATGAAGGGGCCCTGCGTTGCTTCTGAAATATTTCTACATATTTATTTTATGACCACGGAATAAAGCTTTGGACTCTTTCGAGGAATCCTTGGTGTGCTGATGACATTTCTTCACATAGTGAATGCAGGGTAAAACTTTAAGCTTCAACTCGCACACAAGAACAAAACCCAGCAAATCTACTTCAAGATAGTGGTGCTGAAAGCTGGAGGACCTATCCAGTGAGCCAATACAACACTGAACAAATAATCAGACTTTCAAAAGCTAACCATGGGTAAAAAAAGAAGGTCTTGGGCGAAGATATCTCTATCCACAAAGAGCACCAAAAAATGGGTCTCTTAGAATAGCACAGTCAGCTCTGAATACCTCCTTGCCAATGTGATCACCAGAAGCAAACTAAGATGCTTGAATGTACACCGATTGATGTAAGCCTTCCAGGAGCAAAAGTAAATCTTACAAGATATTATGGGCCTTAGAAAAATAGGGAACACAGAATACAAGATCCCTCTGTCTTTCAGCACCTGGACTTCAACAGCCATGCAGTTAAAGCCTACAATCAAGAAGTAAGTTGGAAGATCATACCTTGAGACAAGGGATTTGGCCAAACTGGTAGAGGTCCAAAACAGTGTGAAAAAGACAAATCAGGTAGGTATACTAAGTCCTTTTTGACCGATCCACAGCTAGGAAAATCATGGCCCTCCAAGTGACCAAGGTAACAGAATCAGAGATGGGAATAATTAGACCAGAGATCTCAGACAGTCAACAAATTGACTAGCAGATTTCCACTGCTAAAGGACCCCAGAGCTGGGTACAAACCTGTCCAGTTTCCTTTGTAACAGGACACCATCAGGCTACATTTGGCATTCCCCAAAGGGATAGTGGTTCTCAAAACATCTCCTGATGAAGAGACTATTCTACAGGGTCCAGGCCTTTTCTACTCAGAAAATCCGCTTGTCAATTTTTTACCATTAAGAAATTTAACATCATAGGCACCGCCGAAGCAAGTTATTCTGCCTGGCTGAAGATAAAATCTACTTTCCTAGGTACTGGTATGCTTTTTGTTATTACTTGGCAATTTATGTAGCCTACTACTGTGGCATGATTAAAAAAAAAATCTGGACTGGTTGAGCAGTTAGTATCACAGTCCAGCTAAGGACAGATAGGCAAATTGCTCAAAGTTCCAGAATGTTGATCGGGAGCCTTGACTTCTCTGGTGACCAACACTCTTGTGCCAACAGGGTGCTTAAGAC
Source organism: Pelophylax lessonae (assembly GCF_965119305.1). Taxonomy (NCBI): domain Eukaryota; kingdom Metazoa; phylum Chordata; class Amphibia; order Anura; family Ranidae; genus Pelophylax; species Pelophylax lessonae. The sequence continues at coordinate 306,964,356 of NC_138768.1, forward strand.
TCAATCTGAGCCCCATAGACTGGCACTTGCTGTGTTTATATATGAGCTTGGACGTCCTCCAAAATAATTTCTAGCTGAACACTGAACTCGACAAAGCCCGCAGCGCATTGAAGTAAAAAAAAAAAAAGTTTTTAGTTCAACTGGAGATAAGTTCAGGGGACACCCAAGTTGTGATCACCTTCCACTGCAGTGGAGGAAAACACCTACCCACCATTAGGGCCAGTGAGATAAGCCACCTGGACAGAAACAACCTAGTTCAGGGCCCCACTGGTCTTGGGACTTGCATCAAGCAGAAAGCACATTTCTTTGTAAGCTCCTTGAAATTGTGAAATTAAAGTGCAACTAAAGTCTTAATTAAAAAAAAAAAAGCTGCAAGTTGCGACCAGCATCCGGAAGAAGCCAACGTCCCAGCCAATCAGGAAGGAGTGTCCCTGACGGCCGAGAGACTTGTGGACATCGCTGGACAAAGAAGGACCTCAGGTAAGTATTAGGGGGTGCCAATGACAGACCCTAGACCATTGAAGCAGAGCTAAACATTGGGACTTTAGTTCCACTTTAAGGAGGAATGAAACTCCTTAAACATTCCTCCTCCTTCTATCCTAAACTCCTATCCTTTTCATGCAAGGAAGCAGCCAGCTTAGCCTCTGTTTGATCTGCAACTGCCATTGTGCTGCACATGTGATCAGTTATGCCTCCAGCCATTTGATGGTTTCACAATTTGGCTTAAAGCACAAGCAAATGGATCAGTTAGCATTCCCAGAATGTTGGGAATTTAACTTGTTTTTTTTTTTTTAAACCGTTAAATTGATGGGTTTATCTTTAAATTGGAACTTTAGTCAGAAAATTAAAGAGGAGCTCTAGGCTCCTTCAGAAAAACAAATACTGTAGCTGCTGACTTTTAATATAAGGGTAGGGAATAGTAGGGAAAAAAATATTTTTTAATACAGACTTACCTGTAAAATTCATTTCTTGAAGTACATCATGGGACACAGAGCCATAAATCGTAACATATGGGTTATATAGCCACCTTTAGGTGAAGGACGCTGGCAACCAATCAGAAAAGATGCCCCCTATATAACCCCTCCCACACAGGAAGTACCTCAGTTTTGTAGCAAGCAATAAAGACCGCATAGAAAAGGGGAGGGACCTCTGAGTCCTGTGATGTACTTCAAGAAACTTTTATAGGTAAGTCTGTATTAAAAAAATCAATTTTTCTTTTCGTACATCACGGGACACAGAGCCATAAATCATAACATATGGGATCTCCCAAAGCAATGCATCTGAGGAAAGGGGGACACCAAAAACTACCGCCATCCGACCACAAAAAGGATTACACCGCTGCCTGCAGAACACTTCGGCCAAATGCATATTCCTCCTGGGTCCCAACACTCTATAGAATCTAGTGAAAGTATGCACCGATGACCAGGTCGCGGGCTTGCAAATCTGAGCCATAGATGCTGGAGGACGATGTGCCCAAGAGACATCTACTCCTCTGGTAGAATGTGCCTTTACAGGAAAAGGTGGAACCTTCCCTTCTAAACCATAAGCCTGGGTAAAACCTGGTGAATCCAATGAGAAATCGTAGACTTAGATAATGCCAACCCCTTCCTGGACCCTTCTGGCAGCACAAACAAGCTCTCGGTGTAACGAATCCGAGCTGATTTCCCCAAGTAAAATTTAAGTGCACGCATTACATCAGGAGAATGCAATAACTTTTCCTCCCCTAAGTGAGGATCTGGAAAAAAGAAATGTAGTATAATGTCCTGATTCAAATGAAAGGCAGACACCACCTTGGGCAAAAAACCTGGGAGTGGACGTAGAATCACCCTATTTTGATGGAAAATCAAGAATGGCTCTTTACAAGAAAGAGCTGCTAGTTCCGATACCCTTCTAGCCAAAGTTATCGCAATCAAAAAGGACCAGTTTTCTGGTCAAAATAACCAGGGGAACCTGCCCCAGAGGTTCAAAAAGGCTGTTTTGTAACACTGACAACTCCAAATTTAAGTCCCAAGGACACAATGGTGTCTTCACAGGCGGAAGCAAACTTAACATTCCCCGGACGAAGGTCTGAACCAACGAATGGGAGGTGATCGGCTCTTGGAAGAAAACCGATAAGGCTGAAATTTGCCCCTTTAATAGTGCTCAAGGATCATTTCATATCCACCCCTGCTTGAAGGAAAGCTAGAATTCTCCGGATTATATATTTGCAGAGATGCCATTTCCTGGCGTTTATCAGCGTATAAACTGCAGGGCCAGATACACCCCGCTCCTTGAAGATTAAGACTTCAATAGCCAAGCCGTCAAATTTAGAGACTGTACAGCAGGGTGGAATATCGGACCTTGAGAGAGTAGGTCTGGATGCAGTGGAAAAGCTCAAGGCCTCGTCACTACCAACCTTTGGATTTGTGCATACCAAACCCCCCTCGGCCATGCTGGAGCTACCGGAATTACTGGTTTCCCCTCTAGCTCGATCCTGCGCAACAGACGCAGTATCAGCTGCACCAGAGGGCATAAATCAGGGAATACTCTTCCCAAGGAGTCACCAAAGCATCCACTCCGACTGCGAGTGGATCCCTGGTCCTGGACATGAATCTCTTCAACTTGTTGTTAAACTTGGATGCCAACAGATCTACGTCTGGGATCCCCCAGCGTAGGTAGATTGTTTCAAAAATCTCGCTATGCGAGGACCATTCCCCCGGAAACATCTGTTGACGGCTCAAAAAAAATCGAATAGAACATGAGGGAGGAAATGTTGGGACTTTATATTAGACTTGTGACCAACAGAGGCTCCATCCCTGTTGTTAAAGTTACCAGAAAAAAGTCCCATATATCGAACAAAAAACTAGTAATAGTAGCGCAGATAGTTCAAATGGTAATTCTCCACACAGAAAGAAATAAATGTCCCTTTAAAAATCTTATGCAGAGTCTCTTAAATTTCTCTCCACCAACTGGGAACAATAGTGAATTTACGGGGTCACCACACCACACATCCTCCACCTTGGTGCTAAATAAGGGGGGTGGCAACTCACCAGACAGCGTAGCCCACCTATTCTCATAGGATAGACAATAAGGCAAAGAACACAAATCTCCTCCAATCAAATTACAGCAGCCGACTGTGTCTTTCCTTGTAGCTTGTCATTTAAGGCGTTCCCTTCTCCTCACAGCAATCCTCCCATTCACCACAGTTGGAAAGATAAGAAAAGGGAAACCGCACTAGCGTAATATTGTTTAAAATCCACACGTTTATTCACCAAACCCAATTAAATGTACTCACAAACAAAGCGCATATAAAAGCCTTCAATATCCTGTGGACAGTGTCACGGATACACCGATCGGTGCTGTAGGTCTGGCTCACCCTCTCCACGCTGATGCTCCGGACCACGCCAGCCTCCGTAGGTGTCACCCGATCACTTCCGGTCGCCGTAAGGTTCACTCCCTGACATGTTTAGTCATATCCGACTTGTTCACAGGGGCGTGAACCTTACGGCATGGCGTCATACTTAAATACACTGGGATGCTGACACCTCCAATAGCGCCTATGAGAATAGGTGGGCTACGCTGTCTGGTGAGTTGCCACTAGGCTTGTGACGGTATCAGATTTTCATGCTGCGATTAATTGATTAAGGTTTTGCCACGGTATACGGTATTATCACGGTATTCTATTAAATTTAAATTATTACATTTCCACCTCACTTCAATTTCATTGCTGAATTTAGGGGCTTTGGTTCACTTATGCACATTATTATATAGTCAATCAGTACAGACTCTGTAAACCAGGCCTAAAATAGGTCATCAAGCAGTGTCTGGCCTAACTGGTGATAACTGGTCCTGGCGCTCGGCTCCGATCCGATGGCCTGGTCATTAAAGCGGAGTTCCACCCTGGTTATACATTTTTTTACAAAAATACCCCCGGGACAGTCAGGGCTAGCACATTCCACAATGGCTAGCCTCTGATCTGTCCCGGGTTGCACTTACCTTTCAGGAGATATACTTACCTTGAAATTGTCTTCTCCAGCGCTGCCATCTCAGGTGTGGGCAGCTTGAAGCTAGCACGATCCTCTTCCGCGTCCTCTTCGGTCCTCTTCCTCCTTCTTCGGTCCCACGATGCACTGCACCGGCCCCGACGTCACTTCCGGGTCGCGCGCGTCATCCCTCCACAGCTTCTGGGCATGCCCAGAAGCTGTTTAGAAGGGGATGACGCGCGCGCCCCGGAACTGACGTCGGGGCCGGTGCAGGCGCAATGATTCCTGGGAGCTATGACGTTCAGCTCCCAGGAATCATTGCAAAAGCCAGGAAGTGACGAATCGCCGTGGCCGCCGAGGGGAGGAAGAAGGAAGTAAGGTGAGTATATTTTCTCTAAAAGGTAAGTGAAAAAAAAAAAAAAAATTGCGATTATCCATTTGTTTTTCAGGTGACCGGGAGCGAGAAGATGGAGGTAAGTATAAATTTCGGGTGGAACTCCGCTTTAAGAGGGCAAATCCTTGTGGTCAAGAAGTGGTTAAACCTGAAGGAGGTGTTGTTTATAAATTACTTTACTATCGCTTTAGGCCTGGTTCACATGTATGCAGGTTGGTGGTTCACATGTATGCGGGTTGGCGGTTCACATGTATGCGGGTTGGCGGCCCACATTTGCACAGGCATAGCAGCCCATTGATTTGAACGGGCTGCTATGACCTCATTTTCCGCAGAAAAAAGGTGCATTCAGCATTTTTTTAAAATTCAGTGGCCTTGAAATCCATCCTGCTTTTGCACCATGCGACTAACCTGCAGTTCCTGCTCTGGCAAGCTTTCTGCATTTTTTGTATACGTGGGCACGGCATTTAAAAACAGTTTGCGTGTGCAGCAACGGCAGGTAAGTCGCATGGTGCAAAAGAAGGATGGATTTCATGGCCACTGCATTTTTTTAAATTCTGCATGCACCTTTTTTCAGCTGAAAACGCAGGCATAGCAGCTCAAGCCCATTCACATCAATGGGCTGCTATGCCTGTGCAAATGTGGGCCGCCAACCCGCATACATGTGAACCGCCAACCCGCATACATGTGAACCAGGCCTAAAGCAATAGTAAAGTCATTAATAGATAAAAACACCGCTCCTCCTGCAGGTTTAACCACTTCTGGATCGCAAGGATTTGCCCCTTTAAAGACCAGGCCATCGGATCAGAGCGCCAGGACCGTCATCACCAGGTAGGCCAGACACTGCTTGATGGCTATATAATAATGTAATGTGGGCTGCTATGCGTGTGTGTGTATATATATATATATATATATATATATATATATATATATATATATATATATATATATATATTAGAGCTGCACGATTCTGGCCAAAATGAGAATCACGATTTTTTAGCTTGGAATAAAGATCACGATTCTCTGTGTAACAAAAAAAAAAAAAATTGGGATAACTTTACTGTTACGTTTTTTTTTTTTTTTTTTTTTTATTCATTAAAGTCGTTTGAAAGACTGCTGCGCAAATACAGTGTGACATAAAATATTACAACAATCGCCATTTTTTTTCTGTAGGGTCTCTGCTAAAAAAATATATAAAATGTTTGGGGGTTCTAAGTACTTTTCTAGCAAAAAAAAACAGATTTTAACTTGCAAACAACAAGTGTCAGAAAAAGGTCCAGTCTTTAAGAGGTTAAACTTCCTTTCTCCCTGGCAGAGGGAAGGAAAAGATACAATGTAAACATTTTTGTTTATAGTTACTGGGAGAGCTGTGTGTGTGAATGAGTCATCCAGCTCACTGAAATGTATCCATTCACAAGTCAGACCCAGGAGCAGAGAAACTCGGTATTTTAAAAATGCCACAATAACAATACCGTGGCTATGCAATACCGCGATATATCGAATTACCGAAAACCGGCGTATGTCTAGTTGCCACCCCCCTTTTTCTAAATAAAATAGTAAATTCACTATTGTTCCCAATTGGTGGAGAGAAATTTAAGAGACTCTGCATAAGATTTTTTAAAGGGACATTTATTTCTTCTGTGTGGAGGATTACCATTTGAACTATCTGCGCTACTATTACTAGTTTTTTGTTCGATATATGGGACTTTTTTTCTGGTAACTTTAACATATTTGCAATTTCAAAGTAGCGGCGATAGGTCTGGAATGGGACTCATCTAATACATTTAAACTTGTGCGCAGGGGGTATATCATATTTATCACTTGTGGATATTTATTTTATATATTTTACAGAGGCTCCATCCCTGTATGCAATGAAGCAAAAGGACAAACATAAAATTGGGACTTTATATGAGGTGTGACCAGCTAGTGTATAGTAAGGGAAATACAAAAGTAAAAACGAATAGATAATAAGATAGTAAGTTTATTGGATATCTATAGACCAGTAATGAATATCCATAGACCAACATGAATAAAACGAATATTATTGAATAGAGACATGTGACCCATGAAATGGGAATGAACATGGATGATATGAATGTAAATATACAGTAGTTGATATGATAAAAACCATAGCACTGGTACAAAATAATACAATATGATTATGGTAATGAATATTGATAAAATACAAAATGGAAAATAATGATCATGAAACAAATGATTGCATAATGTAAGCTTGTAATAATGAGATTGCCTGTGTTAAACTCAACGCGTTTCATGAAAAAAAAACATTTTTTTTCATGAAACGCGTTATATTTACATTCATTTATTTATATTTCATATTTACATTCATATCATCCACGTTCATTCCCATTTCATGGGTCACATGTCTCTATTCAATAATATTGGTTTTATTGATGTTGGTCTATGGATATTCATTACTGGTCTATAGATATCCAATAAACGTATTTATTTGTTTTTTCTTTTGTATTTCCCTTACTATACACTACATGGTCACACCTCATATAAAGTCCCAATTTTATGTTTGTCCCTTTGGCTCAAAAAATCTGCCTGCCAGTTCTCTATTCTAAGAATGAAACTGCTGCCAGGCATGGGACAAACTTCTCTCCCCAGGATAGGATGATATCCATCTCTTTCTGGACTGACTGACTTTTTGCCTATTGATGGTTGATATAAGCCAAGGCTGTGGCATTGTCGGATTGCACCCTGACAAGGTGACCCCAAAGTCTGGGCGTCCAATATTTCAAGCCCGACTGACTGCTCCGATTTCCAGAATGTTAATTTCCTCTGGACAGTGGCTTTCTCCAGAAGCGTTCCCCAGAGACTGGCATCTGTAGTTCACTTTCCAGGTCACTGGAAGAAAAGATTTCCCCTTCTCCAGATATCTGGTCAGCAACCACTGATTCAGACTCTGACGTACTCTTGGTACAAGAGACATGGACCGGTCCAGAGACTGAAACCCTCCGGTCCATGTAGACAGAATATTGTTCTGTAGGGGTCTGGCATGGAATTGAGCATAGGGAATTCCCTAGTAACATCATGCAAAGACGTATAGAAGGATATCTCAGCATTACTACGGACTGAACCAGATCCTTGAGGTCTGTGACCCCTCTTGTTGGGAAGAATATCTTTGCCTGTACCGTGTCCACAAGAAGACCCAGATATTCCAGACGCTGGACCGGCTGTAATGCTGACTTTGCTAAGTTCAGTATCCAAATGTCTGGAGGACATTTCAGCTTAAAGCCGAAGCTGATCGATCTATTTGTAATAGATCATCTAGCTATCCTATTACAGATATCCCTTGGGACCTTAGAACAGCCAATACTGGAGCTAGGATCTTTGTGAACACTCTTGGAGCTGTGGCTAACCCGAAGGGTAGGGCCACAAACTGAAAGTGGCGGTTTTCTATTGCAAAGCGTAGAAACCTTTGCTGAGCCTGCAATATAGGCATGTGAAGATATGCATCCTTGACGTATATGGATGCTAGAAGTTTCTCTCCCTGCAGGGAGGCTATGACTGAAGGAATTGACTCCATACGGAAAGTACGAACGTTCAGAAACTGGTTTTAAAGTTTTGAGATCCAGAATAGGTCTCACATCCCCGCTTGGTTTGGGGATTATGAACAGATTTGAGTAAAAACCCCTGAACCTTTAGTTCTCCGGAACCTCCATTATCACTCTTTGAGCCCTCAGCTGGTCCAATGCCAGAAAGAGAGACCTTTTTAGGGGATCTGTCGGCATACTTGACCTATAAACCGAGGATACGGGAATACCCAAAATTCCAGTTGTACCCCTGCGAAATGGTGGAGATAACCCAGTTGTCTTGGACCGATTCCACCCAAACCTTTAAGAACTGCAGCAGCCTTCCCCCCACCCAAGTGAGTGGGGGCGCCCCTTCACAGAGTAGGCTTAGAGGAAGACCTGGCTGATCTCTGGGCCCAGGGCTTTTACTGACTCTGCCCTGAAAGCTTGGTTACGGACCCAGATGGTTGAGGCTGTCGCCCCCATCTTGAATTAGAAGCATGTAGTATGAGTGCTGGGAAACTTAAAAGAAGGATGCTCTTTCTTTTCACAGGAAGCAACGTACTCTTCCGCCCCCCCGAGATCTTTTGTATATACTTATCCAGATCATTACTAAAAGGGCGTTCTCCCTGAAAAGGGAAGCCAGCCAGTAACTTTTCCATGTTAATAAACATAAAGTGCGAGGTAGATCTGACAGATCTTCCACAGGCTCTCCTTGAGCAGGAACTGTCTTGGACACCCGCTTCATATGGTTTTTTAAAAGACTGACAAACTCCTATGGCTGCTACTGCTGGTTGTATCACAGATCCTGCAACCACAAAAGAGGATTTCAAAAAAGATTCCAACTTCTTATCTGCTAGATCTTTAAAAACCTGGGCATTATCCACAGGGCAGGTTGAACTCTTGTTAACTGAAGAAATGGAAGCATCCACAGTGGGTATACACCATTTCTTAGAAAACTTTTTCCTCCATAGGATACCATAGTGAAAACCTTTTAGGGGGAACAAAAAATCCTATCAAGATGGTCCCAATCATTATACATTTCTTGCTCCATGAGTGGATATATGGGAAACGTCCGAGGACTATGAGGAGGGCCCAATGAGCTTAGAGAGGAAAAGGAGACTTCAGCTGTTTCTAAGGGAGGAAATTTGTGTCCAGACTAGACCTTTTTAGTAAGAGACTGAACCAACAATCTCTTGGTTTGTGAGGCTGACAGAGACTCCTCTGACCCTGACTCCCCAGAAATGGAAACCTCAGCTTGACCTACTATAGGGTCATCATCAGCTACTTCTTCCACATCCTCTGCCCAGTCCTGATCTAAATTCAGGGGGTGGCTCTGGTGAGGGGGGATGTATCACGTTTCTTCCCTCTTAGTGATGCTGCAATCATGTCAGCAATCTTACCCTCAAGGCTGGCTAATGCCGATGCCAAATTGTCCTTAGTGACGTAGGTTGTGGCAAAAGCACCTGGGGTAGCTACTATGCCTGACAACCATAATGGCTCAGATTGGCTAGTCGCCTCTGGCTGTTCAGGGGGAGTGGACACAGAGGAAGCACGGCTAGGACCTTCAAGGCCTGACGGTGGCATCACAGTGCCCCTTCCAACTGTGCCCCCCCCCCAGCCCTCTTTGGGGCAGACATTGTTTTATAGCAAGAAAAACTTGAGGTACTAATTTCAGTGTACCCAAGGCTCGTGCCAAGCTTATACAGCTTATTACACACAGCACTGATTATCCCAAAATACAAGACCTGTTTGTGCCAATAAACATACACCCACAGTGACTCACGCAACCCAGCTGCTGCTGCTCTGGGTCCCCTTCAGCCTCAGGAGAGGCTAGCGCGTTGGAAACAGTTCCTTCTAAATCGCGCCCATTTATGCTGTACTACGCATGCGTGGCGTACTATGTGGCGTCCACGCCAATTGCGTTCAAACACGCCCTCCATGCGGCATACGCCTGTACTTAAAGACGAAGATTTTCGCGTGTGCACGAATAGGCCTTCGCCACAGACACACTATGAAGGGAGGAGACAAATCATATGAGTAAGCGAATCTAATTTGTGAAAAGTGTCAACTGCTTCTTCCTGTCGACTGGCTTGTCCATGATGTTTGCAATATTTGGATATATTTTTATTCAATAAAGTCCACTGTTTACCTTCTATGTCGGAGTGTGGTCAAAATTTTTCTTGTGCTTGGATATTGCTCAGACCGTAGACTGGACATGAATCTAATCTTTGAAGGTTCAATCATCTTCACATGAGCGGCTATTTTCCAATTGCAGCCTCCTGTGTCCATTCAGAAACAGAGCTGCCGTTCGGCCCCACCCCCTCTTTCTCCTGATTGGCTGACTTTGATTGACAGCCGCAGGAGCCAGTGGCGCCGTGGCTGTGTCCCAGCCAATCAGGAAGGAGAGTCCCCGACGGCCGAGAGAATTGTGGACATCACTGGACAAAGAAGGACCTCTGGTAAGTATTAGAGGGTGCTGGGCGGACTGCTACACTCAGAAGGTTTTTTATCTTAATGCAAAGAATGCATTAAGTTAAAAAACCTTCTGACTTTACAACTAGTTTAAGGTCCCCCTCCTCAAGAAGGCACATATACAGGCCCCTTTCACACAGGCGGACCGTTCAGATCCGCCTGTCCGCTTTTTTGGCGGATCTGAACGGTCCCCCCATGCATTCCTATGGGGCATCGGATGTCAGCGGAGACATTTCCGCTGACATCCGACCCGATCTGATCCGTCAAATCTGGACGGATGGAAACCCTATTTTCCATCCGCCCAGTGGATCGGATGGCATCGGATGAGAACGGACAAACGGTCCGTTCCCATCCGATTTCCCCCATAGAGATACATGGGGAACTGACAGCTGTGTATCCGCACACAGCGCGGAGACACAGCTGTCATCCTCCTGCTCAGCGGGGGATCGGCGGCTCGATCCCCCGCTGAGAAAAACGGACTCCGTCCAACGGACGGAGTGTGTGAAAGGAGCCTTATAATTTTAAAGGGTGCCTTGAGATTGTCTATAAGTTGAAAGGGTGCATTGAGATTGTCTATAAGTTTAAAGGGTGCCTTGAGATTGTCTATAAGTTTAAAGGGTGCCTTGAGATTGTCTATAAGTTTAAAGGGTGCCTTGAGATTGTCTATAAGTTTAAAGCGTGCCTTGATATGGTCTATAGGTTTAAAGGGTGCCTTGAGATTGTCTATAAGTTTAAAGGGTGCCTTGAGATTGTCTATAAGTTTAAAGGGTGCCTTGAGATTATCTATAAGTTTAAAGGGTGCCTTGAGATTGTCTATAAGTTTAAAGCGTGCCTTGATATGGTCTATAGGTTTAAAGGGTGCCTTGAGATTGTCTATAGGTTTAAAGGGTGCCTTGAGATTGTTTATAGGTTTAAAGGGTGCCTTGAGATTGTTTATAGGTTTAAAGGGTGCCTTGAGATTGTCTATAATTTTAAAGGGTGCCTTGTGATTGTCTATAGGTTACCTTGATAATGTCTACAGTAATCCCCCGCTACATCGCGGTTCAGTTTTTGCGGTCCCGGTAATTCGCGGTTTTTTTTGTAATGTTATTTTACTATATAAATCATTAAAAATGAAAGATTTTTGTGTTTTTCATAGCTCTTGCTCTGTCTCTAAGTATCTTTTATGTGTTTAAATGAGTTTCTATTGTTTTAAAAGTGTGTTTAAAGACCTTAAAATGCTTCTACACGTACAGTGACAGTAAAAAAAACATGCCTACAATGCATTTTAATAGGGTTTTTCTATTTCGCGGAATTTCACTTTTCGCGGCTGGGTCCGGAACGTAACCCCCGCAATGGAGGGGGGTTTACTGTATAGGTTTAAAGGATGCCTCTTGATTTTCTCTAGAGGTTTAAAGGGTGCCTTGAGATTGTCTATAGGTTTAAAGGGTGCCTCTTGATTTTCTCTATAGGTTTAAAGGGTGCCTTGAGATTGTCTATAGGTTTAAAGGACGCCTCTTGATTTTCTCTATAGGTTTAAAGGGTGCCTTGAGATTGTCTATAGGTTTAAAGGGTGCCTGAAGATTGTCTATAATTTTAAAGGGTGCCTTGAGATTGTCTATAGGTTTAAAGGGTGCCTTGAGATTGTCTATATGTTTAAAGGGTGCAACTTGATTCTCTCTATAGGGTTAAATGGTGCCTTGAGATTGTCTATAATTTTAAAGGGTGCCTTGAGATTGTCTATAGGTTTAAAGGTTACCTTGATATTGCCTATAGGTTTAAAGGGTGCCTCTTGATTCTCTCTATAGGGTTAAAGGGTGCCTTGAGATTGTCTATAATTTTAAAGGGTGCCTTGATATGTTCAATATGTTTAAAGGGTACCTTGAGATTGCATAGATTGCATATGGGTTTAAAGGGTGCCTTGATATTGCATATAGGTTTAAAGGGTGCCTTGAGATTGTCTATAATTTAAAAGGGCGACATGAGATTGTCTATAGGTTTAAAGGGTGCCTTGATATTGTCTATACGGGGTTTAAAGGGTGCCTTGATATTGTCTATAGGTTTAAAGAGTGCCTTTTGATTTTCTCTATAGGTTTAAAGGGTGCCTTGAAATTGTCTAGAAGTTTAATCCTGATCCTTTTTTTCCTAGTTTGCACTGGCCTAGAGCATTTCTCCATTAAGATTTATTAGGAATACATAAACAAATACTACTCAAAACAAAGGTAATAAAAATGCTCATCAGGCCACAAAGTGTGGCTTTATTCTCCAAGACCAGCTGAAACCTCTAGCATAGGTGGACCCAACCTGGGTCACTGACGCGTTTCAACGCTACATCCTTCTTCCTCAGAGTCCTAGAACTTACCCTCCAAACATGTCAGCCAGCAGGGACCCAGGTTATGCTAGAGGCTCCAGCCGGTCTGGGAGAATATAGCCACAAAGTGTGGCCTAATGAGCGGTTTTAGCACCTTTGTTTTTTATTAGTATTAATTTGTTCATGTATTCCTAATAAATCTTTGTGGGAATGTGGACTAGGCCAGCTCTCCCTCTATCTATCATCCACTTCTGCAGTGTAAAGGTATATGTCTGCCTGACTGATAATGAGAGGACATAGGAGTCCAGCAAACACAGCACAACAAAGGTCTTCTATGTGCACAGGTTACACAATACCCACCCAGAACAATAGCATGGCCCTCCCCAGCCATCTTTCTTTGCCCCTCACTGTTTCTCCATGCAACTCTACCCCCCCCCCCCCCAACGGGTCACACCACTACAGATCATACATGGGGGAGGTACACAATGCTCTCGTGTGAAATACCTTCTTCCAGCTCTCGCAAAAGCCCGTTCACCATCCCCACAGAATTGGAAGCAAAGATACCCCCCGGGCTTTTCTTTTGAATGCGACGCAAAGGCAGCCCCCCCTCCCGGATACTCCCCCCGCCCCCAAATTGAAAGTGGTACAGTCCGGGCGGTGAGTACTGCGCATGCGCGGCATACTTCCCTTACACGGACGTTGAAGCAGCGAGGGCACTCAAAATGGCTTCCACCGGTGAGTAGTAGCGGGTTCGGCTCGTGTGATGAAATCTTCCTGACTGGGCGGGCCTGCACGTTCGACGTTCCATTTCACGCGGCACTGCTGTCCTCTTCGCGTGGCCGTCGTCTTGTAGTTGGTAGAGCACAGTCTGTGCGGGCTTGGTTTGTATATCCTAGGCCTCAGTCAGGCAGGTCACCGCGTCCCGCCCGGGTACACGAGGCGCCAAGCCGTGTTGGCAATGGAGACCCCAGCCAGCGATCCCTCAGCAGCGTCGGTGGCGGCAGTCCCTGGCTTTCAGGGTTGGTTTTCTATTTTCTCTTCTAAAGTCTCCCGCTCTTCTGTGTGGTGGGCCTGTATGTGTGTAGAAGGGGGGAGGGGGTCAGCGTGCGGGGCTGTTTACAGCATGGGCCTAGTGACCAGCTCAGCTTCCGGCCGCCTTTTAGCGGCCTGTATGGCGCCATAGGCCCCTTCACTGGGGAGGATTAGCAGGGCCCTCGTATACACGATGGTGGTCTGTGTGAGCATCCGTACTGATTATACCATGCGCATGTTTTATAAATGGGGATATCGTGCATTATATGGAATCCATGCATGCCATGTAACACATTGCAGGCGAGAGCTGCTCCCTACTAAAGTCCATTGTATGGGGTGGACGTTGCTATAGTGCATGTGGCATGACCTTCATGTGTATAGTCAGAAGCAAACAATTGCATTGTAGGAGGGATGGCTGCCCTAGGAACTAGTATCTTTTTTTATTTTTCTTGGTGGGGGGGGGGGGTAAGTGGTTCTAGGAGGGCAAATTGGAGGGGTAATTTTTTTGGGGGGGAGGGGTTATATAAAACTAAAATGGAAATTTTTTTGGGGGGGGGGATTTGTGCATTAGGGATGATTTGTGGGGCAGTTTGTGCTAGGGTGGGAGGATGGGGCAGGGGAATTTGTGCTGGAAGGAGGAAATTTGGAGTAGGGTTAGATTTGTGCTTTGTGGGGATATTTAAAGGTATTGGAGGGGGGTACTTATTTTTTTGGGAGGGGGTAGCAAAGATTAGTGCTGGTAGGAGGGGGAATTTATGAATATGGGGTCTAGTGCTAAATTTTATTTTTTGGGGGAGGGGATTTTTGCTGACATACTGCTAATACATCTTGGGGGGGGGCATAATTTGGCATGTTTGGCCCAGGCTTTAGATCAGGCATGTCCAACCTGCGGCCCAGGGGGCCGCATGCGGCCCGGAACTGCAGGCAATGCAGCCCACTGCCCCCTGATAATTTTTTTTTTGCCTGGGGAGGAAGGAAGGTGAGTTGGGGGCACGGCCACAGCGGCTTCCAACTAACTGTAGGCAGAGGCTGCCTTGGTGGGGAAAATCCACTAGTTGTGTTAAATTTAGTGCTGGGGGGGCGCAGTGGCGTTTTATTACTTATATACCTTAACTATAGTATATATTTAATATGCGGCCCGAGAATTTCTCTACACTCAATGTGGTCCAGAGAAGCCAAAAGGTTGGACACCCATGGTCTAGATGAAATTGTCCTGGTACTGCATTGTAGCATGCCAGTCCTTAGATATGACGGTAGCTGTTCTGCCCCCCCCCCCCCTTGGGTTTTTTATTTTTTTTTTTTTGATCACCTGGTGATCCAGCGGCCATTAGGGCTGGCCATACATTGTACATTTTTCTTGAAATTTACCTTCAACTATGTAGTACAAAGACTCACCTAATTGGATACAAGTGAAAGAGTTTAGCTTTGACCTCATATTTGGTTTGTGGTAAATCTAACAGTAAATTGAATATGTATGGCCAGCCTAAGTCCGATTTTTCAAAAGGACAAGGGCTCTCCATCATGCTACACACTATACAATTTTCTTGTACGACTTTTATTTTAAATTTGCCAAAACCCTATGGCAGTGATGGCAAACCTTGGCACCCCAGATGTTTTGGAACTACATCTCCCATGATGCTTATGCATTACGCTATAGTGTGGTTGAGCATCATGGGAAATGAAGTTCCAAAACAGCTGGGGTGCCAAGGTTCGCCATCACTGCCCTATGGAATAAAACTTAAACTTTCAAATTGCATGCAATCAGGCAGGCCTTTGCTCTACATAGTTGCAGGTAAAGCTAAAGGAAATTAAGCAGTAAATATGTGTATCCAGCTTTAAGCCACATGCATATGATCAGAATATCGTACCAAAAACACAGCTTTCGAAGGGATTGTACGATAATCTGTTAGTACAGAGCTTTTGTCCGAAAATGGGACAAACATGAATTGTAACTGGTTATAAAAAGTATTAGCTTGAGTTATGGCTTGAGTTAGCTTATCTAAAGCCTTGTACACAAGAATATCAGACAAGTGATCGTCCAATTTGTTTTGTTTTGCTGGTCTCGTATTGAAATTGTAGAGATTACTAAAGCTAAGAAAATTCTAGTACAATAGAATACAACTTCAGAAGTGATGTACTGTATTCTTTTGTTACAGAGCAGGCATGCTCTTGAGTCTTTTATTTTTTTTCTCTCCCTGGAAGAATACTGTTCTGATTAAGGGCCGGTTCACATTAGTGCGATCAGAGCGCACTGCTCCTAAATTACATGCAATCTCTGCGGTGCAAATTTCAGCCATACAGTTTGTATGGCTGAATTCGCACCCCTATCGCACTGAAACACGCACAGGATCCTTTTTTAATCTGCAGCAGAATCTGATCGCATGGTGGTTCTCACTAGTGCGATCTGATTCTGTGCGAACTTGCAGATCGCACTGGGATATGCCAACTCAACTGGGGGTCGTTAACCTTTAATTGACACCCCCTGCGTATCGCATATGGCAGTGTGAAATCACGCTGCATATTCACAGCGTTCCCGCATTGCACAAATGTGAATGGGGACTAAATGAAAATCTCATGTTCCTTTTTGTTGTACAAGAGTTTCGTGTTTGTCCCTTCGAATAATTTTGGGTGAACTGTCGTGATTGGCTCTCAAGCAGTGTACTAATGATCAGATTATGGTACAATCGCTCGGAAAGCAATATTTTTCTGATTGCGTGTACTAGGTATTACTCTGCTAGATCATGTAACAATCCCTTCCCACAAGGCTGACAAAGCTGCTGGGGAAAAGTGCCCCCTGTGCCCTTTCATTCACACTGGGGGCACTAATATGGGGGTGTTCCTAGACCACCAGGTGAAAACGGGGGGGGGGGGGGAGCCACCCCGAAAAATGTACAGGCTTGATTGAAGTGCTGCAGAGATGGTGGTTCTTCTGGAAGGTTCTCCTCTTTCCACAGAGAAACGCTGGAGCTCTCAGTGACCATCAGGTTCTTGGTCACCTCCCTGACTAAGGCCTTTCTCCCCCGTTTGGCCAGGCAGCCCGCTCTAGGAAGAGCCCTGGTGGTTCCAAACATCTTCCATTTACGGATGATAGAAGCCACTGTGCTCATTGGGACCTTCAACACTGAAGACCTTTTTCTGTACTTTCCCCCACATCTGTGCCCTGATAAAATCCTGTCTCGGAGGTCTACAGGCAATGCCTTGGACTTCAGAGCTTGGCTTGTGCTCTTACACGCACTGTTAACTATGGGATCTTGTATAGACAGGTGTGTGCCTTTCCAAATCATGTCCAATAAACTGAATTTACCACAAGTGGACCCCCCAAGTTGAAGGAAACATCTCAAGGATGATCAGTGGAGACAGGATGCACCTGAGCTCAATTCTTAGTGTCATGGCAAAGGCTGTAAATACTTATATACTTGTGATTTATTTATTTTTTTTGCAAGGATTTCACTTTTCACGTTGTCATTATGGTGTATTGTATGTAAAATAATGAATTTTATCCGCTTTGGAGTAAGGCTGTAACATAAAATGTGTAAAGTGAAGCGCTGTGAATACTTTCTGGATGCACTGTATTTCCACAGCTTCATGGACCACCTCTCCTTCTAATGCTTTGGCTTAATCCATCTCGTCTAAATTACTTACCATTACTGATTCATAGAGATGGTCATCCCAAAGTGTTGTCTACCTGTGACATTCAGTCCCTACTCAGGGCTTTAAGATTTTTCAGAAATTGCAGGAAGACTTTGGCCTCCCTAGCTTCAAATTTTATGATCCTCTTCACCATGCTACCCCACTTTGAAATCCTCTTGAAAAATTGGGTAGACCTCATGCAACTAAATTGATTTCAGCAAACTATACAGTTATGATGGATTCTAACCCCAGATTCCCCATATTGCTCAAAATAGATGGACCTTCCTATACCTACAACTTGGCAACCTACTGGTGTGAGTGTAAAGACCTATAACTCAGTAATTGCTTCTAAAGACAGAATACTTCAATTAAAGATCTTTCACCACAGTAATCTTACGCCTGGCTATGTTAAATGGGCTTGTGCCCAACTTCAAGTCTGCTTTTGAGCCTGTGGTGCTATCGCTGACTTCATATACTGCTTTTGGTCCTATTCATTCAAATATTCTGGTTGGATGTCAATAATTTATTTCCTCTGTATTGGATTTCCGCCATGATACTTAATAATCACCAGTTATACGTGAGGTTTTTTTTTGTGTGCGAATTCACATTTTAACATGTTTCTATTTCTCTTGTAGATTATAGCACCTATAGCCAGGCTGGTGCCCAGCCGAGGTAAGTGTTTGGGGTATATCTATTCTTGCCTGTGTGCTTTTATACCTTTTCTAATAGACCTAATGCTTTTTACTCATTGTTGTTTTTTCAGCTATAGTGCTTATACTGCCCAGCCAGCTCAAGGATACACACAGACTCCTCAGGTATTGACTCTCTAAAAAGTGAGGCATTTATGCATGTAGAAAAATGGATGGGACTTGCTTATCCGGACAAGTATTGTGTACTTTCAGCAAGCATATTGGGGGGGCAGGAGAGATTTAGGTTTGATGTACACTTTTCTACACTGGCAGCTTCTAAGGTGCATTTCAACCTCCCTTTCCTGAACACGGAATAATCTCATTTAGGATAGGACCGTTTTGACTGCTGGCCAGGGGAAAACTCAAAACATGTTTTCCTGCAGCCGTGGGAAGTGATGGGCACTGACGAGTGGCACTCCCTTTCCACTCACTGGTGGTAAGAAAAGAGCAACAAAGCCCACAACCTCAACCCCAGCTGTCCTACTGGGAATTTGTCTGAGGTGGGTGGGCAGTGAGAGCAAGCTGTGCTCATTGCAGCACAGCCCACCAGAGGAGGGCACCGCTCCGCACAAAGGAGCGTGTATCCCACTCCACCAGCCAGCAAAGCCTCCATTACCTGACAGTCTGACCTTTATTTCATGCACGCTCGAGGGGCGGGGCACATGGGAGGAATCCAGACCTCTGCTGCTGGGTAGCCAGGACGCAGTTTCCATTTGCTATTGTGACCTGGCATGTGGGTTTTGCTGAGACCTGTATTATATTGCAGCTTACCAATACTTTTGATGCAGTGGCTGCATTTGTTTGCTTTCCCTTCATTTTCACCTAGTGATCCAGCCAATAAGTCTGTGGGGGGTTTTTTTTCTCAGACCCAGCTGTCCACAAGTGGCAGAGGGTTGACACAAACCGTTTAAGGCAGAGATAAACTTGCATCAAACTTCCAGCAATATGTCAGTTACATCTCTTGCCAGCCACTGTTATCTCCCCGCGTGACAGGTTTTTGGGCTTTCATTGATGTCATTCTGCACATAGGAATCTGCACATTGCAGCACAGTGTACATTCCATAGGGAACTGCGACCAGGCACATCCTATTGCAGCAAAAATAATCTATTCTGCAGTAAAGAGCTGCCTGCTTGCATATTTCCTAAAATTTCTTCTGCTTTTAACACTGTTGCTTATGATGGTTCGTTTTTAATTTATGTAAAACCTTCATTCCTAAAGAAGAAAAGCTGTTGCTGTAACGGGCCTAAATTTGTTCGCTCCAAATACTTGCCTGAGTCCTGTATTGATCCAGAGCAGTCTCTGCCTGCATCTGTTGCGCTATAAACAAAGACCAACCATTTTTGAAAACAATCTTTTACTTTCTGCTATAAAACATTTCCAAAATAAAAAGGAATGATTTCATCAGTTTAGGCTAATATGTATTCTACTACATATTTTTGGTAAAACAAAATCCTAATAAGTGTATTTTGATTGATTTTATGCAAAAGTTATAGCGTCTACAAACTATGGGATATATTTATGGACTTTATTTTTTTTATTTTTACTAGTCATGGCGGCGATCAGATTTTTAGCAGGACTGATATTGTGGTGGACAAATCTGACATTAAAGCCCCGTACACACGTACTGATTGTCGGCCGTAAATATTCGGCCGATTGTAGGCTTGTTAGTATGATGCTTCCGACAGCGTATTTTCGGCCGAACAGAATCTGTCGTGCAGGCATTAAAATTTTTGTAGGCCAACACCAGAACGGCCGATTGTTCGCCAGTCTACAAAATTCGGCCGACAATCAGCAGATTTGCAAGACTGGGCATGCTCAGAGAAGAAAAAACACAGGGAAAGTTAACCATCACATGACATCACTTCTGCAGGCGGCTGTTGTTGGCCAACAAAATTCGTGTGCAGTCTTTTGCACTTTTCAGCGGACAGGACAGCCCTGGACAAAAGACGGCCGATCGTTCGGCCGACGATCGCTACGTGTGTACGGGGCTTATGTGACACTTGGGGACCAGTGACACCAATAGTGATCAGTGCTAAAAAAAAAAAAAAAACATGCACTGTTTGTGTATAAATTACTCTGCAAGGCTAGAGGTTAACACTAGGGATGATCAAAGGGTTCTGTGCTCTTAGGAAATGGTTTCTTACTGGGGGGTGGATGTGCTAGAGAAGAGACTGGTGTTTAAGCTTAGCTGAAACGCAAGATTCTCCACCTGTGACAGAACAGCTGTCTGCCTTGTGTACATGGGCAGAAGGCCAGTCTGTCATTCCCCTGCACAATTGTGGATGGCCAGCGGTGGCTGGACCTGCTGTTTGGCTCCTGTGTCTGATCACAGCGGGAGCGGCACGCTCATGAGAACTCCTGCACAAAATCGTGTACCTATACATGATTTTTGCGCAGCCAGGCCGCCCTGCCACATTATATGGAAGTGGTTAAATCCTTTCCATAAAAAGTAATTTTATTACAGTAGGAGCCGTAGATCAGAACAGTGCCACATATAACCTAGTCCATTGGAGGGATTTAGCTAGTGTTTTTCAAATGTGGTGGGTGATACTTAAAAAGTTTAAAAGTATATCTCTGCAATACATGAACCTTTCCATATGGGTCTCCAGACAAATGGCACAAGTATCAAAAAAAAACTGCTACGCCAAAAATTCAGGGAGCACCTAACTTCTGTAGCAAGCTGAAATCTTAAGTTTGTGGTTTTTTTTTTTTTTTTTTTTTTTTTCTGCTGGACTACAATCATCCCTCTTATCCATAACATGGTGAGGCCTTCTATAGTCTGGAAGAGTACAACACTAGTTTTAGTGCAGCAAAGACATGGTTGTCACTGTAAAATGGTAGAATCATATTTTTCTGTACTTGCGATGTTTGTAGAGGGATAAAATACAGGAAAAGGTGCGTGCATTGCAGAGATTTACTGAATGTTTTGATTTTGCACAGTACACTTATTACTCATGTAGCTCTGACCTTATTACATTTCTGGATGTGCACGTTGGGTCTTCTGTATTCAATAGAACTCTTCTGCTTTTTTCAGGCAACCTATGGACAACAGAGTTATGGCACTTATGGGCAACCTACAGATGCCAGTTACACACAGGCACAAACCACTGCTGCCACGTATGGTCAGTCAGCCTATGCTACTGCTTATGGACAGCCTCCTGCTGGTAAGATTGACTGATCTATTTAAGTGTGTTTTTTGTTAAAGTTGACTGCATTAAAAGGGTAATTTATCTGGCTCTAGATCAGGTGTAGTGTAACCATTAAATGGACTGCTTTGTTCTAAACAAAATCCCCAAACGTGAAGAAGGCTTAGGTAGCGGCAGGCATTGCAGTGTAACAATCTCTAGCCCTGTGAAAGCAAACCCATTCCCTGCTGCTGGAAACTTGGTATTGTCTGTAAGCGTTACAAGCTGACTGTCAGCTTTCAGATGGGAGTGATCTAGCAGCTATCCCACATGGCTACCAAAAAAAATACCAGTTTTACATCACTGGTTTCAACTGTCACAATCCTGTGCTCCATTATCTTCAGTGGATGAGACACATGAACGTAAATGCATGTTGGGCACTGGCTATGATAACAGTTGCATTACACGTTGCATATCGCTGCACACCAGAGTGAGAGAAACCATTCTAGAGCCCTCCTTTTTAAGAGTGCTTTCGCACTGGTATGGAGTACTTGCAGGTTACCTGTGCTTTGGCATGGACTTTATTACATTGGGCGGCTTTGATGCATTTTCTTAAAGCGCCAGAAAAGTCCTGCATGCAGTCTGTGTCCCAGAAAATCATACTGCAGTATTGTGAAAACGCCCCTACAGTGAACTCTAAATTGATGACCTGTAAGGGCTTTTAAAGCCTTAACATTGTTGTTTACTGGAAGTTAGTTTCATAGGTTGGGGCAATTTTAAGGTTTGATGTGTTGGGTATCAGCTCAGCGCAACATAATTTTTATTTTTTTTTTTTATTAAAAAAAGTTACTGTTCACTGTGTGACATAAATTAAAATTGCCACTTTCTCGATCGTCCATTGACAGACACAGCTCTTATGCTGCTTATACCCCCCACCCTGCTCCAGCATACCAGTTTGTTTCTGCCTAGTGAAGGAGTAGGACCTAGGTTTCCTGCTGGGACTTTGGTCTCAGTTTTTTTTTTTTTAATTAAAGAATATTTTATTTTCTTTACTTCTGCTAGTCAGTGTTCAGGGGGATCCTCCTGGTGAACTACAAGCGACAGCCGGCTGAGTTTTCACACTGGATAATCTAGATCCTTAGGCCCCTTTCACACAGGTGGACGGACTGTTCAGATCCGCTTTTTTTTTTTTTTTTTTTGCGGATCTGAACGGATGCCCCATGCATCTCTATGGGGCATCGGATGTTAGCAGAGAGATGTCCGCTGACATCCGATCCTTAAAATCTGGACAGATGGAAACCCTATTTTCCATCCATCGGGTGAGGACAGACGGTCCGGTCCCATCAGATTCCCCCACAGAACAGTGGGACCTGACAGCTCTGTCTCCGCACACAGCGCGGAGACAGAGCTGCCATCCGCCTGCTTAGCGGGGGATTGGCAGATCGATCCCCCGCTGAGAAAAACGGGGACCGCCGGCGGACTGTGTGAAATGGGTGCCTTGAGGTCTTCCAGCCTGGCCTATGGGTGTGAGCAGGTTAGTCCTGCACTAGGCCTCGCTACAACAGAGCCCCCATTATGGATGGGGACAAGCCTGCGAGTGGATGTCTTGCTGGGACGCAGTGACCTGGAACTCCGAGTCACGCAGCGTACCTCGGGTGGCAGCACCCCCACTCTGGGTGGGAGGTGGTCTGTCCGTAGCGGGGCCCACCCGGTCCGTGGTATTGTGAGTGATGCAACCCCTCCCATATCCCTTAGTGGTTGTGGGGGGGTAGACATGGGCCCACTACTGGGGATAGGACTGGTGCTTCCTAAAAGATGCCTGGCGCTGTGCCTTGCCGCTGCCTCCTGCCCTTATTGCAGTTTCACCTGGGGGGCGCTATTGCTGTGGCAATAGCGCCCCCAGGTGAATGGTATAAGAAGCTTAAGAGCTGCGTCTGTCAATGAACGATGGAGAAAACCTGGATTTTTGTAAAAATCCTCTGAAGCCCATTGACAGACGCAGCACCCACCCTCTGATGTGGGGATGGTTTGTGTCTTACTGCTTGCAACAAAACTGGTATGCTGGAGCAGGGTGTGTGGGATTATTCCTATAGGGACAGCCCCTGTAGGCATGGTAAACTGTTTTTTCTGCCTAGTACTACTCCTGTAGGGGGCAGCATAACCCAATGGTATAAGAAGCATAAGAGCTGCATCTGTCGGTGGACTTCAGAGAAAAGGATTTTATGGTAAGTTCTTACAAAAATCCAGTTTTATTCTCCAGCATCTGTTTCCAAAAGTGATGGTGGACTCATTTTTAGACCTAGAGTATGTAACGGAACACGTATGTAAAAATGACTGGCAGCTAAAACTCCAAAACCTGTTGCTAAATCTTACTGCTCATATTTGGTGTTCACTGTATACAGTGTAAGTAAATCATTCTTGTGTAAATCTGCTTCCAAGATTCTTACCTGGAGATCCTACCACTAACCACTTCTGTTGCAAGCTGAAACTAAGCTACTGCATTAGGTTTTGCTGCAGTGATTTTCTCTTATCAAAAATTAAATGACGATACACTGACTTTGTGGGTTGATTTGGAGCTCAAGCTTCTCACAGGTATCCTCTATTCAGGATAAAGCTTTTTATTGCTCCTTGCCAGTCCTTAGATATGGTGGCTACTGGCTACGCTAGTTGTTTTTTTTTTTTTTTTGGCTACTTTCACCTGGTGATTCTAGCAGAAACAGACTTTTATTCTAGGGTGACTATGCTCAGTCACCATAGTATATCTATAAGAATACCTACCCCTTCCTCTAAATCAGGGGGATATGTGTTGTAGTGCACAGAGCTGTAAACTATGCTAACTGTAACATTGTGTACAGGAAGGTAAACCACTCGCAACATTGTAATTTTATTTAAAAAAAAAATCACTGTACAATGACAGCTTGTATTTAACACATTTCTCCCCCCTGTGTTTTAGGTTACACTGCTCCAGCAGCACCCCAGGCCTATAGCCAGCCTATCCAAGGATACGGAACAACAGGTTATGACAGCAGTACTGCTACTACTGCCACTACCCAGGCTTCATATGCTGCCCCCACTGCTTATGGTGCCCAGCCGGCATACCCTTCCTATGGACAGCAACCTGCAACCACTGCTCCAGCAAGGTAATGAACAAGGTCTACAGTCATGGCTGTATGACTTAAATTAAATCTTTTCTGCAATCAGTCTCTTTGCATTTCATTGTTTTTTTGGGGTGTTTTTTTTTTCTATTAAGACCTCAAGATGGAAGCAAACCAGCAGATACAAGCCAACCTCCACCAAGTACAGCCACGTATGCACAGCCCAGCATGGGCTACAGTCAAAGCAGCTACAGCTATCCCCAGGTCCCAGCCAGCTACCCTATGCAACAAGTGACTGCGCCACCATCTTACCCACCAACTAGGTACAAAGAATATTTATATATTTTTGAAAGTTACCAGCCTTCACTCATTTTCTTGCTGCTCTATGCAGCTTCTGGAGCAAGGAAAGAACCTGGTTAGCTCTAGCCTTCCTGACCAAGGACCACATTAGGCCAGTCACTAAGCACCAGCAGTCACACATGCTATTGCCTAATAGCAACTGATATTTTCTTCGCTTTCAACAGCTAATCAAAGCAGCGGGTAGTATAGGCTTCCGGGGGACAAGGGCTTGGAGCATACCTATTTTGCGCTCTGCCAGGGTTGTTGAAATCGCATAGCTGCGATTCCACCTGATCTATGACGCAAGTTTGTGGCCGGGAAAAGGTTAGACAGCCCGCGGGGGGGAAATTATAGGGTTTCTTTATGGGCAAAAGTCTTGAATATTGCTGATGTATTTTTAAAACTCTAATATTTGGTTTTTATACAATTTATTTTTTTTTCTCCCCCCAAGTTATTCCACATCTCAGCCTTCCAGTTATGAGCAGAGTTCATATTCCCAGCCAAGCTCTTACACTCAACAGGGCAGCTATGGACAACAGAGTTCCTACTCTCAGCCGAGTAGCTATGGCCAACCAAGCAGTTATGGGCAACAAGGTGGTTATGGCCAACAGAGCAGTTACCAGCAGCAACAGCAGCAGCCACCTCAACAGCCACCTCCTACAAGCTATCCACCACCTTCGTCATCTTATGGCAGCCAGCCTCCTAGCCAGTATGGGCAGCAGAGCAGTGGCTATAGCCAGCAAAGTGAGTGGCAAAAAAAACTAATTTTGTAACAAGTGTTTGTGTGTTTTTTTATTTTTTTTTTCTGCCCAACCTATTCATTATGCGCCAACGTAACTGAAAGGCACGTCAGTAAAGGCAAGCCATAATGGAAAGTAACGTCTTGCATCTGGTTTTAAACTAAACCTATTTTAGGTGAACCAGTGCAGGTGCTATAAAGTGCCAATGCCAAAGTGCTTTGAAATGGCCTTTAGGAAAGCTGCTAAACCTGACATAAGGATTCAGAATAGGCAGCCCAACATGGCCTATAGTCAGGTCAACTACATCTATCCCCAGGTCCCAGCCAGCTAGCCCATGCAACAAGTGACTGCTTCAGCAACTTCACTACTAACTAGGTCCAAAGAATATGTATGAGCTTTTTTTGGAAATGACCAGCTTATGCTCTCTTTCTTTACTGCTACTCTGTGGGGCTTCTGGAGCATGATGTTGCCTTAAGTCTATGGTTATAGAGAATTATATTGGGGGATGCTAGGTGGTGTGCCTAGCATTACACTGCTAGAGACCTTTTATGTGTTTAATTTTGAAGTCTCCCATTGCACTGAGGGCTGTTAAAGTAATGTTGGTGTGCATTTACCTGGATAACAGAATAAGCTGGATTATGCCAAAATCACAAATTTTGATTTGTGCAGATATGCTTTCACTGCTGAGTGATTACTCATTCAACATGTTTTCTTTTTACAGCAAAAATTGATGCTATGCCCAACCAAAGTAAGCCCTGCTGAATTGATGATCGTGTGTTTCATTAGAACAATCGGTCAACTAAAGCAGTAGTGACCAATTATTTACCTGACTGATACTGTTAGTCTCTCCCAGCTCTTATGAGCTTATCTACTAAAAATGTACATTTGGAAACTGAGGCTGATGAATGGGTTTAAGTGTAAAATTCTACACAAGGAACTCCTGCACTGTGATGTGACACAAGCTTTTTAATGTTACCCCAAAAAAGAGAGCCTGTTTCCTTACTGCTGGTTAAACAGAACATTGCTTGTGAGGTCCAACCTGCCCCTCTGGAAACTAAAAAAAAAAAATCTGGCTGACCCTGCCAGTTTCTGCCCTCCCCTCTGTGACCACGATAATCCATGGCTTCTGAGCCCCTGACTAACGTGGCTTGCATCACCCACACCCAAACCCCCCCCCCCCCCCCTTGTGTTAGCTTGGGAGCCTGTCTTGTCATGTCAAGTGTCACTGCCAGCCCCTCTTTCGAGCTCCCATCCTGCAGTGTATGTAAGAACCAAAGGCTCTAAATACCTTATTGTGAAGTAGCTTCAGGCCAATCACATGACTGCCAGCCACTCCGATAACACAATCCAGGGCTACAGCGGGAGGAGCCGAGTTGTAGCTCGGCGAATATGTGACTCCTGGCTGATGTCAGGGAGAGCTCAGCTCCTGCTGTAGCCCTGGATAGTAATAGCAGAGCGGCTGGTAGTCTCGTGACCGGCCTGAAGACACTTCTCAAAGGTATTTAACAAACACTTATACAGTGCAGCATGGGAGCTTGAAAGAGGGGCTGGCCACAAAGCAAAAATTTGTGCCAGTCTTGATCTTCCATACATTTGTTTCATTTAAAAAGACTGCAAATTGTATCTAACTTTTTTTCTTTTTTTCATTGGCTGTTTAGGTAGTTATCGTCAAGACCACCCAAATAACAAAGGCTCTTATGGGCAGGAATCCCACCAAGGTTATTCTGGTCCTGAAGGCCGTAACTCTGGAGGCTCAGATTCCCGTGGTAGGGGCCGGGGCATGTATGACAGAGGTGGCATGAATCGTGGCAGTAGGGGAGGCCGTGGAGGCATGGGGTAAGAACAAACCTACTATTCAAGGATTAACCTTTAATTCCCTCTAGATGGAGTCACCCTAATGGTTTGGGGGGAAAAAAAAGCATCTGAGTGCAGCACAGATGTGTTTTTTTTTTTTTTTTATGGGCTCGCAAAGCCAGCCTTTAGTGGTTACCATCTTTTTACTTTTTTTTTTTTTTTTTTTTTGGTATTGAAGTTTCTTCCTTTTTTGATAGAAGGCAACTTCCCAAACAAAACTGATCTGCTTTGTCTATCCAATAGCAAATTGGTCACTGGTAACTTGTCTGGCATTGCAGGTTACTCGCACCATTGCTGGACATCCAGCAGGATAAGACATAGGACTGCTTTTATAAAATGGTTTTCTAAGTCCATTGCTAAGCTTTGATTTCTATTAACTGCCAAGCATTGAGAAGTTGGTAAC
This sequence comes from Pelophylax lessonae, assembly GCF_965119305.1. NCBI lineage: Eukaryota > Metazoa > Chordata > Amphibia > Anura > Ranidae > Pelophylax > Pelophylax lessonae. The sequence goes on from NC_138768.1 coordinate 306,991,921, forward strand.
ATCGGCCTTTTTTCATTGCAAGCTCTACTCTAATTTTATTCAAACAGTCCTTGCTTCCTGTTCAATGTCTCATTCTGATCCTTGAATTGCATTTTAGAACCATGTGTGTACTTAGGCCCCAGTGTGCTGTTCTGAACAGTCACATAAGGAAGGGTCAATAATAAAATCGTAGTGGTTATTGCTTATTAATGGCTTTGTTTTTTTACCTTTCAGAGCAGCACTTATTAGGGGTATCTGGGTTTACAGGTCATTTGTTTGGGAGGCTTTGACATGAGTGTCTCTCATCCCTTACACTTCAGTAATTGTAAAAAGTGGGTTTCTGTAAGTATACATGTTTTCCATGAAAAGCTGCACAGAGCTCTGCAGCCCTATTGGCCTTTTTGATCCGTTCATTGTCTCTTTTTTTTTTTCTCTTCTAAAATAAGGCCACATTGTACTACATTGTCTGTGCAGCTTGTGTCAATTAATTTGTGGAGCCATTTAAGAGGTCATTCAGTGCCTCCACAGTTTTTCCTAAAACTCTTGCATTTATGGTTTATAATAAACTGCCTGATTTGTAGCTAAAACCTCTGAAAAGCCTTCCTGCATAGTATTTTTGCCATGTGTGGGTTTTTTTTTTTCCCTCTTTATAAAATCAAAAACCTTTTTTTCAGCTTTTCATGCAAATATTTTTAACTGGTTTAATAGCCTTTTCGTAGTTCAGCATTAGTGGGCCTAACTTTAGAATGTAAATATATGCATGAATTTATAATTGAGCCTGTTAAATGCAAGCAGAAAGTATGTTATCTGCATAATTTATCCAGTGTGGGCAGGTTTTTCAGAGATGTAACAAGGTAGGTTAATGTATTTGGCTCAAGTGAATACCACATGAATGCTTTTTTTCTTGAATTTTTTTTTTTTTTTTTTCTGGATGTTTTTGTTGTTGGTTGTACATGAAAATCCCTTATTTTAACATGCTTTGTCAAATTTATATGCCACAGGTTACAAAGTGAGAGCGTTGTATACACTTCAGTTCTATAAATTACTCAGCCGGCAGCATAATGAAAAGTGGGACTCGGTGTCTAAATGGAGAGGAGAATTTGCTAATTTTTCAGACCTAAATATAAAAGTGTTCTGTAAATTGTAATTTTTAGACTAACTAAAAATGTAACCAAAATGGTTAGTTAGTACACTGTAATTTGTCTAGTTTACAATTTTTGTAAGTTTTTTGTATGGTGTTTTTTTAAAAGCTGGCAGCTACAGTGATTGTAATTTAATTTAAAGATGCAGATATGGGTATTAAAGGTGCAATGCTTCTACAATGGGATGTTTTTTTGCCCCAATTTTTTACTTTTGTTACCAAAAAACTACTTGATTGGAAATGGAACCTGACAGGATAGAAGTATGGAAGCAATCGGTGACATGAATAGCATTATCCAGAGTTGACCTGCTTTTTATGGGTCGGTTACAAGCCAGGTAATGCAAGCTGGAGGAGAATCCTGGATGATGCACCTTCAGAAATTCTGCAACTGCAGCCCATGTATTTCTATTCTGGCAGATTTCCTTAGTAACCATGAGGCCTTTTAATGCATTTTTTTGCATAGCCATGAATATATCCTGGTTGTATAAAAGCTTAGCCAGATGGACACAGAAGCATTTCAAAAAGCCGCAGCTTATTGCCCAACAATGTTGCGTGCATTAACATGTTTGACAACCTCCTTCATATTTTAACAATATTGTCCTAAACCTTGTGCAAGTTGAAGAAATCCATTAGGTCGGGTAATAAAATGTACTACTGCATTGTGGCTCTGCTGGTTTTTGAAGGAGGTGGTTTTACATGCTTTAATGCTGCTGAGTGTAATTTAAACAGTATGTCAGTACGTGTCCTTTTGAATGAGTGTTACTACACATTTTGGTTCTCCACACATGCTGTAATTTAAGAGTTTTTAGTTTGTGAGATTCGCATTTTTACAGCAGTAGAATCTGGAAATCGTGACATGAGCATTGCACGCTTAATACAGACACTGAGTTTTTGAGCCCACTTAGCAGAAAGGTCTGTTTTTAGATATTGAAATGTTCAGGCTGAATCTTGAATCAAATACAAACATAAATGAAGATTAGTGCCACGCTGAGACAGATGCTTTGTATGGACATGTTAAGCCACTGCCGGCTCTGTACCCTTGAACCCCCTTCGAGGCCCAGAATGCTTTATGGCTCTTTAAAGGGAAAAGGCCTTCATTTCTTCACCTTTATTCTCCCAGCAGCGGTGGAGATCGAGCTGGCTTCAGTAAGCCTGGTGGTAAGTTTTTGAGTATTACAAATGGGTAGTGTAACACTGAACAGTTTTCCCTCTCCCTTTTTTATGATTTTTAGCAATTTTATTTTTATTTTGGTCACACCTAAACATGGTGTAAAATTTACTGTGTGCAAAAGTTTAAGGGTCTGGCCGGCATTACTTAAGGGTATACATGGTTATTTGGTTACGCAAAATGGAAGACAAAAAAAAACCCAAGCAAATCCAAACGTGTGTAATTTGGGGAAGTGTTGTATTCACTGATTTTATTTTTTATTTTTGAATTGCACAAACTTTTGTGCAAAAGCTTACGTACACATGGGCACACAAAGGTTTACAATCTGTTGGTAATAAGTGTCCCTGCCCCCTTAGAAAAGCCTGGCCCTTTACTGCTACATTACATTTGTATTGTAGCAGTAAATGTGCAATATACTATACTAAGCTTTTTTCTTTCCCGTAAATTAAAATAATTTTTATGAAGCACACATCTACCAAAAAATGGTTATATCATGCCCCTGCTCTGTGTGCCTTTGAACCCCCATTTTTCATGGTGTTCTTTTGTAGTTAATGGATGTTAATGTTTGTGTTGCACAGGCGATATATTCTTGTTAGTAACTTCTTTTTGTACTTTTCGATTCTCAGGACTTCTGGATGATGGCCCTGAACCTGACTTCGGTATGTATTGCTAAGATACCAGTTGTATGTCATGACAAACTAATGCTTACTGTAGTGGTATGATCATAGTCTTGAAAGGACAGTCCTTTAATCTGTAGGTTGTCAAAGATCCTGCAGCAGGATTTTCTAGCCTCAGTGACATTAAGGCCCCTTTTACACAGGCGCCTCCATTTGGCGGGTTCCGTGGGGATCACTTGGCTGGGCAGGGGGATGACTGGTCCATCTCCTCTTTCTATGGGGAAATTGGGTGAAAATGGACCGCCAGTCTGTTTTCATTCGATTCGCCAGATGGCTGGAAAATGAGACCACCCTCCATTTGCATTTTGTGGGCAGGATCGGATAGTGGCGGATGTCAGCCGACATGTGTCCGCTGACATCCGCCCTGCCATAGGGGAGAAATGCAAGGTTCGATCAGGCCTGCCTGGGAAAACTGACAGGCATACCTGATCGGGGATAGCCTGTGTAAAAGGGGCCTAAAAGGTTTAACTAAGTCATACTAAGGTACATGACCAACTAAGGTTCATTTTTTTTTTTCTTGTATACAAGTTATTGATGCAATTTTTTTTTTTTTTTTTTTATATAATTTTAGCACCCCCTATGGAACCAGAAGAGGAACCTGAGAACACAACTATTTACGTGCAGGGTCTAAATGAAAATGTCACTGTTGAAGAGTTGGTGGACTTCTTTAAAAACTGTGGGGAGGTCAAGGTGGGTGATGGCTAAGTATACCGGTCTCCTGTTGGGACAGTTTGTTACTCTTGATATTAAGCCCACCAAGCCTTTATGCCCCTCTGATTTAGTTTGCATTTGTTACTGAGCCTTTCTTGTTTCGCGTTGTCTGTTCAGGGGCAATTGACAGGGATTTGACAATACAGCAAGCTCTTGGCAATCAAATGATGGTTAGCTAAGGTTAATAGCTGTTAATGACCCTTTCTATCTGTGCTAGTAGCTAGAGTGTCTATTAAGGGAGTGTGGATCAAATTAGACAATTTGGCCTGTGCTGAAAGGGTGTGGCATAGCTGAAGATACTGAATTTGAGGGGAGATTGCAAACTCTATTGTATACATCCTGAAAGGATCGTAATTGATCCTGTGTAAACATTTGATGAAGGAATTGCACCCCATGATAATACAAATGATCAAAACCATGAAGTTTATCCAATTCCACAAAATGTATGTCTTCCCATATAGGAGTGTAGTGAGATCCCAGAATTTTTCATGATTCTATACCTTTTCCGTTAATGTGGGATATCATAAGGAGTCATTGAGCCAGGAGAGATGGTATTTAGCATCTTGGGAGAGCAGTATAGCTTGATTAGGGTTAGTCATAGCTCGATCTCCCCACCCTGCAAAATGCTGAAGTTGTGCAGCAAGGAAATAGTCTTGCATGAGGGACAGCAAGGCCTCAGCTATCCTTGGGCAATTGCAATGTGGAACATACAAATTCTGGGGTTGCCACCTTTCCAGGTGAGATTACGAAAAAGGGAATCCATACGTTTTAAACCATATACGTGGAATCCACAACGAGAAGTTGTGCATAATGTAGAATAGCTGAGAAGTGAACTTATCAAAGAGTTGTAAGTTGTAAAGAAGAATAGAAAGAAATAATCTTCACTCTATGGTGAACCCAAACCCCGAAGTATTTAAATTAATCCACTACTTTTATCGGCTGTGCAGTGCGGGATCAGCGATTGCTGGGCATCTAGTGGCCGAACAGATTTGTCCCAGTTGAAAAAACCTGAGTGAGCCAAATGTTATAAGGGATGATAGAGAGCCTGTAGTGTTCCCCAGATGCAATGCATCATTGGCGTTCTAGATATATCTTCCCTCTCCCCTTCGAAATTCCAAAATGGAGACTGACGAACAGCCCTTGCCGGTGGCTCAGTTGCCAGTGTAGAGGGGAAAGGGGGCACCTGGTGAGTCCCTCCATAAAGATGAAATGAGTGAGTAGGATCCATTGATATGCATGACAGCCCTCGGAGCGGAGTATAACTTAATCCAGCTGATGAAGAGGCTACCCAGGCCAAGTAATTTCAGCACCTCCCATAAATGGGGCCACTCCACACTATCAAATGCTTTTGCAGTGTCGAGAGGATGGCCCTGTCCCCCTGTTGTCAGAAGGAAGTTGTTGGTTTAGGTAGTCTGCGAATATTAGTGACCGTGGATCTGGTGGGGTTCTACTATATTTTAATAGAATTGCAATTTTATTTTTTTCTGAATGTCTACTTGTAGATTCTGTTTAATATTGGAAATCCTGACAATCTCTTCAGCTGGGCAGTGAGCAGTTTTTTCAGTTCGTTTAAAGTAGAATTCCCAGATTTTATTAGACTTAAAAATACTCCCACTCCTAAAACCAATGCTAACATGTATAAAAAGTCTTACTTGCCTATTCATTACAAGTACTTGTTTAATGCCATCAAATCATGTAGGGATACAGAGCTAGATGGTTAGCTTACAATCCAAGGTCCTTAACTCGTACACACTAGGGCTAAGAGGAGGGATTGCTGACTACAGATGAGCCATAGTAAGCCTATGGGTGACATCACTGCTCACATTACCAGCTGTTGAGCACTCTTCCCTCCTCCCTGTAGCCAGTCTTGGCTGATGCAGGGCAGACCATGAGCCTGGAGCACCCTGAGAATAAGTATATGCTGTGTACATTAGTACTGGACTTTTGCTATTCAGGTAAACCAGTATATTTTGCGGCTTCCTTCATAAAACTTGTATACTTGCCTTACTTTTAAAGTAGTATGAAGGGGTGGTTTTCAGTTTTTTTTTTTTTTGTCCTTCCCTGTTGCAGCACAATATTAACACACATGTCTTGTCTTGCATAGATCAACAAAAGAACTGGGCAGCCACTAGTAAACATTTTTACGGACAAGGAAACTGGAAAACCAAAGGGTGATGGAACATTTTCATTTGAAGACATGCCTTCCGCTAAATCTGCTGTGGAACTATGTGACGGTAAATGTTTTGTGTATTTTATTTTTCCCGTATTTGAAAAACCTTTATGGCAGACTGAGCAGGTATATTTTATTGCAGAAGACATTGCGTTTCTTTTCTGCAATAAACCAGCTGCTTTTTGGATTTTTAAACTTCGTTAGAAAACCTGCTTATCTATGCAATTTTTGTACTTTTTTTTTTTTTTTTTTTTTCCCCAGTCCTATATAAAATCCTACTGTTCTATACCACCATTTTTTCTGTAACCGTGTGTGTATATATTATGTATGTATACACACATACTGCTCAAAAAATTAAAAACACATTCAGATCTCAATGGGGAAAAATATCATGCTGGATATCTGTACTGATATGGACTGGGTAATGTTAGGAATGAAAGAATGCCACATCGTTTGATGGAAATAAATTCTCCACCTTGCATACAGATGGTTCAATTCAAAGACACCATGAAAACAAAGTGGAAAAAATGATGCGGTAGTCTTACATTTTGCTGAAATTTCATTGCAGTGATTCAAAATGATACTCGTTTGTATGGCCCTCACGTGCTTGTATGCATGCCTGATGACCACGTCGGGGCATACTCCTAATGAGATGATGGTGTCCTGGGGTATTTCCTTCCAGATCTGGACCAGGGCATCACTGAGCTTCTGAACAGACTGCAGTGCAACCTGGTGGCATCTGATGGACCGAAACAAATGATCCAGGGTTCTATTGGATTTAGGGCAGGCGAGCGTGGGGGCCTTTCAATGGAATCCATTCCGTCTCAGGCAGCATAACCTTCTCCAGGCCCTTTCACGTCTCGCATGTGCTCAGGGTGAACCTGCTCTCATCTGTATGAAGCACAGGGCGCCAGTGGCGGGTCTGCCGATTCTAGTGTTCAGTGGTATATGTCAATCAAGCTCCAGTGTCGGGCAGTGAGCAGGGCAGGGCCCACTGGAGGACTTGTTTCTGATTGTGGCCTGCTTGGAGATAATTTGTAGGGCTATGGCAGTGCTCATCCTGTTGATGGGTTAGGGACCTTCTACAGCCCTGTCCAGCTCTCCTAGAGTAACTGCCTGTCTCCCGGAATCTCCTCCGTGCTCTTGAGACTGTGCTGGGAGACACGGCAAACCTGGCAATGGCACATGTTGATGTGCCATCCTGGAATAGTTGGACTTCCTGTGCAACCTCTGTTTTGGGGGTTGTCTCATTGTTGCCCATCTTGTGCACCTGTTAATGTCATTAACACCAAAGCAACTGAAACGAATTAACAACCCCCTCTGCTACTTAACTTGCCAGATCATTATCCCAGTAATTAATTGACTTGATGCTATACTCTAAAAAAAGTTTCATTCTTTTGAGCAGTGTATATAATTCCCCCACCACCCAATGCATTTTTTGGGGAAAAAATATTTTAATGAATTCAAGAACAAAATACAATAACTTGAGTGCCCAACATCGTACTTTAAAATTGCAACCTACAGTACTTAAGCCGTGGAAGATTTTACCCCCTTCCTGACCAGGGGGTATTTTGCGATTCGGCACTGCGCAACTTTAATGGACAATTGCGCGGTCGTGCGACGCTGTACCCAAATGAAATTGACGTCCATTTTTCCCCACAAACAGAGCTTTCTTTCGATTTTTGACCACCTGTGCGATTTTTTTTTTTTTTTTTTTTTTTTTTTTCTTCTTCCATGCGCTATAATATAAACAAGAGCGACAATTTTGAAAAATAAATTTTTCACATTTTTATATGAAATTCCTCCCCCCAAAAAATGTAAAAAAAATTTTTTAAATTTTTGGCCAATTTGTTTTCTGCTACCTATGTTTTTTGTTTGGTTAAAAAAAAATCACAATAAGCGTATTTTGATTGGTTTGCGCAAAAGTTATTGCGTTTACTAAGGGAAAGTTTTTTGTTGGAATGGCGACTATCTGCGATTTTTGTGGTACTGCGGCGTACAGATCGGATCCTTGACTGACACTTTTGGGGGTACCAGTGACATTACTACAGTAATCACTGCTATACATATGCACTGTTGATGTAAAAAATGACACTGGGAGGGTAGGGGTTAACTTTATTGGAGAAGGGTTAAGTGTGTCCCTAGGGGCGTGCTTCTAACTGTCATTGGATGTGGCTAGTGGTGCAATAGCAGGACCGAGTGATCCGTGTTTTTACACAGGGGAGAATGACGGGCAGCTTTGTTTACACTAGCCGCCTGCCTTTCTCCCTCTCTGCCCGACGATCGCGAGTGACCGGACATCGGGTCCGCCGGTCACACGCGCCGGCTTCCTCTGGTACGAGCGGGAGCGCGCCGGCGGCGCGCTCGCTCCCAGGCTAGTGACGTACCGGTACGTCACTTTGCCTGGGAGGGGCTGACCGCCGCCGTATATAGTCGGGCGGCAAGTGGTTAAAAAAAAAACTCCATAGGCTACGCTTTAAATTTTCTACATGTTACCGGTTTAGAGTTTGAAAGCTAGTGCTAAAATTACTGCTCTCCCTCTGATCTCAGTAATGCTTCACGTGTGGTGTGAACACTGGTGGGCATGACCTATGTTCACCACTGCACGTGAGGATGGGGGGCGGTTTAAACTGTTAGTGTAAGCAGTGACAGGTCCTCTGCTTTAAAATGGCCTTGATTACATTGGGCTGGAACCAGAAGTGACATGACGCTGCAGTCCTAGGCAATAGATCTGAGCGGAGACCATCTTTCCTCTGCTCATCTCTGCTACCAGCAACTGCTGGATCGGTTTTCGGGCTAACCAATCTGCCAGGTAAGGCCGAAGATCATCAGGAAGTGGCGGAAGGGGTCGTTTCCACTGCTGGGACATTTATTTATATTATTTTCCCCCGCAGGGTTTTAAAAAGGAATGAGCTTTTGTAATGGCTTTACAGCAAAATCTCCTTTAAAAAAAAAAAAATCAGATTGTTTATGCAAATCTTTATGTACTGTTTTTGGTTGTTACAGGAAAAGAATTTCAAGGAAATAAACTGAAAGTCTCTTTGGCTCGTAAGAAGGCCCCAGCTAGCATGAGAGGTGGATTATTGCCACGTGATGGTCGTGGGGGGCAACCCCCACTCCTTAGGGGAGGTAGGAATTCTGTAATCAAAGCTTGAACATGTTTTCCTGTATGTTTACTCTACTCTATCTTGCAAGTATTAAGCAGTGGCTGACTAGTTTAATACATTTTTCAAATTGCAGGTCCCATGCCAAGAATGATGGGCAGAGGAGGGGACCGTGGTGGATTTATGCCGAGAGGACCACGTGGTGGTGGTCCCCGTGGCAGCCCTGTCAGTGGGCCCAATGTGCAGCACAGAGCTGGAGACTGGCAGTGTCCAAACCCGTATGTATCGTAGGCCAACTCTTATAATGCATGAATGGTTATAAATTGGGATGCAAGGATTTTTCTCTTGTTCTGGTGAGTCTGTTAATGGGCTTTTTTCTTTTTTAGCGGTTGTGGTAATCAGAACTTTGCCTGGCGAACAGAGTGTAATCAGTGTAAGGCTCCTAAACCTGAAGGCTTCATTCCTCCTCCATTCCCACCCCAAGGTAATATCTTTTACTGTACTCAATAACTTTGAATCTGTTACATAACAGCGTGACTTGATATCATTTTGAACCTTTGCTCACTGCCGAAATGACATGGAATCTTGCTAAAGTGTGCTTTCGCTACATTTATTTATTTATTTTTTTCTGCTTGAATAATTTTAAATGCTTTGCCAGCCATGTGACCATATGCCACTGGTCACAGGGTCTCTGACATCACTTTTCAGACACAGCTCCATGACTGCTCTGCCTGAAAATTTGGTTCTGAAAGAACTTTCCGACAGATTAAGTCACCAGTACTGACATCAGATGGGTAATTTGATTTAGTTTTGCTCAATTGAGAGGTTTTCTAGCTTTCTTAGTAGCATTTACATATAACGCAGAGCAGAAATTCTGAAGTGCTTTTAGACACAGCACAGTTGTTACAATTGATGTTTGCCTGGGTCTAGCTAAGATCCCTGAATCATTTGTCATGGGCACTCTGCCTGTGTGTGTATACAGTATCTCACAAAAGTGTGCACTCCTAACCTTTTTTGTACGTTTTCTTACCTGACAACACTAAGAAATGACACTTTGCTACAATGTAAAGTAGAGAGTGTACAGCTTGTAAAAACAGTAATTTTGCTGTCCAATTCAAAATAACTCGACACACAGCCAATAATTTGGGGGCAAGCCTAAATAGTGGGTTAAGAGGTACCAGCATCCGTATTGAAATCCAAGGGGAGAATGGAGACTATGTTCTCCAAAAATTGGGAAGAGGGACTGTTAAGTGATTTTTGATTTTCTCGGTACCTCAGTTATAACTGGCATGTACAACAACCAAGTATTATAAAAATACAAAATGTATTTAATGCACAGCCTAGTTAAAAATCATGGAAGGTGTTGTACATGCCGGTCTCAGACCATACACCGCACTCTGCATGGCTGTCGTCCCAGAAGGAAACCGCTTCCAAAGATGATGCACTAGAGAGCCCGCAAACAGTTTGCTGAAGACAAGCAGACTAAGGAGATGGATTACTTGAACCATGTCCTGTGGCTGGATGAGGCCAAGAAAACATGTATTTGGTTCAGGCGGTGTCAAGCGTGTGGCAGCAACCAGGTGAGGAGTACAAAGACAAGTGTCTTGCCTACAGTCAAGCATGGTGGTGGGAATGTCATGGTCTGGGGCTGCATGAGTGCTGCTGGTAGTGGGGAGCTACAGTTCATTGAGGAAACCATGAATGCCAACATGTACAGAGCATGATCCCCCTCACTTTGGAGACTGTCAGGGCAGTATTCCAACAGAATAACCCCAAACACATCTCCAAGATGACCACTGCCTTGCTAAAGAAGCTGAGTCATAAAGGTGAAGGGACTGGCCAGGCATGTCTCCAGACCTAAACCCTTTTGAGCATCTGTGGGGCATCCTCAAAGGGAAGGTGGAGGAGCGCAAGGTCTCTAACATCCACCAGCTTGGTGATGTTGTCATGGAGTGGAAGAGGACTCCAGTGACAACCTGTAAAACTCTGAACGCCATGCTAAAAAGTTAAGGCAGTGCTGGAAAATAATGGTGGCCACACAAAATATTGACACTTTAGGCCCAATTTGGACATTTCAGTTGGTGTACTCTTGTTGCCAGCGGTTTAGACGACTTATTTTGAGGGGACAACACATTTACACGGTTATACAAGCTGTACACTCACTACTTTACATTGTAGCAAAGTGTCATTTCTTTAGTGTTGCATGAAAAGATATACAATAAAATATTTATTTATAGAGATATTATATATACATTGGTAAATCTGTATATTGAAAGTGGTACATTAAGTCTCATGCAGTCTTGAAACTGAATGAAGTGCTCAGTCTGTTTATAGGACTAAGTTACATGGACAATTTCAAATAGCCTGCTCCTTTAGTTGCTCAGTCATGCTTATAAACACTAGAATTAGAAATTGACTGTTAAACAGCCCCCTAAGGAGTATGGTATACACAAGGCAACATGCAGTGATCAATCTAAAATAAAAGAACATGGTAGCATGCAATCTTTCATGATCAATAGTTCAATTTGTGTATGTAACTCCTTAAAGCTCCAAGCAGGGAAAGAAAAAAATACACCCCCCCCCCCCCCCCCCCCCCCCCCCCACAGATAAACGTTTAAGTCTGTGGAGTAGGAATACAGTTGGTAAACTTGCTTTCTTGCTCCAGCAAGTTACTTTCAACTGAGACCACCCTCATTGTACTTCTCTAAGGTACAAAGCCAGTGGTCGCATCAAAGTATAATACAGGACCAATAGATATTGTATTATACACAGAGAGGCCAAGGGCTTGCTTAAACAGCCCCAGGTGTTTGTAGAGAATTATGGGAGCGAAGAATAATGTATGTATTCAAGTCCCTAACCTTTTGGGAAGGGTCAGTGTTGCGTTTACCAAGGGTTTTTAAAATCCTGGAGTACAGCCCACCCATTTGTTCAGTTTGTAAAGATCTGTTGCCACTTCTGAACTTTAGTTGCACAAATGAACTGCTCCTTATCTACTGTGTTGCTCTAACCTGTGGAGGTGCTTGCTAGCAAGATTGACTATGTATCGCTACATAACTGAATGTTTTAATAGTGCTAAGTGCAGCAGAAGCAAAAAAACGCAGTGAATGCAGACTTTAATGCTCAGTTTAGCTTGCTTATGCTACCTTTCATCCAGATTTTTCATTTTCCCCCCATCCCCTCCACCAGGTAATGAAAGAGGTAGAGGCGGTCCTGGTATGAGAGGAGGCAGAGGTTTGATGGACCGAGGTGGCCCTGGAATGTTTAGAGGTGGACGAGGAGGAGACAGAGGAGGCTTTAGAGGTCGGGGAATGGACCGAGGATTTGGTGGAGGAAGGAGAGGTGGACCACCTGGTCCCCCAGGACCTCTCTTGGAGCCGATGGGAGGAAGAGGTGGTGGTGGAAGACGTGGTGGCCCTGGCAAGATGGATAAGTAAGCAATTATTCAGCATGCTTGTATTAACTCCCACTCTTTCCCGGATCATCTAATGTTTTTTTTTTTCTTTCATCTAGGGGTGATCATCGCCAGGAGCGCAGGGAGAGACCCTACTAGAAGTTGAAAGCCTCCCTTACTCAAGATTTATTTTTTAAGCCAGAAATGTTTTAAATTTATAATTCCATATTTATAATGCTAGCATGGAGTCCCTCCATTGTTACATTATGACTATTCTTTGTCTGTACCTTAGTATTCACAATTTGTGGAGATATTAAAATGAAAATTTAACGGTAGTACCAATGTTTGTTTTTTGTTTTTTAAATAAGAATCCAACATTTTTTTGCAGGCCCTTCAGTGTGTAAGTTGTAAACAAGGTTTTGCTGAAGTGGTTTTGTCAGCACTTAGCATTGTGGTAAAATATGGCTGGAGGGAGTGTGCCCATGAAGATCTATTGTACTCTTTCTAAGCTAAGCTCGTTCTAATTTGTTGGGCCTTTTTTGCGGGTCTCTTCATTTGCAGTTGAGTCAGTGATCTGGTTTTAATAGTTCCTGCAAGATGACTGAAGAGAAGTCATGAATGTTTTATATTCTAACCTGTACAAGTTTTGTTGACATCCACATTACAATAAAAACCTGCAAACCAATCCCTAGATTTATAGCTTTTGATTTTAGTGATGCAATGCTGTTTGGTACATTGTTTTTAGTACGTCACTAACAAGTATGCAGATTATGTCTGACTTTATTTCCTAATCTATGTACTTGTCTGAATTTACTTGTACTTCAAATATGGAGGCTATTTCTGACCATTTTTGAACATTCTAGTTGCTTGGCTGTTTCTGAACTTGGTTTCAGTACCCTGAGACGCTGACATGGTTCAGATACATAGGTGAAGTAAAGTCCATATTCCCATCTCACACCTTCCTGGTATATAGGCACCGATATAGGGTGCTGAAGCGATCACCAGCAGATATAGGGTGCTGAAGCGATCACAAGCAGGACACTGGATCTATTACAGGTACATACATATTCGCCAGCACACCATGGATCTTGCAAAATCAGTCCAAAAGCTTTATTGCAAGAAAGATCACATCAAAAAAACACTGCAACATTTTGGATCCATGCAGAACCCCTTCATCATCGCATGCCTGAGGAAGGGGTCCTGCGTGGCTCTGAAACGTTTCACTTTTGATGTGATCTTTTTTTGCAATAAAGCTTTTGGCCTGCTTTTTGCAAGATCCATGGTGTGCTGGCGAATATGTATGTACAGATACATGGGTGTTCTGACTCTTCTAATGCCTACCTACTTCCAGGGCCAAGTTGCTTTCATCCAGACACAACCAAGCAATTGGTAAGCTTGGGCAATAGCTGCCACTATATTTTCTGAGCACCAGTTACTTTTAAAGCCAACTAACATGGGGGGGGGGGGGTGTTCACAAAACAGGGTTGTTCTTTATTGGGAAAAAAGAATGGTACCTATGAAACAAAGGTTCTCGGATGTACATACCATGTAAACAGGAGATATTCAGACATTTATAACATGTCGGACCATTTATCATATGCTTTACATTCCATAGTCAGATTCACGTCAAAGAACAATCAAAGGATTACCAGATTTTTTCATACTTCTGTGGGCTATTCCTATATTAATTAATAACTTATAAGTCAATTTATACATTTGCAAGGACCCATTTATGTTGGCTTCCCATGGTGTCGTGGGGGAAGCTCACTTGAGTAGAATTTCTTTGCGTAGTATAGCAAAAAGGATATCAGCAGCCTAGTGTATTTAGGCCACTGGACATTGAATTTGGCACTCCTGGGCATACCAGATGGGAGTGCAGGGGATCGAGCGTTGAAGGCGAACGTTGATAGAAACACCTCCCTGAAGAACTGGGTCACCTGCAGGCACATCCAGAACATGAAATATAAAACGTCTAGTACAAAGAGAGGACCTTCGGGGGGTAGATTCTGTGCAGTCTCTGGGGCGTGTAGTATACCTTTATGTAAGAACTTGGTTTGGATTAACTTGTCTCTGGATGCCATCAGTCTGGAACAGCTCCCGAAGCAGTTCTCCCATGTCCAAGTTGGGTATGTCAGCCACTGTTGCCATAGCCTAGCCACGCGCGCAGAGTCCACCCTCATTAAAGTAGCATATATTGCTGACAAGGGTTTAGAATTTTCTGTGGTTTAGAATTTTCTGTGCCAACAGGTGCGACAGGGAATTGGGCTCAAACTGCATGTCGTAATGGAAAGTATCTAAAGTCCATCAAGGGCGGTAGGCCAGAATTGCTTTGCAGTTCCTAAAATGTTACGAGCGTACCTGTAGGCATGAAAGCCTTCAGCCTAAGAAGACTGTGTCTGGCCCATAGCATCGGATCAGGGATCAATATGACATGTGGCAGGGTGGGGTTGCCCCACAGGGGCTGGTATGGGGGGACCAATGGTTAGGTTTCAGGAAGTTGGCTTTAGCTATAGTCTATACTTTGAGTTGTCTTGGTAGGGTATAAAAGGGATACGTACACTCCTAAACCCAGATAAGCGGAGTTGCAGAGTTTGGCCAAGGATCCCAGGTAAGCCGCGTCCAAACAATTTGTTGTTTGAGTTTTAAGACCGAGAACCACCAATGAACGGTGACCAGCACAGCCGCCCAAAAGTTTTGAAGTTGGGGAGTGCCAGCCCCCTGCAGTTCCAGGTGGCCTTCATCAGATGAGGGGTAGCACCCGCCCATATAAAGGAGTTTGGTGCGCTAAAGGTGAATACCCATACAGCAAAGTGGTAATAAAAAACGAATACCTAATGCATTTCAATATACATATAGATTACAACAAAAGGTGTGTATCCTAGTGAAAATTAGAAGTTATCACACAAGGGAGTGATGCAATTAGTCCCAAATGTGGGTGATAGTTGATCCCAAAAACTCCAACTCAGTATCCAATGGTGCTGGGTCTAATAAACATAAAAATTAAGTGAACTGGAGGGAGGGGCCTGACAATGGCGCTGGCAGCTGAGCCACGGAACACCCATCTAGGATGGAGAGCAGCCCCGATTTGAGAGGCTGATGGCCGCAGACCCTACGCCCCTGCCCGCTCGCTAGCCCCCGTGAGACCCCACAAACCCCCCCCCCCCCTCGCTTACCCGAAGGACATCGGGACCCGAACCGGCCCGCAAAACAGCTGGTGGCAGCGGGAGGAGGAACCGCGAGACGCCGTGAGGAGACATGGACTCCGGCGTCTGACATCCTGAGACCGCACAGAGCTTGCGGAGGCACTATAGCCACTGGCGGATGGAACAGCAACCCTGCCAAACAGGCGGGTGGAAGTCACGGAGCTATACTGCAGGAGGTCGGGAGAGGTAAGAGGGGGGTTTTGATCCCCCCACTATAAAGTATAGTTTGTATTTCTTTTCCTCTTCTGATGCCAAAAAGTAAAACAAGATTGAAGTGGAAATGGGTTAAAAGACTGATGGTATAACATGGATCTAAACCTACATTTCATACGGCTAACTAAAAAGATAACCTGAGGAATTTATTTGGACTGTCACTATCAAGGAAAGAAAAGGGATTTTTTTTTTGGTTTTCAATATCCTTTTCCTGGTCTGAGAGGGAAAACCCACTACAAAAAAAAGACAGAGGACATAGGGTAGGGGCTAACTCGAGGAATAAAATATAGACCCCCCCCCCCTAAACAGCCGTCAAAGCATTGTATTCACAAACTGGGTCATATATACAGGGGCTTAGCAGAGATAAGGACTAAAGATGTTAAAAATGGAAAACAGCAAAAGATGGGGGAGGAAAGCCTCCAAAAACAAGTGCTAGCCCTGGGACCATCAAAAAATATATGACTTCTGAAATAGTTGGAGAGAATGTAAATAGTGAAAGACAAGTATCAGCTGAACCAAAACAAAGTTAATGAAGTAAGCAAAAAACCTCGGAATCAGAAAAAGACAAACAATTGATGAAAATAACTCCGACCTCTCCAAAGACAGCGTACACATGGGTAGTGTACAGATGGATGAAATCCCCTGAAATGAGGAAGAGCGGAGAGTTAAAGATCAATTTCCTGCAAAGATGCAATGAGGGAAATGTTTTCAAAATTGTAAGTCTATTAAAAATGAGGTAGCAATCCTACATGGGGACTTTGGGCCATACACACTATAAGATTTTCTGAAGACTTTTTCCTTTAGACTTACCAAAACCATATAATATGAGGTCAAACCTAAATACTTTCAATTTGTATGCAATCTGGCAGGCCCTTGCAGTACATAAGAAAGGTAAATCTGAAGGAAAAAGTCTTCAGAAAATCTTGGTGTGTATGGCCCTTTAGGCCATATGTTGAAAAGAGTAGAGGATGTGGGGAAAAAAAGCAGATGGCCTTAGGAAAGAACTAAAGGTACTTAGAGGAAATGAAGAGATCTCAGACAGTACAAAGAAATATATTCTATAAACTAGAGGACCAGGAAAATGTGGATAGAAGAAAAAATTTGAGAGTACGAGGCTTACCAGAAACTGGGAATGAAGATTTAGAAGAAACAGGGTTCATACGGTCCTGGAAATCCTGGAAAAGTTTTGGAATTTTTAGATGACACTTTCCAGGCCTAGAAAGGTCATGGAAAATTAGGAAACACACTAGGTTTTGGAAAAGTCATGGAATTAAATTACTGTGGAGGAGCGGGGAGCGGATGCTTAATTATTTTATGATAATTATATTGCCACATACTGTATTTACATTTTGCTGTATTAGCGTCCTTCCGGGTCCGCGGTATGCGCGTGCTGTCATTTGCCAGCAGCAGCCGAAGAGATGACCCAATCAGGCAGCGGAAGCGTCACTGGAGGACGGGCCGGCCGCATGAATGTGATGACGCGGAAGGGGGCGGTAACCGTTTTGGTTACCGCACCCCCGCGTCATCACGTTCATGCGGCCGGCCCGTCCTCCAGTGACGCTTCCGCTGCCTCATTGGTTGATAATCTCCCGGCTGTTACTGCTGCTGCTATCCAGTCAGTGTCTCCAGGCAAACCGCGGCCGGCCCTCCCAACTGCCCTCAGTGATTTCCAGTTCCCCCCAGACAGTGCTCTCCATCCCCCTGGTTTTCCATGCTCCCCCCCCCCCCCCCGCGCCTTCCAACCCCACTGCAATGCTTTCCAAACCCCCCCTTAATTCTCTCCAGTCCCCCCCCCCCTCCTCCAGTGCTCTCTGCTTCCCCTGTGCTCTTCTATCATGTCTGCAGTCTCTGACCTTCTCTTCTATCATGTCCGCAGCCTCTGACCACCTCCTGTATCATGTCCGCAGCCTCTGACCACCTCCTGTATCATGTCCGCAGCCTCTGACCACCTCCTGTATCATGTCCGCAGCCTCTGACCACCTCCTGTATCATGTCCGCAGCCTCTGACCACCTCCTGTATCATGTCCGCAGCCTCTGACCACCTCCTGTATCATGTCCGCAGCCTCTGACCACCTCCTGTATCATGTCCGCAGCCTCTGACCACCTCCTGTATCATGTCCGCAGCCTCTGACCACCTCCTGTATCATTTCCGCAGCCTCTGACCACCTCCTGTATCATTTCCGCAGCCTCTGACCACCTCCTGTATCATTTCCGCAGCCTCTGACCACCTCCTGTATCATGTCCGCAGCCTCTGACCACCTCCTGTATCATGTCCGCAGCCTCTGACCACCTCCTGTATCATGTCCGCAGCCTCTGACCACCTCCTGTATCATGTCTGCAGCCTCTGACCTTGTCCTGTATCATGTCCGCAGCCTCTGCCCTTCTCCTGTATCATGTCCGCTAAATGTACAGTGTGTGTCGTAAAACGTTTGACATTTCGAACATGGGAGAGGCAGCGCTGTCTAGCCACGCTAAAGGTGCAAAGCACCAGTCTGCAGCTGTGTGCTTGACAGCTTCCAATCCGATTGCTGGCTTTTTCACCCGTGCGCCTGAAGTGACACTGGCTCCCAGCTGCAGCAGCGGTGCTTCCATTTCATCCACTGTAAAACAAGGGACCATTTTGAGTCACGCTGTATCCAGAAATGAAACCCTAACTGCAGAGGTACTGTAGACTACAAAGATTGTCATTTATTTTAGTAAAAATATGCTGGGTGTGACATGGATTTTCTTCTTATTGAACATGTATACATAGACATTTCATGAAACATTAGGTCATGAATATTTACGTGAAGTCATGGAAAAGTCATGGAATTTTATTGGTGAAAATGTGTATGAACCCTGAAGAAATTATGGAAATGGTATTTAACCCCCTGCTAGGGAGAGAAATAACAGCGAAAATGGAAATTGAAAGGATACACGGAATCAGGAAGCCACAAATTTTACCCAGAGAAACCACAAGAGATGTTATAGTGAGATTTCACAGATATGAGGAAAGGGCACGGATCTGGGAAAAATTGAAAATAGACCCCCCCAATAAAATATAAAGACAGACTTACAGGTGTTCGCAGATCTCTCGCAGGAGACATTGTCAAGGAAGCGGACATTAAGACCAATGTTAGAACTATTGAAACATAATTATCCAGTACTTTTGGGGATATCCAGCCTGCCTAGGAGTAAGAAAAGATGGAAGGACAATAAAGCTGAGATTCCTGGAAGAATTGAAAGACTTCTGTGAGAACCTGAAAATACCCATGTTAGAAACTCCTGGATGGAAAATCATAAGAGAGAAAGGAGTAGAAGAGGAGGAAGATCATTGGCAGTTGATGACGAAGAAGAAATAACATATTGAATAAGAAATATAACAGAGACAAGTCTCACAGAAAGTGTGACTGTGGGGGGGGGGGGGGGGAGAAAAGAAAGCGAGGAGTCCCAGATGGGTGAACCTATCAATTCCTTTCCCATATGATAATATGGGAGAGGAGAAGGAAGTTAGGCGTTCAAGCTCAGTGCCCCACCTCAGGGAAAAGAGTCGATAAAAGGAGGGAGGAAGAGCATCGACTAAATGGGCCCCAAGGGAGAGCGCCTAGTCACCCATAAGGTCACAAACTAGGGGGTGGAGAAGGGATCGGGGGGGGGATAGGGGAAAGACAACTACTGCCCAATATGCTTTATATGCCTACCCTATTATTCAACAGGAAAAAGTTCTCCTTAATATGGGATCAGGAAAGAAAGGTATATAACCCCACAATCAGGAATTAGATGATAGATCTAAACCTTGTAACCTATAACGTCAGAGGTCTGAACTCCCCGGAAAAAAGACAAAGAATTATGAAAGAAATTAAAAATATGGATGCCAATATAATCATCTTACAGGAAACTCATATCTCACATTCATCCAACAAGGCTATATTCGAAGGCTCACCCAAGTTGGTTTTATGCAGATTCTACAACAAAAAAAAGCAAAGGGAGTGGCAATAGGAATTGCAAGAGGAATACAGTTTACCCTGGAAGAAAGGATGACAGACAACGAAGGTAGATTCCTCTTTTTGAAGGGTAAACTGTTTTCAAGAGAGGTGACCTTGGTAAATATATACTGCCCAAATGATAAGCCCATGAGGTATCTTGGGAAAATATTAGACAAATTAGCGGAGTTCAAAAAGGGATGGGTGATAGTGGCCGGAGATTTTAATTTTTGTTTTGACCCTGAGGTAGACAACACGTCGAATGCACAGAGAAGTAGAACATCACATTTGAAAAAGATTAAAAAGAAGCTATTCCAATACCAACTTTTAGATACATGGAGAGTGTTTCACCCAAAAGAACGGGACTACACATTCTACTCCTCTGTGCATAAAGACTCACTCGAGGATCGACCATATATCGATTAAACACAGAGGCCTAGAGGTGGTGACGGAGATTAAAATTGGAATTAAGACCTGGTCGGATCATGCCCCAGTCAAGATGAAGCTGAAAATAGCAGGGGGGGGCAGATCAAAACTAATACCTGGAGATTAAATGAGGAATTACTGAGAGATAAAAAATGGGGAGAAGAAATTTGAAACGAAATAGTATATTCAACTACTGATATAGCAAAGGTGTTTCAGGATTATTATGGAAAACGCTACAATATTAAAGAATCAGCAGATAAGGACCTAAATAAAATAAGTAAAATTCAACAGTACCTAAGAGCAGTGTTGCTCATCTTACTTTAAAAAAGTAATTAGTTACAGTTACAAATTACTTCTCCCAAAAAGTAATTGAGTTACTGACTCAGTTACCACATTGAAAATTAGTTATTCAGTAATTAGTTACAAGTAATTAGTTACTCAGCAAAGTAACTGTGACTTTTTTTTACTATTCTATAATGCAATTACGTTCTATAAGATCTTTAATAGTGGTGGCGGTGTGGCACACTGTGGGGGTCTGAGTCCTGAGTCCTGAGTCCTCCTAACTGTGAGTAACTGTATTTTGTTTTGTTTTTTGGTACCTGCTGCCTGAAATGGTGGTGGCAGTGTGGTGGCGGTGTGGCACACTGGTACTGGGACAGTAGAGCAGGGTCCCCATAGATCCCACTTTAGAGCAGGCCAGGGTCATCATCAATCCCCCTTTAGAGCAGGGTCCCCATAAATCCCCCTTTAGAGCAGGGTCCCCAAAGATCCCCTTTAGAGCAGGCCATGCTCCCCATAGATCCCCCTTTAGGGAGGGGTCCCCATAGATCCCTGTTTAGAGCAGGGCCCCCATAGATCTAAAGGGACCCTGCTCTAAAGGGGGATTTATGAGGACCCTTTTCTAAGGGTGGATCTATGGGGACCCTGCTCTAAAGGGGGATTTATGAGGACCCTGCTCTCAAGGGGGATATATGAGGAACCATTTATAAGGGGGATCTATGGGAACCCTTCTCTAAAGGGGGATCTATGGGGACCCTGCTCTAAAGGGGGATCTATGGGGACCCTGCTCTAAAGGGGGATCTATGGGGACCCTGCTCTAAAGGGGATCTATGGGGACCCTTCTCTAAAGGGGATTTATGAGGACCCTGCTCTAAAGTGGGATATATGGGGGACACTGCTCCAAAGGGGGATATATGGGGGACACTGCTCCAAAGGGGGATCTATAGGGCCCCAGGGCCTGTTCTAAAGGGGATCTAGGGGGACTGAGTTCTAAAGGGGATCTATAAGGGACCCTGCTCTAAAGGGGGATCTATGGCACAGATCCCTCTTTAGAACAGGGTCGCCATAGATCCATCTTTAGAGCAAGCCAGCGTCCCCAAAGCTCCCCCATAGATTCCCCTTTAGAGCAGGCCAGGCAGGGTCCCCCATATATCCCACTTTAGAGCAGGCCAGGCAGGGTCCCCCATATATCTCACTTTAGAGCAGGCCAGGCAGGGTCCCCCATATATCCCACTTTAGAGCAGGCCAGGCAGAGTCCCCCATGTATCTCACTTAAGAGCAGGCCAGGCAGGGTCCCCCAAAGATCTCCTTTAATGAACGTTTTTAAAGTTCTGGTTTTGCTGTTATAGGACACACACTCACAGTGCAGAACGAATGAAGATTTGACTTACATCTCTCATGACTCAGCTGGGACCCGGGCGGGCTGGACACACTGCAATGCTGACACCGGCGGCGGGCATGGCAGGCATGGGCAGCAGGTTAGAGGACGGAGGACTCAGAGCGGAGGACTCAGAGCCTGGGGGGCAGGGCAACCTGAGCAGCACTGCACCTGATTGGTGGCGGCGGCGGCTAGGAGACTTCCAATAGAGCTTGCAATGCAATGCCTGGCCGCGAGAGTCCATGCCCGTGCACAGCGGCAAACAACCGACCTTGTCTGCGTCTCCTCCTCTTCTCTTCCTGTACCGCAGACAGCGGTCATAGAGGAGAGGGGGAATTACAATTACATCTACTGCCATCTAGTGGCGGTAGATGTAATTGCGGTAACGCAGCCGAAAGTACCGGCAGCGGCGTTACAAGGAGGGAACGAGTATTCAGTTAGATTACTCGTTACCCTCAAAAGTAACTGCGTTAAGTAACGCCGTTTACTTAAACGCAGTTACTACCATCACTGCCTAAGAGAGGCGAGACTTCCTAAAATACAAGATGAATTCGATCAGCTAGAGGCCCCAATCACAGAGGAAGAAATAAAAACCGCTCTTAACACTAAAAACTCAGGAAAAAGTCCTGGACCAGATGGGTTTATAGTGAACTCAGTGGCGTACCAATGGGGGGCGCGGGAGGTGTCCCGCCCCGGGTGCCACGCACTGTGGGGTGTCAGCCGGTGTCCTGCCCGGCGTGTTCTGACAGATCCCCTATCGCAGTGTGAAGGCAGCTGCAGTGGCAGCTCCTTCAGTCCATGCTGCTAGCGGGGGGCGGAGCCTCTGTGGGAAGAAGGGGGTGGAGCCTCGGCGGGAAGAAGGTGAGTGCGTGCCCATTGCCCAAGTGTGTGTGCTGGATAGGAGGGGGATGGGGAAGCTGCATATAGAGGAATTCATCTTTCCCTATTCTTCCTGCAGCTACTGAATAACTGATTCTCCTCCTCTCCCTTCTGCAGGAAGAATAGGGAAAGATCAATTCATCTATATGCAGCTGCCCCATCCCCTTCCTATACAACTTTTCTGGCCCCCCCAGTGCTCTTAACCCCCCCCCTCCTCCAGTGCTCCTAATCCCCCCCTCAGTGTTCTTAGACCCCCCCCTGTTCTTTAGCCCCCCCGATGCTCTTCAGCTCC